>NC_072772.1:29590548-29951226 GCF_022539595.1 Amphiprion ocellaris | reverse complement strand
TCAAACCTTATCTTTATTTGATTTACACACCCACAACCCACAATGTCTGACTACTGTGCCCCAGAGTAAACCCCTGTTGAAACATTAACCATGCAGACCATACATTTGAATGACCTTGACATAAGAGAATTGCAGGATTTGATATTGATTTTTATATGTCCAAAAATAAGTAATGTTAAACTGTGATCCAAAGTAAAGAATCTTATCCTAACCTTGTGATTTGGAAGTTACTGAACTCTCGGATCTACTGTTGTCTGCTTGTACACAAAGACATACAAACAGAACTTGTATAAGTAGTCTCAAAAAAACAAATTAGGCTGATCATGATGCTGGTTTAAAGGGAGGCCAACACTGGATTACATAAAACCAAACTGGCCTCAGTGCAAACATTTATTTTTGGATCAAACTACATGACAGCTAATTATCGGGTTATTTTATAACAACTGTTTTTTTGTACACAAATGCAAATGAAAGCTTTGCAGACAGTCTGTCTCTTGGCACACTCTCTTTAGACCATAATTTGGTAAAGTAATAAAATGTATCAAGAATTCTTGTGCTTCCAAAATTGCATATTTGAGCTCTTTTAGTCATCGGGTGTTTAAATTATGTGATCTTCAGTTATCCATTGACCTTCCAGTAATGATGCTATGCTTGATCATTATGTATTCTAACTTTCTTCATCCACAGTTTTCTAACATTGCCTGCACAATTTGCAACAAGAGTATGTAGCAAATTTTGTGCAGTCACAGAAAAACAGATGCCATCCATTTAAAAAAAAAAAAGAAAAGTCTATTATGTACAATGCAGAACCTGCTGTTAATTCTACATCTTAATCGGGTGAAGAATTTAAGAATCCTGTGCCAGTGTGAGGGTTATTTTTTAGAGAAATGTATCCTCACACTGGCATAGTGTTTGCTTACCATTCTGTTTTTAACTTGTAGTAGCTTTCATGCAGATCTTACAAGATTAACATCACAAAACAAAGAATATACAATCCCAGTGAGTGTCATAGGCTGACATACTAAGTCAACATGGAGCATTTTAAAAAATATTTTGTGAGAAATTCACATTTCATTTTGGCAGTCCTCAACTGGACTAGTAAGAGTTAAATTGTGAATTCAAAATATGCAATTCTAAATGAAAATCAACTATAGATTTACAAAAAAAAAAAAGAATCCCAACGCTGTTGAGACATTTTGGACCAAAGAAACCATCTCTGCTTCTCTCTTTGTGCCTGACAGTTCTGCAAATGTAGAGATTTCCTGCTCAGAAAACTCTTCAGGTGATCTTTCCATCTTTCTTCGCACCATCTGCTTGAACCGTGATGGGACCCAGGAAGCAGACTGGCGTCTCTGCACCAACACATCTCCTGTTAAAGCGTTTTAAACCTTAACAAAACTGAGCGAATCCGGGCGAAAAGTGTGACAGCACAAGCAGAGGAAATAGAAGCGGGTAAATTCTCTGTTTTCCCTCTGGCAGACATGCAGAGTTCAGGCCCTGCTCAGTCAGTCAGTTAATTCTTTGCAGTCTGAGATGGGACTTGGCTCTTCATCAAGTGCACGTAGTCAATTACGCAACACTCAATGCGATCTCAACTCCCCAACTTCCAGCTCATTGATCTGCCACTCAGTTCACATCTTTTTTCCGTTGACCCAAGACAATGATTTCCAGGACATGGGTGAGATCCATCATCTTAGTGAGCATTTCCATGATGTCAGGATGCTCTCTGGCTCCAGTGATGAACTCCTCCAGCGTAAGCTCACCTGAGCAGATAGTAGAAAAGGCGAAAAGGGCATTTTACACATTTTAAATAATACGTGGATCATTCTTATTCATTTCACTCTATACACCCAAAGCCCTTGGACATCATAGGTCATAGTAGCATCATTACCAACTAAGAAAGCTGCTGTTATGTACAGGGCTTATATCATTACATTCGAATTTATTCACTACCTTCTCCGTTGACATCGATTTTCTCATATATAAGGGTCACAATCTCCTCTGGAGGGATTTCATAACTTCTGGTGATATCCTGAATAGCCTGAAAGAAGAGTTTAAAGGGGTTAGCTGAGGAGAAACCTGCAGCGGATTATCAGTTTAGTGCAGCGCTGTGCTTCTTCTTCATTCACAGGCTGCATGAAAGAACTCTGTAACTGATGAGTAACATAACGAGCAAACAATCTTTAAAAAAAAAAAAAAAAAAAAACAGCTCTATAGTATTTGAACTACTCCTTTTGTTAGCCAGAACTGTACGGCAAAATGGAAGCGTTTCACCGAAAGTAGGTCATGATTGAATCTTACTGGTGAAAAGTGTTATAACACAGTTAATAACAAGGGAAATGGTGTCATATAACCAGGACATGACTGGTTATATGCCACCTTTTCATGACTTCTGACTTATTTAGTCAGTGAAATGGGTTATAGCGAAGGCCGTAATTAGACTAGGGCCCAGAGAAGCCCCTTGATTGAGTGTTATGTCTAGTTCATGACCTTATAAACGCTTTTTCTTCAGAGCTAAGCTTCACAATTCATGGAACTTGCTAACTGCTCAGTTCCTCAAATGTTAAAGTCTAAGTCTGAAGCATTCAAATGAAAAATATACTGTACCTTAAATATAGTCTCCAATTCCTCCTTGTCAATTTTCCCGTTTCCATCTTGATCAAAGAGTTTGAAGTACCATTTTAATTTCTGGTTTATTTCTCCTTTCAGCAGTAAACTTATGGCTGCGATGTATTCGACAAAGTCTATATAGCCATCCTGTAGGAAAGACACACAGAAAGGACTGTAAATCTTTCCAAATTGATTTTGTTTGTTATTCAGAATTAAATCATTTAGCAGTTTATTATTGTATGCAAAAGCTGCAGGGGGAATGCAGTTCTAAGGAAGGTATAGCAGATATTAACACTAAATCGTGTGCTTCTAATGTAAGGCTGTTTGTCCTATGTGGTATGAAGGAGTAAACAACTTAGAGTAGAGTTTTAACCTCGGTTGATCCCGCTTTAAATGTCAGAGTCTACCATAATCTCAAATCATTCCCTTAAGAAATGTCACACCATTTGCAATAATAATAATCCTTGAATCTTTAACTGCAAAGTTAGTTGCTGGCTGTGACACCAGGGACAGATCAGATTTATTAAACAAGGTCAGAGACCGTGCAACTGTCTGGAAAATTGTCGTTTTAAAAAAAATATAATAGCACACAATCCATATTTTCCTGAGCAGAATAGGATGAATATCTTGCAGGTGTTTTCTTACCCCATCCATGTCGAAGGTGAAGAAGACCTGGTCCACATAGCTGCTGGCCTCCTCAGTCATCCCATTCATTTCCAGCATAGTCTTGAGCTCAAAGAGCGTGATGAGCCCTGAAGGAGATTCCCTCATGAACTTAGTGTACCAGTGGTGCATGTCCTCCTCCAGGATATCATCCAGGTTGGAGCCGTGGGCACCCATTATTCCTCCAGAAAGGCTGTGTGATTTTTGTCCAGAATCCTGTCGAGAGCTGGTGTTTTAACGGAGGCCAGAGAGGACTGGATATGAGCTGCGGCTCTGTAGCTTCATGCAACGACCGCCTTAATCTTTAATTCTTAGGACTGCCAAAAGGAGAGATAACCCCTTAATTGGATAAGTGCAGAAGTCTTCCTAGAACCTCAGGGCATTGCATGTTCAATGACTGAGGAGAGGTTGGATGCCAGGGTGATGGGATTCATGCGGAAACAAAGGAAGTTCACGCAGGTTTGACCTCTTGGCCTTTAGATAAATGCCCGCTTTAACCAAGGACATGATGGTTCCACAGCTGCCATGGAATTAAGAGACAAGGTTGCGCTTTTTTTAAAATGAAAGTAGAATATTTAAATTCTATTTATCTGCCATTTTGTTTTGCATTTTTAGTGTGATTCATTCAATTTTTTGGTGAGGTACTTTAAAATCATATTTCATTATATCTACAGATAAAACATCTAATTTGGCCCACATAGCTGTTCCCACGTAAAGGTGATCACAAACCCCTGGGATTCCTCTGGAAATGATCTTAGGACATTCCTCTCAGAACTGACTTAACCTCTTTTTAAAACATAACCAGGGTGTTTCTATGCTTTCACACATTAAACCTCTTATGATTTATTGCATAAAGGTGTTATTATTATTATATACAAAATATAGTGCTAGATTGTATGTGTACAATGAATAAGCAGGGGGGAAATGTACATACATGCCCTTTTCTTCCCAAGACTTAATAATGTAGGTTTTTAATTTTATGCAGCAAGTTATAAGCATTAATACCTGATATGTGCAGGGTCTTTAGCTTTAAAGAATTTTCAAAGGTACATTTAACTAATGTGTTCTGTTTTCTTTAGTATGAGTGTACATGCAGGTATATATACATATATAAATTGAATATTATACAAATATTTAGGAAACTGGAAATTATCAATCAGTAATTTATGGAAAAGGAATGGGATTAAATAAGTGTTTATTTACTTCTTCCCACTCCTTTTCGAATATGTAGACCTAGTCCAGAATTGTAATTGTGGAATATTACTTTTGCTTTACGATTTTGTTTTGTATGCATGTGTATGGATATGTATGTATATGTGTATGCATGTGTATTTATGTTTATGTTTATGTAATATTAATTCCTTGTTTACTTGGCACTTGATTTTACATATTCAAAATAAGTATCTCAATCAATCAATCAATCAATCAATCAATCAATCAATCAATCAATCAATCAATCAATCAATCAATCAAAAGTCGAATGTAAAGGAGCAAAAATGTCATTTTGAAGGCTCACTGCACTTAATTCCTAAACATGCTTGTTATTCTCACAATGACAAGGATGATGAAAACAGTTGTGACACAGCAATAGCTAAATCTAACATATAATATAAATAGATAAATTATAAAATCGCCAGTCTAATGACCCCAATTTAAACACTATGGTGTTTATTGGTTTTATTAATTATCCTGACACAAACAAGGAATTACTGCAGCTCTTCAATCATGCTTATAAAGCTAAAAGTAGCTGCTAATGCAGTATTACATCATCACCTACATGTGGAATCTGTCAGAAATGTTGCCACTTAATTGGGTTTTTCACACAGTTTTTAATCTTTGAACACCAGTGCAGGAAACCCCCTGCACACACATCTCATTATGGATCGATACACGTTTAACCAGCACTGTTGACCCATGACAGACCTGAGTGTGACCTATCTCAGAGGATCACGCAGAGTTCGGCAGAGGCTTGACAGTAGTGGCTGCTATTTAAAACAACAAGGCTATCAAAGCTCAGAGAGCTTATTATGTACTTAATCTGGCTTTAGACGATTAACTGTTCTCAAAATAGGATCGAGAAAGATGGACCACAGCCGACTACAGACAACACAGGCAGCTAGCAACTATTAGGTTTTCACAACCAGAATCCATGTTGCTGCACAGTTCCACACATAATCTGTCAGCGCTGCCAACAGATTAAGAAAACTGTTTACTTTAACAGCAAAGAGCAGCTTAGGTGAATTGAAGTTGTCTAGTCTGAATCAATAAACCGAGTCTGAACAGAAATGTGCCTCATTTAGTTCAACATTTGCAATATTTGAAGGTTTCAAAGAGCAGATGGCGTGATTTGGTTTTATGTACAGTATTATAAACTGTCGAAATCCCCGGATCCCACTTATGCCCTGCCTGTCAAACTTGACCTTTTGACCAGCATGTGACAATCATGCAGCGAGGACATTTGACTGCACATGAAAACTCATTTCCCCTTTACAGAAATAAAATGTAACCCAGGAGAAAAAATAGCTCAGTATTTCTCTCCATGTACACTATTATGACAAAATTCATCTCACATGATATTCCTTTTTCATCAAATTGTGTATTTTCAGAATAGAATAGAAATACTTTGTTGATCCTCGAGAGGAAAATTTAGCTGTTACAGTAGCAAGCAGAAAGAAGCGACCACAACCACAATACAAATAAATAACAGAATAGTCAATATTACAACAACATGAAGTCCTCAATTAATCTTGTCTTTCAGTGAAATAAAAAATACTAAAACCAGGCAGGCAATGTTTTTATGTGTGCTGTTATCTGAAAGATAAGTACTGCAATGTAAGTAGAATTTCCACACCAACCTCATGTGTTTACACCACATGAATTGTGATCTTGATGTCAGTTGTAAAAAGGATAATAAACTAGTTAACCTGTCAAAGAACGACTGTAATAACTTTTATGCTCAGACAGATAATGTCCTCTATTTGAGAAATAAATCTTGTAGACTGCCACCAGGTGAAGAAAGGACTAATGACCAGGCTGTGGAAGAATGACTGTTCATGTCCAGACAATTTGGCATCCACATTAATCACAGCTGTAATCTCATTAGATGGCCGACATGTTGACATGAAGACTGCCAGAAAACAGAATGAAATCTGACGTAAGGACTGAGTTCTATTTGATAAAAATGTGTGAATGATGCGCCACCATTCTAATTAACTGCAACAACTTGCTGCCTGTTGTACTTAAGCGGGAAAAAAAATCTATGCAAACTCTGGATTGTTCTCTGCAAAAAGAGCCACAAAAAGCAAGCAAGGCACAGAGAAAAAAAACAAAGGAACTGTTAGTTGCATGTGTGACATGGACTCCCTCTACTGTTCAACCGTGTGAACACAGGAGGTCAATGAGGACAATCACTACAGTATATATATTGCAAATAAAACCATACAGAAATGTAAAATGTGTTGCAGCTGGTGATAAAATACACAAAGCAGGAATTATTTGTGTATAGACACCATAGTTTATATGGGCCTGCATTTAAAGATGAATGCGTGAGACTGACCTTCCTGCACTAAAGCTGATTATCCTGTAGTGTTTGTTGCTGTCTAGGCAAATGTGTCAGCTGCGTTCCAGTTCCGGTTTACAAATCAAGCGGGATGACGCAAAATAGTGGCACAGATATGCAAATTGAAACATTTGCATTAAGAAAATTAAGAAAACACTTCACAGCAGCTTTTTTTTCCTCCTGTACAAACGGTCATACATGAAAT
Organism: Amphiprion ocellaris; assembly: GCF_022539595.1. Taxonomy (NCBI): domain Eukaryota; kingdom Metazoa; phylum Chordata; class Actinopteri; family Pomacentridae; genus Amphiprion; species Amphiprion ocellaris. The sequence goes on along the minus strand of NC_072772.1, from coordinate 29,944,189 downwards.
CACAGTGATAAGCGAGGGAAGGAATATAAAAAATAACAGCAGTGACATTTAAATCAATACTCTTGCACAAATATACACAATAAAATCTCAAATGGAAAAATAAAAAGCAGTTTTTTAAAACCCGTAGAAGCTCTAAATTTTGTTGTCGTTCTCTTGTGGATTAAGCCACTTAGTTCGACGGGAGACAGGTGCCCTTTTAACCTGATAAGTCCTGCACACATAACACACAATGCGGTCATCCACATGACAGATGTACATCGTGTTTGCGCAACTTTAGCTTCCTGTGGTAAAAGACGCACCACATTCATACTCATGAGAAAACTGCACGCAAGTCATATGCAGCATCATTCAACTCACTGGAGGTTTAGGACTTGGTCAACGTCTCACATCAATAACAAACAAACCAGGACATGGTGGTTTTCTGAATCTCATCATCACTGTGCTGAGAACATTTTTAGGGAAACAGGATCGATGTACATGGGCCCCGACTCAGCTGACTCATCAGGCTCCTGGTCATAAAGAAACTGTCGAAACACGTTGTAAACCATCTCCCTGCTCAGAGTGAAGTTTCTCAGCTGATCCTGCTGCTCTTCAGGCAACAGAAACGTCAGCTTGTAGTCAGCGATGACTGAACCATTCCTGAGGAGGAAGTCAAACAAGTTTAACAAACAAAACCCGCTGATTTCATGTAGCAGGTCGCAAGATATAGTTTATAACCACTGGATGTGACGTGTATTTACCTGAAAGCAAGTATTTCAGCTTTGGTGAAGTATCGCCCTAGAGCAGGAGAGGATCTGTAGAGGTCAGCCATCTGGATGGGGCAGGTTAAAGCATGCAGAGGCAAACAGTGAGAGGGGAATGTTTTTGGCTGATACTAATCTACGTACAGTATACAAAAGAAGTGGGCACCACACTGTGAAATGTCGTTTAAATGTAGAAAGATTCAGAATTATATCACCTTACAGTAACTGCATTACTTGTAAGTTGAGGTCATTAAAATTAAAAAATAATTTACTATAATAAAAATATAGGCCTCACAGTAGGAAGTCAGTACACCTCTCACTACAGAGAGTAAAATTTTTTTTTTTCATTACTTTGTTTGTCCACCTATATTTCTGATGAAAGACTTAATCTGTCTTGGCATGGGAGATAATATTGCTGCATGAATTTCTGGACAGATGTTCTATAATTCTTCAGACTACTGTTTTTATCTGCTCTTTGATCAAGGGAGTTGTCTTGCTTTATGTTTTTCTTTAAAACACCCCAAAGGTGTTCTATTGCATTCCATTCTGGTGACATACTTCCGAGATCAGTTTTTCTTCTCTAAAAGAGAAGAATGGCTTGTTCTCATGTTGGAATATTCCTCTTCTGTCAAGTTTTTGCGGAATGGAAGTGAACTTATCAGCCAGTGCTTTAGTATATCCACAGACATTCCTAGCATGATCCATAAATGTAATTTCCTCTGCACTTTTTGCACTCTTGCAGCTCCATATCATCACACTCCCACCTCTGTGCTTCACTGTCAGGACTGTGCATCCATGTGGTAGAGTTTCACCAAACATGCTGAACCCCATCTCAGCAAAACAAATATATCTTAGCTTCATTTGACTAAAGAATGTGCTCCCAGTATTCACCAGACTTTCTTATGACATTTGGCAAAGTATAATCCTCAAGTTTTATGCCGAAGAGCAAGCAAACATTTTCTTCTTGGACGCCGTCCATAGAGGCCGACATGATGCAATGTCCTTTACATGATAGAGCTATCACAGAAACTCTGATTTCTGCAGATAAGCCCTGTGCCAAGTCTGAGGCCACTGCTCATTTGTTGTTTAGAGCAATATTGCACAAGTGGTACTATGACTCCTTCTATACCCCCTGATTACTGCTGCAATTGTAATTTGAGTGATTTTTTTTAGTTGATCTTCCTGTATCCTCTTCTGTCTTTGTGAAACCTCGCAATCTGATTTTTCAGTTTTTCTGGCAGTTCTTTTCCATTTGGAGTCGTGTTTCAGATATAGATAAACAAAACCCATAGCTTCAAAGATGAGCAAACTTCTCAGGTTCAATTTTGTGTCGCTGATCACAGGTGTATTCACTTAGTTTCTACTTTGAGGCCCGTATTTTCATTATGAGCATTCCAAAATATGCCTTTTTGATTGCTTAGGAGAGCAAACACTCTACTTGTCAACTTACAAACTAAGCAGTTCTTGAGAGGTGATACAATTTTGAGTCATTTGACATTTAAGTAATATTGCACAAGGGTGTATTCAAGTCTGTTTTGTACTGTACCTTCCCCATCACTTAGAGCTCCATTTTTCTGCTAAAGGCTTGAAGTTCAATCCCCAGTGAGAGATAAAAGCAGCTACAGAGGGCTGGCCTTTTGTTTTATTTCTTTTACTTTCACATTCACATTTGCATGATGATAATAGTTGTCACTGCCAGTTCAGGAAGGAGCATTTTCATCAAATAAAACCAGTATATTAAGCCTAGGGTGAAGCAGATCTTAATGTAAAAGTTTTTGACAAACTGGAATTTATACCATCATGCAATTCTTTACTACACTTTTCTGTACACATTATTGTAAGATTTTCATGTAAACACATTGATGTCAAAGCCAGATTAACCACTGGGTCATGTATGCATTCAGTGTGATTGATAGAAAATAACTATTTAAAAATGTTTGCAAGCACAGTCTATAATTTATACAATGTATTTGTACCCATATACTGATTTCTAAACACAAGCAATTATAATAAACATAAATATATAAAGTACACCTGAAATATTATAATAATACAAGTGATCAAACCTTGTTTTGAAGATCTGCAGCGAGTGTTTGGCTTGTGTTGGAGTGAAGGTTTAAAAGCTCCTCTTGGAAGACCTGATTTGGCAACTGGAAGCTCCCATTGAAATAGTGTGGAATTTTAAACAATGAAGGGTCAAACTTGTCATCCACGTCCTCATGGATCGCTGCTTAAAGAGAAACTGGGTCAGAGATTTGAAATTTAAAAACTGCTGTATTGAAATAAAAGAAAAAAACATAGTCAACAAGCCAACTGCACCAAGGTTCTTGTATGAGCGTTGGATTCTGGCCTTTAGATGTCCTTGTAATATTTATGCTTTCGTGTTTGTAAAGTCATTAAAAAGAATTTTATTCTTCTCGCTTCATTCATTCATTTACACTTTAATGAATCTAGTGTAATGTGGCAACCCTTCAACTTTCAAACCAACCCTACCTGAGCACACAGCCAAGGAAATTACAATCACAACAGCGATGAGGACAAAGAGCAAGATGATAATCATCCACAGTTTGACTTTCCAGAAGAGGACCTCATTCAGCTCCTTCTTTACTCTACAGACGGAGCCATTCTAAAAGCAGAATTAAAACAATTTGTCAATAAGTGGACACAGTATACGAAGAATCATCTCTGACACTAATACAGATTTGGTGCCACTTTATATAGCATGATGATAATGTATGTAACATCAAACTGTGACTAAAAATAATTTAATCTCTTGACCATTTTTTAAAAATCAAGTTACCGCTTTTTGTGTAACACAGAAATGGGTGAATATGACACATGTTCAAAAAGTCACAGTTTAACTCTTTGATAATTCAGACCACTTCAGTCCATGTAAAGTGTATGACACTAATACAGATTTGGTGCCACTTTAGTGAGACATAATTCAAGGTAGATGCAGTACTAGGGGCAACTAAAAACTCCATGCAAAGTGCTGAGGCAGAGTAGTTTTGAGTATTTCATGTGTTTATAATTACATGAAGAAACATGAAGAGAAACTGGAATGCATGAAAAATCCCTGACTGAAAAGCTACACTTCCTGTACTCTAAACATAAGAGGGGAATACCAGGGAGCAATAAGTGTCATACCTCTCGAGCAGAGTTTGTGTTTCCCACATTCCTTTGACCTTCTGCTGCATGGTCAACATGCATCGCTTCCCCATTAGCGCCGTTGATCTGACGAAACACAAAATCGAAACAGGTATACGTCAATTTCCTCCTTGTACGATAAAAAGAATTAAGTCATGTCGGGTCAGTGGGTGGATTCTTTCACTTTCACAGTCGCTGAAAGTTTGTGACAAAAACAACCTGTTGCCTCAAAGATGAGAGTTCAACAGAATCTATTCTTGTTCTACAATAGAGACAGCAACAGAACAAACAGAACCAAACCAGCTACCTGAAAAACAAACCTTGATAAAAGCTCACCTGCACATGAACCAAAGCATCCGTTTCTGTTGCTTCAGGATTCCTATTGGCCACATGTTCACCATTATTTACTGTCACCTGGGAGATGGCAAATATTTAGAAATATTATTATGAAACACTGAACAACACCGTCTGTTTTTTCTTCATGCTTGTTTTTGCAAAATGACAACGATACTTGCTACATAGGGCTGTGACTAAAGGCTGTTTCTATTTCGTATCACAACGAATTTACATGTTATAATTAATAATGTGTAAAGTTTGCTTTCTCAGATGAAATCACACTATAAATAACACTATATGGTCTTAAAACCAATATTTAAAACTGTTAATACCATCAGTCATGTTCTTTTTTCTACTTGAAAGCATTTCAACGTAACTGCTGTTGTTTTAAATGTGCTATATAGAAAATGAGGACTTTACTTGATTTCCTGTCACACAAGGAAGACAACAATTAATCAGATTCAAACAGCTGGACTTACTGATGTTTGACACTTTTGCTCGAACTTTAATTTCAACGTTTAATCTGGAAATATTATTGTAAAACACTGAACACCACCATGGAGGTGTTTTCTTTGCAAAATGATCATGATGTGACTAAAGATTAATTCTAACTCACTCAGATAAAATTACACCATAAATAACACTATATGCATAAACTTGTTAGGTTTATTACTGACATCAACAATATTCTTTTTTTTTTTTTTTTTTTTTACAGTAAAGCACTTACGCTGACCATTAGAAAAGCCAAACATACTGATTTTTGGCACTTTTATGCAAACATTTAATTAATTCTTAAAATAACTACTGATTAATTCTGTCAGTCAGCTTAATTAACTCAAGGTTTCAGCTCTAATGTTACCTAGCAACAGAGTAAATGTAGTAGGCAGCCTTGCAAAGTAATATCATAAACGTTTATGATATTAATTTGCAAGGCTACCTACTGTATATACTATATACGGGTTTTTATGTCTTAAATAAGTCACTGAAGAGAGATCGATGGAAAGAAAAGTTACGCTTCCTTTATTTCAAGCATAGGGGGAAATATCAAGGAACAACAAGTGCCTTACCTCTTGAAGACAGTTTGTGTTTCCCACATTAGTTTGACCTTCTGCTGCAACAGGCATCACTTCCCCATTACCTCCGTTGATCTGACAAAACACAAAACCACAGGGGGCATTCATCCTTTTCCTTCCTTTCCTGGAATAGAATAAGTCATCTCAGGGTGGTGGGTGGATTCTTTCACTTTGCAAAATGCTGATGATGTTGGTGACATAGAGCTGCGGTTTGAGATTATTTCTATTTTTGATGAGCATCTTGATCACTTTCTCTGTTCTTCATCTTCTTGTTTTGTCCATGAAACATCAGAAGCTGGGAAATAAGCAACAATTTCACAAGGAGGATAACTCTTCAATTTAATTTCAAACCCAAACATGTAAAGCTGGCTATGGCATGAGTAAGAAAAAGAAAATTTCACCTTAAAAAAGCTGGACATGGTAATTATCTAGCACTTTTTTCTTGAATCTTTATTCAAACATTTATTTACATATCAAAATATCTACTTTAAGTAGGCCAATTCATTAATTAACTCGTGGTTTCAGCTCTGATGTTACCTGGGAACAAAATAAATGTAGAACGGGTAAATATTTGGGAATGTTACTATAAAATGCTGAATACGAAATATAGCATGATGATAATGTATGTAACATCAAACTGTGACTAAAAATAATATAATCTCTTGAGCATTTTTTAAAAATCAAGTTACCGCTTTTTGTGTAACACAGAAATGGGTGAATATGACACATGTTCAAAAAGTCAGAGTTTAAGTCTTTGATAATTCAGACCACTTCAGTCCATGTAAAGTTTATTGTCCTGTAAGTAAGAAAAGGCAAATATAACATTCAAAAAGATGGAAATAAATGTTTGCCTCTTGTTTTCTTAAGCACTGATTCAAAAAATGTAACTGAATAAACAGCTACAGAATAATTGTCTGTCAATGAGTTAATTTATTTTGTATTTTATAAAGATATCCTATTACATGCAGTAGGTTGGCAAAATATTTGGGAATACTACTATAAAATACTGAACCATGAACCATCAACAAGGCATTTTCCACAAGTTTACACAGCCTTATGTTCACTGTGTGATAAAACACTGTAAATCCAAACATGTAAAGTTTACAATCAATATACGTAAGAAAACCTCCCCATTGCAAGAGCTAGAAAATGTGATTTTCTGACACTTTTTCTTACACCTCAGTTAAACATACAATTATGTAAATATGTTTCATTAACGGTCTATGAGCTAATTCATGAATTAACTGATGGCTTCATCTCTAATGTTGCCTGTGAAAAAAACACAGATGCAGGTTGTTGGCAAATATTTAGGAATATGATTATAAAATACTAAACACAACCATGAAAGCTTTGTTTTTGATGTCAATGTATGTTACTTTATTAATCAGTTTCTCTTTTAATCAAGTTAATGCTTTCTGAAAAACAGAAATTGGTGAATATGACAACACTTGACAAAGCTAGAGGTTAAAAAAAAGGATTTTTTTCATGTTCAAAAAGCTGGAAAAGGAGAATATTTTGCTTTTTTGCTTTAACTTTTTGTAATTGATTATATAAACATCTGTTTAATTCATTGTCAGTCACTAATTAAGGGATTGTTTTAAGCTCTAATGTTACCTGTGAAAAAAGTAAATGTAGCATATATGGTAAGTGGGGAACTATTTAGGGCTATTACTTTATGACAAACACAACGATTTTGGTTTTGGCAAAAATAATGATAATGTGTATTATTTTACTCATGACCTTCTCTCTTAATCAAGTTTATTTTTTTATACAAAACAGAAATTGGTGAAGTTCATAAAGCGAGAGGTTAAAAAATGATTTTTTCACATTCAAAAAGCTGGAAATAGTGAATTTTTAGCATTTTTTGCTGCAACTTTTAGTCACTGATTGTGGAAATATCGGTTTAATTCACTGTCATTCATTATTTAATACATGACTTCAGCTCTAATGTTACTTAGGAAACATATAAATACAGTACTGGCAGTAGGTAGTTTATCTTGTGTGCAAATTAGAATATTAATTATGATGATGATCATAATAAGGCTCCTTGAATTAGACAGATAATTGAACATAATTTTAATTTTCCATTAACTTACCCGTTCATTAGAAGAATTTGCAGCTTCGTCGTCCACATATGATTTAATAACTTGCAGCTCGGTGTCCATGCTGCTATCAGAAACAAGCAAGAAAATCCAAACGCGGAAGTGGCTGTTCTAACTTTAAATGTTCAGAAATCCCGCAGTGTCGACGGGCCGTAAACGTCTCAGCTGCGGTTTAAAATAAAGGCAACAAAAAACTGAAATAAAACAATAAACTCGGAAAGTTCACATCGTCGGAACCGAAAAGTTTGGTCCTTCTCTGCTTCGTCTCTGTGACTTTTCCTTCTTCCAGGCGGCAGGTGAATTTCTTAAAGTTTCGGGGGAGTGGACGGAGGAAGGCGGAGAGAAGAAGAAGAAACGAAGGAGGAAACTTCTCCAGAAAGACGAACGAACGTGACACAACTCCGGTGTTTCATGGATTGCACACTATTAAGAACTAAAGCAGCCTCATTGTTAAGCAACGTCGATGATTTAGCAGGAATTAAAGATGAAAAACTTACTTTTTCTCGCTCTGCAGCTGCTTTGGAAGTGGACTTCTTCCCACGTGATCCGGTTATTTATTCCCAGGTGTCCTTGAGGAGTTTTATGATAAATAAATATTTGCGCAGCTAAAGGAAGATGATTCAGAATGGCTGCTGTCAAATGTTTACCTGCAGCTGGTTTCAATTTATTTATGACGGAAAGTTCCAGCTTCGGTGTTATGAACCCATTACTTTAATTAATTTAATATTTTAGGTACATTAAAGTAATAGTAAAACAGCCATAATTATCAACCAAATTAAACATGAATTTATGACCCAGCTATTTATACAATAAACTATGAATTAAATGTCAAAATATTTAACTTTATTATTAATTAAAAATCTGTTTATACCAAGGACTTGTGTGAGTAAAGCAAAAGTTATTTTGACACAAGAAAAACATTCAAGTTAAGCTGTATTTCAGGATTAAAGTACAAATTTATACGGATCTGAACTGTTATTATAGGGGCCACATTAATTTTGGGATCAAGCAAGTTTAGACCCTTAATTTTTTGCATTTTGTTGATTTTTTTATGCACCAAATCATTGAAAAAATGTCTTCATTTATACAAAAGAAAACATCAAAATTTACTTACCAAGTGGCACTTTAGAATAGACTGATTGTAACGCATTGACTACATATAATCTCTATATTATTTTCAAATATTAATTTTCCAGTAGATCAACTGTTCATATTTAATATTATTCCAACACACATACATGCACGACTTCTGTTCCCGTTTGTGTCTTTTGTTTTTGGCACAATAACCTCTTTAATTGTGCATGTGGCTCCTTATTTATTTTTAATTTGTTTTACATCATCATAAATTAATTTAATTACTTCATAATCACAAAAATTAAGAGGGATGTATAGCTGAAATATGCCTGTGGTTGCAGCTTTTGTTTGTCACCAGTAGCGGCCGACAAAATCAACAGCTCAATTCTAATGAGGCCTACTCATTTAATGTCAAAAAAGGTACATAGGGATATAAAAGAAAATGAATTGTACAAAAAAAATAAGGATTTCTTTAAAACCACGCATTATATTTAACCTCTAATTGTACATCCTGTTGCTTTTGCTGGAACAGATGTTTAGTTATTTGGATAAGAGCTCGCTTAGGTTGAAAATGCAAACCTACAGTGGAAAATTACCTGATTGCATCTATTAATAGGAACCATAGAAGTGCATTTTGTCCTATCATAACATGAACAAGCAGAGTTTGCACACACTTGACAAAGCAGGAAATTAAATGAAAACATACATGAGGAAATTATAGTTGCCTAGGAGCTTGATGCAGCTCCTCAGAGTTCACAACATTTTAACTATTAAATATACCTTTCAGCTGCACGTGAATAAAGACTTTCCAATACATTTAGTATTGTCCTCATTCTTTTTGACACATCAACCCATATAAACTGAGTAACAACATGTAGCAGGAGGTTTTCTTCACATAAGGAAGCTGTTTATTTTCTTATAATTTCTTGTGCATAATTTCTGAGGACCTGAGCCAATCCACAGTCGCACTGTGATATAGATTTTTTTTTGTAGTATAGAAAAGAACAGAGGAGCTGAGACCAACATACATCCGAAGAAAAACTAAGCAAGGAATATAATTTCAACTTAAAGTGATTTGGTATGATGTCAAAACATTTATATATCTGCTGACGTATACATATATATGAAATCTACTAATATTTTTGCCTTTTGACAACCCAGCGTTATACAGTTCTGTGTATGAGACTCATGATGTGGAAGTGCACTCTTAAAGTCTTTTTCATAGATTTTCATAAAAACAGGAGTCCTGCAGACGTACATGGTATGACATGAATGAAATTTCCTGTGATCATGGAGACAGTGTCAGCTTTTCTCCATGTGCAGAAAAAAACAGCTGCTTCTCATGACTCTCCAGTGTTTATAGACCTGTTCTATAGATGGCCAGGAGAGGGCGGCAGAGGAACTTAGAAGAGCAGGTACCAAGAACATTTAAAAACAGGTGAACTCTTAATGAGGAGGATTTTTCAGAGTTCTCTCAATCAAAGCACTGAATAACTTATTCATATATTTGTCTTTCTTAAACATTCACAGTTCACTCTCTGTCATCTCCCGCTTGCTGAGGCATCTCCTCTTCTGTCTTAGCATCACCGTCTGTCTGCTCTGCAGGCTGATCATCCCCCTCCTCCGAAGCCTCCATGCTCTTTTCTCGTTCCACTTCCTCCTCTGGATCCCACCTGTCCTCCGGGTCGCCCTTTTCTACCTCCGCCTCTGTGTTTTCGCAGTCCTCCTCCTTGTTTTTGTCTTCTTTCAGAGCGCCCGGCGGCCCGGATTCGGCCTCCTCCTCCGTCGGGCTGCTGAAAACCTGCTCCTCGTCCCCATTTTCTTTGGGGCTGTGCAGTTCAGTTGGGGACAGGCCGCTCCCGAAGGCTCCCGCCTCCTCCCCTGCTGACCTCCTGTGCTGTCTGGTGGGCAGACGCCTCTTGAATGATAATCGTGCACGGGTCTGTGGAAAAGATGATCAAGAGGCAACAGAGGATTTAGAAAAAAAAACAACACAGTTTTAGAAATTCTAAGCATCTTAGAGCTATAATACAGCGCAAGTTTTTAGTGTTTTTGTCTTTTTTTTTAAAGATAGAATTCAGACATAATCAGTTATTTTGTGCAATCAAACTATCCAAGTCCAATCAGCATATGCGTGAGAGTACTGAACAAATGGTATCCAGGGACTCTAACTAGGCTAAGGGGATTACATCTTCAATCCCTCCCGCAGGAGCACACATGCACTACAGGGGCATCTTGCTGCAGCTTATCCGAGGCCTTCTTAAACACAAGATGCAGAACACCCACTGAGATGTACGTCAGCGGGGACGAGGCTCACGTGCTCAGCTGTGACGACGCAGCTCACGCAGCGAATAGCGAGAGAAGCACTTCAGGGGGGCTTCAATGTGACAGCAGTTCGTGTTTGTCATTTAGTGACTCAGAAGTCTAAACATATGAAGCACAAGGATGCTAATTTAATCAGAAATGCTTAGAAATGATCAGAACTGGATGGTCTAGAGTGCATGTTGCCCTTCTGAAAGTCACCATAGCACCTGTCCAGCTGTATTTGAAGGAGGTGCTACAGCAAACAGTCCAGATTTATTTTGTCTGTGATAGTGTCAAGGTGATGTGCAGCTTCACCTTGTTGATGCTCGGCAGCGGGGTGCCTTCAGGAGGGCTGTCGAAGCTGATGCGGTCCTCGTCTTCGCTGGACAGATGTGGGGGTCTCAGGGTGGGGCTCAGAGGGCTCAGGGGACTGCAGGGCGTCGTGGGCGACAGCGGCGCCGGCTGCAGCTTCACCTCCGGACTTTTGGGCGACGGCAGCAGAGCAGTGGGCGACAGGGCGAGGTTGGCCTGCAAGGGGTAGAGTGAAAACCTGAAGCCTAAACATTGACATCTGTAGGACATTATGTTCTGATGAAACTTCAACCTTATTTCTAATAAATAAACCTCAAATAAACACAATTAAGCTTGTCTTTAGAGATTTATTTTACAGGTTTTTTTAAATAGGAAGTAAAAATTCAATCATGATGTGAAGTTAAAAAATGCCATTCCTTTAAATATATGTACTTTTAAGTGAAGTTTAAATCAAGTCTTTTACAGGTAAACACATAAAACAATGATCTGCGTGCACCTTCCAACTTTGAAACTCTGACACAAACATGTCCTAAAACACCCTTAAAGTGTCACAAACAACACCTGAAATGCCCCAACAAGTGTAAAACAACACATAAAATCCAGATTTAGCCCCTGAAACTCAGCTAACAGTTTCCTACCTGCACTGGGGAGAACAGGAAGAGGGAGAAGCGGCAGCCCTTTTGTCCCATAGCTGCCCACCGTGTGAAATGCTAACTAAAGGAACTCGAGACACAAGTCAGAGCCTCTCCAGAACCGCTGTGGCCAGTTATCCTATTAGCTCATTAATGTGAGCCGATTGTGGCATCAGGGACAAAGTCCTTCCCCCTTTTCTTTCCATGTGAACATGTCAGGCACCAGAGGAAACTGAACAGTGGGTGGCAGTAATGCTTTAAATATCTCAAACCCCTAACTACATGATGTAATACCGCACACTGGTGAAGGTACCAGCTGTTTTGTTCTTCTCTCACAGAATATTCAGATGTTGCAAGATGCACCAACCTGCAGTTTCTCAATGATGGCGGAGTTCTTCATCTTGATTTTGAAGGGTTTTTGAGAGGAGATAGATTTCTGCAGGAGAACACAGTAAGACAAGAGTTACAACTTCCATTTGAAACATAGAAAGCTAATATTTACATAAATTATTCATTAGTCCCTTTATTTATAATATGTATTCTCGTATACAGTATTGATGGACAAGCAACCACATACCCTGGAAAGTATTAAAACTAAATTAAAGATAACAAGAAAAGCACTCAGAGAGCGCAGTACTCCGCCAAGGCTGCTCAATTGTTGCATCATTTCCAACATATAAGTCCCAATAAGTCTGCAGCAGTTGATTTGTAGTAGGATCACAGTCATGTGATCGTCAGCAAGTAGCTGATGTAGTGTTCACTTGTAGTTATAGCTACAGTGACACCCTGCCTCTATGTCGCAATGATACAGAAATCTTTAACAAATCCGTGGATCCAGACTATAAGCTGCATCACTGCCAAAATTTAATCAGTTGGTCCTTGTGCCATTTTTGACCTTCCCTGAAAATTTCATCCAAATCTGTTATTCCGTTTTTGAATAATGTTGCACACAGACAAACAGACGGAAGGACAAACGTACGCCGATCGTCACATATCTCAGTCGCGTTCCTTGGCGGAGTAATAAACAGTATTATAAACAATGTTTTTCTTGATTTCCTGCTCATGATGTACACATCTTTGCATTTCCGTTGTGGTTTGTGCTTTTCATCGGCCACAATGCAAACTTCGGTTTGTTTGGCTTGTTTGGCACTTAGTTGACTGGGAGAAAAACCAACAGCACTTTCCCAACGTTTCAAGCAGAGGAAAAAAATTTATAAAACTGCAAATTTGGCAATGGCACACAGTCCACTGTGTTGAAAGAATGAGGTTGCAATAAAAATGTACAGTAAACACACCCAAGTCTGGGGACTTCCTGAAAATCTCTAGGCGCCAAATGCAGCACATGGGTCAGTAAAGGAACAAAACTACTCACATCTGACTCTTCATTATCATCCGTTTGATTCTGCAACTTCAGGGAACATGGAGGTCTTCTTCGAAATGGCAACTTCGAATGGAAAAGGTGGAGGGAGTGTCAGTGAAATGTAAAGTCCCAAACAGCTTGTGTGAATTCAGCAAATACTTCACTTAATGTTGGTTACTGTAAAACTACACAGCTAAATACACACTTGTAGAGTTTAAATAAGTCCACTACCTCGTTATCTGAGTTGGGCATCGGTAAAATATGACCTTTGAACCTTCCAGCCAGCTCAGCCACAGATGGCTTGGATGGAGAATCCTTCTGGTGTGGAAAAACATTCAGTAAAACACGTGAAAAATATTTAAATCTTGATTTATGGAGATAGAAATCAGATGCATCTTAGAAAACATTAATGCACTGAATGAAACCAGAAGTTTATTTTGAAGGATTTAAATCACATACAGCTATAAGAGACATCAAAGATTGGAGATGATTCCACAATCATAACACAAACAGTAAATAAACAGCAATAATATTAACTGCACATATATCTTAGGATGAGAAATGAACATGTTTTGACATTCTGGAGTTCCTCTTTGCACGCTGAATGTGGAATGCAACATCAAAAGCTTGAAAATGAAATTGCACCATAACTTGGCCACGACAAACTAATTGTGTAAACAGAATTAAACAGTACACAACTTTGGCAGTTTCAAGGAATGCTAAGACATTTCATGCCTTTGCCTTGTTGTTAGATGAACCACAACAGCTAAATAATGCCACTCAGGGGACCCACATGCTCAACAAAGAGAGCTTTTTCAATAAGCAGCGCACAGAGCAGCACAACATAACTGATGTTCTGAAGTAGAGAAAATGTTTCACTTCCTACTTCTGAACAACAAAAATGCAGACGGGTTGAGAAACACAGCGGGGGAGGTGGAAATGAAAAAAAAAAAACAACCAGACTCCACCGGCGGTTCTGTTCTGTCTTTTGGAGGAACTCATCTCCTGCTGAAGAGCTCCGGATGTGAGTTTCTCTCTGCACAGCTGTTCAGCATCACGCTGCAGCCGGCGACAGGTCCGACCTGTCCTTGCAGCCTCACACTGTTATCACTTCTCAGCCCTTTTACTCTCTCTCTCTCCCACTATTCCCAAGCTGATTGCTGAACTTCCCTCCCCCGCGCTCGCCTTTGATGACCAGCAGCTCACTCCACATATCTGCGGACGGAGTGATAAGTTTGCCGATGGCGTCAGACTGGAATGAGCCTTGAAACAACTCTGTTTTCCAGGTTCTAGATTCAGTTTTGTGCTGTGTTCGGCCGAGCAGGATTGCCCTTTGCTGATGTGCGTCGTCGTCACCACTCCTGCTGGGGCCCCTCCTGTTCTCTCTCTGGCTTTCATACATCTCATTTCCATCCTACTTTTTATTGGCCACTAAAAAGCTCATGCGTCTCCTCACAGCTGCCAGTTCTGTCACATTTCCTGGGTGTGTTCCTCTCACTTCTCCCCCTCAATCTCTGCACATTTTGAACCGCCGCCCACGAAAACATGGTTCTCCCGGGCTTTACAGATACACGCACATTCCACGTTTTAATCGCACGCTTTATTTTCCTTTTTCCCCTTGTTCTCAACATGACCTCACCACCTTGCTCCCTCCACCCAAACGTGCAACAACACCAGCGAGCGCCTCCGTTAATGCGCCTCTGCTTTGCCTCCGCGTCCTAATCCACACCCCAACCCTTTTCCTGAGCTCTCTTTGCTCATACGTGATAAATAGTAATTACCAGGGACCACCCACCCGCCACTCCATTATTTTGTAACCTCTAATTGTTTAACGCTTTCCTGTCCTCCAAAAACAAACGCCGCCTTTCGAGCACAAAGTGAAATCACAACAGTGCGAGCGGAGGAAGCCTTTTGTTTCGATCTGCTCAGATGTTTTGGGTCAAGTTTGTTTAAAAAATGTCTGCCGGACTCCTCAAAGTTAAAAAAAAATCCCTGGTTTGTTCTTTTCATTGAGTTGCTTCTGGAGTGATTATGGAGTAAAACCATCTCATTTCGACGTTCAAGGTGACCTCTGCACTGTACTGCTGATGTTGAGAATGGATTGTGCTCATGTACAGCAAAGATTAAACCCTCCATATATAGATAATTTATCAAACAAGTAGCTTAAATAAAGTGTGATGCTATATGAGCATTGCAAAAGGCTTCAGCAGTGTTAACTAGTTTCATTTGAAAGTCATTGTAGCATTGGATTTCTGTGAGATTATGTTCATTTACATTTACTTTACTTTATTATTTTGATGTTTATTTATGTTGCATCTCGTTTCATAGATTATTTGAATTATTTGATGGTTTATTGTTTTGTGTTTCATTATTGCAAGGCACTTAAAATGCATACAGTTTTATAAATCATAGCTGTGGTTTCATTCATGTGCAATGTAAAAATGTCTAATGAATGTCTTATGAGTATGGATGTATGATGTTGAGGGTGGGACAGGGGACAAAGATTGCGATACTTCGTTTTTCTGCTATGTATATTACAATGTGAGAAAATGTTGGTAGGTGAGTTCATCAGCATTAAGAAGAAAAAGTACTTTTTTCAAATATAAAAGTTGAAAAAAGTGATTTGGAACCTTATCGTATGATAGAAAAGGCATTTATGATTGATTTTTGCTTTAGGCTCTAGCTTCGATTTCATCATATAGAGCTTTTTAGTGCAGATTTTCTGGTCTAACAAATTGAGTTCGTTCGTGCAGTGGCAGCTATTGCAAGACATTGCTAACTTTTGGTCAACATGGTCCTTTCTGAGAATATTTTCACTGAACTGCTGCTGCGTTTCTTTTTGCAACACCTTTTCAGTGTTTCTCTTCTGTTCCTCGCTCATTTCACTGTGCCCAAGTGAAGCCTGCAAGTCAACAAACTGAGTCTTTTCAATACACATATTATAAAAAGTCTTTGCTTGTAGATTAGTGATGGAAAAATGAGAATCGTGCAAGTTTTCTGTTTGTATGAAGCAGCAAAAAAACCTTGCAGCATGATGTGTTTGAGTTCATTCGTCTTTGCTTCCAACTGCACCTCCTGCAATGTGACTATTGTGCATGTAAACACAGTGATGCAGAGGCTGAAATTATATATTGTGCATCCTTAATTACAAGTATCAAAACATCCACAGTTGGATTAGAACTCCAGTCGCTGTGTTTTGTTCCAATAGCCAAATCCAATATTAAATGATCAGCCACAAGATTAAAACCACTGACAGCGAAGGGAATAACACTGATCATCTACTTATAGATTCTCAACTCATCTACATTCCGGACGTGAAGAAAACCTTCTTTGCTTGAACGCTACTGATAAAGTCGACGTACAGCTCTATTTTTGTACCGTTTTGTTAAAAAGCACAAGAAACACCAGCCAAAATGCAATCCCAAGTGCGTCAGAACTACCACAGCGACTGCACGGCCGCCATCGACCAAATGGTCAACATGGAGATGGTTGCTTCTGAGCAATTTCATGTTCAGGTTCTGGCCTTCATACTGATGTTATTTTGGCAAATATCACCCTCCTAAACATTTTTCCGCATCAAGCACATCCCACTCCATTGCCGCGGCACTCCTCAACATACTTGAGGAACACGACCAAGAGGCCGACCTGACCTTCATACACTCCAGATGTCCATCCAATCAAGCATCTGTGAGATACACCGGAACAGTCCCGATCCACAGAGGCCTCATCCCACAACCCACAGCACCCAAAGGATCCAGACACCACAGGGCACTCCCACAGGTCCCATGTCTGTCCCCTGACAGCTATTCTGGGATCCACACAAAATTAGACGAGGAATTTTAGGGTTGTGGCTATTAAAAAATGTGGTGTGACTGAGTTTTTTTATATGTTATGATTTTCACAGTAACATTTTACAGGGACATTGTCAACAACCTTATGCAAAAAATATAGAAACTCCACTAATCTTAGCTTTTAATGTCATGGTGTGGCCATCTGACTTTTAATTTCATTTAAAAATGTCAATGCTCACAGTTCATGTGGTTTTACCAGCTGTCACTGAGATGACAAACGGCAGCAATATTTCACTGAATCATACAAGGCCTCAGATTGGTTGTCAGTACTGCGCATGTTCCACTCAGCTGGGACCCCAAGCTCTGTGGAAGAGTGGGAAACTATGTTTCACTGCAGGAGAGAGCAGGGAAAACTATTTCTGGGGATCTAGGCCTGGGAAAAAGCCCCGGCGCTGTGTAGGCAGCCTGGATCACAGCTCTGCTCTGTAACCCCTCAGCTCCTAAGAGAGAGCGTCCCTGGATAAGCTACACCACATCTGAATCATGCTGCAATCTGGCATACAGAGCAATTGAGCATGTCTAAACAAGGAAGCGACAAAAAAAGCTTCTTAAAGCGGAGCCTTAAGCATGTGATTGAAGTTTTCCAGAAAAGTGGGACTGGGTCGAAGCTGAAAAAGAAAAAAAACTCTTGACTTCCTTGGAAAAAAGCTAATTTAGACTTGTTGCTGCACTTACAGGACAGACTTAATCCACTGGCATTAAAGGCAGTTTCAACAAAAAAGAAAATCAGGATCGTTGACATTTTTTACTGACAATTTATTATTATATATATATTTTTAGAAAAGTCAGTTCATGCTCGTAGCAAAACTGTCACTCAAGCGATCAGTGGCAGCCTTGGAGGACAGTTTGGTGTCATAAGTGACAGAATTTGTTAGTTTGATTCCCCAGACTAGGTGGGAAAATATAGTGGGGTCAAATTCAAAGTCAATATTTCATCTGCAGTGCAGCACATTGCCTGGATGCCTATTTGACATTTTTCACCCCTTGGACATTTGCGGAGTCTCTCTCGGTGTCACGTACCACCTGCAGCCCATTACTACTATCTACTAGTATATGACTGAACTACAAGCAGCAAGACAAGATCCTAAATTAATGCTATTATATTTCAGCAATCTGTCCTGTTTTTGGATGTTTGAAATTTGGAATTTGAGGTTATAATCCTAAAAGTCTGTTTACTTATGGTATGATAAGTAAATAGCTGGTTGTTTGCTATGTTAACTACACAAAATCCTAATTTGGAAGCAGAGTATATAGAAAAAAGGTCAAACTACTCTCTATGTGTCGCATGGCTTCAGCTGGGAGGCAAACATGATGTCTGAACAAGAAAATGAGAGTAAGTTAGAACACAAAACCTGAGTTTACAGATGCAGCAGCCGGGCTGCAACTAAAAACGACTTCTATTGTCGATTAGTCTGCAAATTATTCTTCTGATTGTTTAGTTGTTTTAGTTCATCAGTGTGTTTCCTAAAGCCCAAGATGACATCCTCAAACGTCCTGTTTTGTCCACAACCAGAAGACATTCAGTTTACTGTCATAGAGGAGACCCAAAATCAGAAAAGATTCAGTTTAGAGACACTGGAATTTGAGATGTTTCCTTGAAAAAAAGTAATCGATATCAAAATAGTTCAAGATTACTTTAATAGCTGACAAAATAATGGTTTAATCATTAATCATCAATCAAATTGTTCATTAAGTTAATGTTGAATTTCATATTTTGGGGACTGCTGACTAGAAGAATTGGAACAGCAATAAAATTCTCCATTATTATGGATGCAAATTTATGTTGTGATATCAAAATAGTAGTAGACTTTCTGGAAATTCAGAACAAAACTTTTGAAACATTTAGCTGACTACAGAATTCTTAAACTTGTGACTCTGTCGTTTCTATAACGGCACCACCAAAAAGAAGACAGGAATGAATGTATGTTTCTTCCTAATAATCTTAGGAATAATCTTCTTCCTTCTAATCATATTAAAAATTCAATAGTGTCTTGAAACACCTGAAAAATCCCCTCAACCTTATATAATGAGAAACATACTCTGAAAAGGCTCAACACATCTCTTATCTGTACACTATAAGCTCTTGTGCTCTGTGAGCTGTGTTTGGAGAATTAAAGGTTAATCCCAGCCAACGTCTTCATTTCCAGACTGTGGAAGGAGACACGAGGTTTACTGTATGACCAGCAGATGTGGAAGGAGAACACAGAGACAAACAGATCACACAAAGCCTGATATTGTCTGTTCCTGTGATTCCTATTTCCAGGAGGGGAGAAAGGAGCACATGATATTAGAGTCAGTAAATCCGAACATCTCTGCCTGATATACGGGCAGCGGTCGGAGAGCAATAGGCCATGTAATCTATCACGGAGCTGATGGAGATGCTGACTGGCTCAGGGGTCTTTAACCCTTCTCTCAGAATAACCCTCAATCCTCATAAGCTCTCAAACACAGTGGAAATCTGCGAAAGTGGAGATAAATAAAGCACACAGCTGTTTGGTGAGATCTTGCTCAGTAGGTCCACCGAGCGTAATGGCTTCAGTTTGAGTGTGCAGACTTTGTTTTCACAAGTCAGCGTGTTCTGCCAGGGGGAAAACCACCACAGTGAGCAGCTCCCTTCTGCCTACACTTGTTAAGTGGCAAGAAAGCAGACAGGCACTTTTCTTGCTCGCCGCCTTTCCAGGAAAACATGATGTGTTTTTGGACCAGACCTCATCCGAATATCTCACTTTTCCACTGCCCTCACCGGCTCTGCTTTTGTGTGTTTTCACATGTACATTGTGTGTGTGTGTGTGAGTGTGTGTAGAAGCGCGTTAGAAAGGTCCTCAGTCAGAGCGATGAGGTAAATGGACATCTATGAGCTGAGAAATGGGAGGTGCTGCGGGAACAGAACAGTGGGGAAACATGAAATGAAACAAGCATCGACGGAGTGGAAAAACAAATTCAGATGACCTGAGAACAGAAAACTGCTGATAAAAGGTGGATTCCCACAGCAGAAGCCCACAAGAGCTTCAATCATAGCTCAGTGCCCCCAGGGAGACTTGTAAATGTTATTTAACTGCAGTTTGATTGACACAATATGAAGATATGAGAACAGATAAGAGCACCAAGCCTGCTCAAGGAATGCACTTTTGATATGATAACTGCAGCAGCCTGTTTAGGATCATCTGAGCTGAGAGTGAATAATGATTAACAAAAAGTTATCAGAAAACATAAACAGCTCACAGGAGAGATCACTTCCCCCGAGAATGTTTAAACTTATGCAAGAAAGCTTCGACACGGTGTTCTGGCATTCTCATCCTCTCTGATCCAGGACAAAAACCATCTGGACGGTGGATCAGATGGTTGACATGGAGGCCGACTGCTGCAGACAGACATGGGATGACTTCATTCAGTGAATCAGTGCACTTCCCCGCTCCGGTGCTGTGTAGTTCCTGCAGACTGCTACAGGGTTTGGAATCCATTCATGCATAGCTGCATGCTCAGGATCACATATTCTGTTGCGTTTGGCAGCCGCCTGCACACGGCAGCTGATGGCAGTTATGGGAATGTGAAGCGACACGCTGGGCCGTCGGGGTTTTTCTGCAGGCAGGGAGGCGAAAATTCATAATATTCTCCTGCTTTTTCACTTCTATTTACTCTGGTACTTCCTTATTCCCACGTTGTTGAAATCACTTTCACTCATTTCTGATGTCACCATATCTGGCTGAAGATCTTTCTGATGCATATTTCTTGAGCAAATCAGAGAATCTCCCTGTGTTTCTGTCCTGCTGTCGACCTGAGATTGTGCAACCCACCACCAGCTCATCCTGCACGATCTGTGCATTCAAACTGAAAAGTTTCCTCTTCCATCTACCTGCTTCTAGACCCCAGAGGACTACATCTGTCCCCTGTCTTTAGTGGCTTCTACTTGCTGAAGATGCACCACATTAATGGGATCTAATCGCTAAACTCCTTCTCTAGTTCTGGCCTCAATAAATGTGCACATTTAATCAATTTCTGCTTATTGTAATACGGGGGGCAGATTTAAAAACCAACCACGTATGCTCACTTTATTTAACATGTTAAGTTACTGAGTGCATATTAAGGGTTTACATGCATCTAATGCACATAAAGGAAATAAAATCTCTTCTCCACCAGTGTCATGTTACTATACAGAGCTGTGTTTCTGTTATTTAGCTGACCATAAGTGATATAATAGGGGACAAAACAGAAACAAGTATCCATATAGCATCATACTGTCAAAATACAGCAACCTTAAAAGTGACCACACAGTTGAATTAGTGCATCTTGAAATCTGTTTTAACAAAAAAAATATAAGTTTTGTGAAAGCAGAATTTATTCTAGGACTGTTGTATTACATATATAGATGTTAGTTTCAACTAGGTGTAACTAATAAACTAGTAAATGAGAGTACAGTCATATAGTCATGACATTTCACTTTTGCTTATGAATTTTTGTCCTGCTTTGCTATGGTTTGAATGCAGGAATTTGACTTGCATTTTAGTATTTCTACTTCATGTTATTTCTGCTTTTACTTAGAGGAATCTGAAAACTTCTTCCAACTCTGGTAGGATTGAATGCAAAGGTCACAGTCCAGTTTCCAAGCTACTATGCTGACACTGTGCATTTGTCTCCGTTACATTCTGTTTCTGAGTTGTCAGTCAGCAGTCAGTGTGAATTTGAGTTATTCTCACTCCTCTTCCAAAAAGCCTCACAGGTTTACAGCATGCTCAGACCTGCAGGATGCACCTGTCCTCCAAGCAAGAACAACCTGAAAACCTCAACCTTTTTTTTTCCTGGTGCTGCAATAAGATACTTTAAATAATGAAACACAGACGAGGAAATCTGAAATATTCACAATCTAATTCAGGTTGTAACATCTGCTGTAAGTAAAAAATGCAAAACACGACTTGGAAAAAAAAAGGCACTTGCAAAGTATGAGCAGCTTGCAACACTTATTGTGTTTGCACTCCTTTCTGCCAAAAAAGGAAATAAAGAGCATGGCTGGGTGCCAGAATTAGAAGAGGGTGGCTGAGGAGGTGCAGGCAGTACGGGGTTAACTGTTTTGCAGTCTGTAAGCTACAAACTCACGGTGATGATATTGTTTCTTGTCGTAGTTTCCACTTCCTCTGCCTGACTCGCTGTGCCTCAATCGCTCTGTACGTACCTCGCGTTTTTAGACAAACTGACAAAATTCAACATGTTTGACAATCTGCAGACTTGGCCTGCTTCTCTGACCTGCTCACACTGAAAAAAATGGCAACGACATGTCCTTCAAGTCAGTTCTGACGGCATCATTTTGTCTCAGGAAGTTGAAAACCTGAGCAGAGACAGAAATTGCACAGCTTGGACGGCTGGATAACACATATCCAGTCATGACATAACTTCCTTGAAAGGCAGCAGTATGTTTTCCTTGTACAGATCAGTGTCCTCGTCCTTATCGCCTCTGTAGTTCCCGCCCCACCTATCTATCTGCCCCACGCACTGCTTTGGACTGAACACTTATACCTCAGAGCAGGAAAAGCAAAACACCGCATGTATAGTTGGAGTTCCTGTAAGGGCGGCAAACAACGGCATTGTTTAGGAAAAGAACGGCAACAAGCGTTTTCCAATAAAACGCAGCATAAAGCAGTTAAGGCATTACGAGGCTTTATGAACCATTTGATTGGTCGTAAAGGTGCAAATATTCTCCAAAGGGCCAAGCGCGCACACAACTAATTTGAAGTCAGATTAGATGGAGGAGATGTAAATTCAGCCCAACTTTGCAACAAGACAACGCAGCCAATACAGACTTTTAGATTAACTTCAGACGATTTAAGCGCTGCAAATCAGCAAGTCAGAGCACATTAAAGTGTCAAAAGGTAGTGAGTTGTCCATTTTTTCCCACCAATACAACTTTTGTAGCTCTGTAGAATCAAATTAAAGTTACTAGTGAATGAGTTTTTCTTTGTATGTCAACCAAAACTTACTATGTGTGTCTCTCAGGCCTGTTAACTACACTGAACATGCTTTCTACCTTATAAAACGTTTGCAAAGTTTTGTTGTACAAGTTTCAAAACCTGCCTTGTTTACATCACTCTTATCTTTGCTCACTGCTTTGCACTTTCTACAACACATCGCTGCTGCTAACTAACTCCCTCTGCAGATAACAATCTTTTCACTTGCTCTTACTTTGCATTTCTGTGCTCATCTGGTTGCTGAGACCATGAAACAGTATCAGATACACGGCAGTTAATTCTGCCCAAAACCAGTTCTTGTTTTCACACTGTTGCCTTTCATCCCCGGGGAAACTCAACACATTGTGAAACACTCAAGACAAACTGCAGGAACTCCGGCGGAAACATGAAGATTCTGCAGATTTTGCATCATTTTGGACGCCATAAAGATGGTACAGTTTAAATATGTGAACACAAGGCAGAAAACATGCTGAGAGATTGAATTCAAAGATGAGGCTGCCACAACAGGAAGCGTGGGCGAAATCTAAGTCATTAAAGTCACATGAGACGCTGGCGGTTTGTCCTAGTATCACTATGTGCTCATCATCCCAATCATCTCATCGAGGCTCAGACGTCCTTCGGTCACGGGATTTGAATGAACTGCATTAGTAGTAACATTTCATACACACCCCACTGTGTGTGATGTGAGCAGAGATCCAAGCATAACAGCTCTGTGACCGAGAGAACCGGCTTCGGTTTCGCAGGCTTCGCCTTGATGCTGATGCTTTACATTCCACCGAGCTTCACGGTCAGTTTGGTGTCTGTTTTATGTTTGAGACGGAGTGAACCAGTCATCCTGCGCGGAAACACACTAAGCTCAGTGTACAAACTTTGCAAACACTGCATAATTCACTCACAATACTCTTTTTTTGTTTTGTTTTGTTTTATTATACCATGACGTTCTGGTTCCAGCGGAGTGCAAGGAGTAGTTGCACTATATAAGAAGTACTGGTTCATAATAACACTATGACACTGTTTAAAAGACTCACTGTTGCAAAGCAAAAAGGGGAAAATCTAAGTCATTAGCACTTGTCTGGCTAGCATAGACTGAGTTCCTGTGTTATTGCTCTCTTAACTTTACTATGGATTACATAATAAATGTGCACACCATATGGTTGGCACGGCCATCCCAGATTCTCACTCCTCCAGCTGTGGTGTTGTTTTTCCATCAGAGTTGAACCCACCATTCCACAGACCGGCACAAATCCTCAGGTGCCTCCACACACACACACACACACACACACACACACACACACACACACACACACACACACACACACACACACACACACACAACTGCACAACTTTCCACATTTTCTAATATCACCTTGTCGTTCCGACATGGGGAAAAAAACAACATTTAAGAATTTCCATGTGTTAATGTTCTCGTAAGAGTCGCTCGAGGCGGTTGATGTAAATCGATGTTTGCGAACAACTATTTGCTGAAGCTGGAAGCACACGGCTGACATCACCAGCATTTGATGTTACTGAGGCACAAAGCTAAAGCAAGTGTGAAGTTGACTTTACAAGACAGTTTTACATTTGTTTACTATGAAGCGAACAAAAAAGCTAACATTTGGGCGAAAAATGGCACCATTTTGGCCTAATTTAAGCGTCTGGTTGTTTACTGGATTGCAATTCTCAGTAAACAGGGAAGTGACAAATCAAAAATTAAGTGCAATACTCTAATTTCATTATCAACGGCAGCGGCATGGCCTTGTGTAACCGCATGACAAATTTCACTTCACTCATTGTGGTGCTGTGGCGAGACTCAATAAGTAATGATTAGGTGCTGACTTTAAGGGATTTGCAGGGAAACTACTGACAGATGATTTAAAGAAACATCGGAAACATCAAACACTTGAACCTCACTGATGAAATGTCTCAGTCTCTGGGCATCCACGGGTTTCACATCAAGGTTTAAGACTAGAAGAATCATGGCAGCTGCTCTGGGAGTTTAACATTTTACCTAAACTCAACACAACAGATTTCAAACAACACCTTGGCGAGGTTGTTGGTCACCAAGTGTCATAAACCGTGCAGTGAGCTTGTGAGATGAAGAAAAACTTGGATCCACCAGTGATTCATGTCAAAGTTCAGCTTTTTGGTCAGTCTTTTTTACTCTCAAAACAAATTTCTCTTCTACAAACCAACTATTCAGAATCAGAAATCCAGTCTAGATTCATTTCTTTCAATTTTAGCAGCAAGGAAAGAAGAAAAAGATTTGGCTTGAAGCATAACTCAGTCCTAAAGTGTGCTATAAGTATGTGAGTAGTTTATTACTAATCTGCTCCCTCGCTCCCCCCCAAAAAAACAAATGGGTGTTTCTCTTCCTATGACATTAAATACTCCAGAATGATGTTAGGAGCCTGAGGGAGAAGCTTGTTTTGCAGGGAGGAGGCCACAAACCTGTGAGCAAACCCTGCAGGAAAAAACACATGGGTGGAAGGACCGGGACAAGAGCACGCCTTTTCTTTTTTAGCCTCAGTGCAAGTGTGTAACGGACAGTTTAGCCTTTGAGAGGTGGGTGGCTGGGGCTAGAAAAAGACCTACAAGCGCATTTATAGGGAGAGAAAAATGGCATTTACTCCAGAGTGCACAAACACTTGCTCGTGACAGATCAGCTCCATTTCCTTCCTCGTACGTTGTGGTTACTTGTTATGAAATTGGTACCACAAACCTACTTTCGAGCCAAATATCAGCCTGCAGCTCAGATAAACAGCCAAAGAGGTAAATTTCTGTTGCTGTTGGTGAATCCTGTGCCCATAATTCTATGTATCTGTGTGCCAATGGCAGAAAAACTGCACCCAAAGGGGAAAAAAAGAGTAGAAAATTACATCATAGAGCATAACAAAGTACACACAATGTCACAGTTAGGAGCATCATCATGAACCACAACTGCATAATGATCCATAAGACTAGTAACAGCATGCCAGAAGTGTAGTTGGTTAAATAGCTGCACAAACAAGTCTCTCCAGCAGCAGCATCACAATAATAACAGAGCATTAGAAAATGCTGTAAAGTCACTTCACTGAGCTGCTATGATGTAATGCTTTAATTTCCACCACAGCACGGCTACACAAAACCCACATTAAATGGTAAAAACATCTGGTTTAAAAGTACAGGCTGCAAACACACAACTACACTCAGAGAGCTGCTACCTCCATCCTGGGAAATGTGCCACAGATCGTCCCCTCCTGCCTCCTTCTTTTTTTTCCCTCCTCCTTTTCGGCCTCTTGGAGCAAACTGGTGCCTGCTGCCTGGAGGAAAGTGAGAAGCGGAGTCTGAGAGAAGCTCAGTGTTTATATCTGGAGCCAAATCAGCCTCATGGACGCGGAGGAGGAGCCCACAACTTTTACGCGCATTTGGCTCCGTCTGCGCCGTCAAGTCAACGAGGTTCAGAAATAGCACTTCTGCTCCAGACTTTAAAAATAAAACCAGCTTTTTGGAGGGGATTTCCACCAAGCGATACTGATAATGGACAGATAGGTACTTTACTCATCCCTTTGGGTAAATCCAAGGTATCCAGTAGGTCACATTTATTAGATGTAAGAAAAACAAGGTGCAAATCGTTAAGTTGCATGAAAAGTTAAGTTGCATGAAAAAACATGACAAAAAACAAACAAAAAGACCCAGCAACATATATAAATACAGTAGTTAATACATAAAAATCAAACAATAAAAAATAATTAAAATATAGTTATTATTATTATTAATAATAATAATAATAATAAGAAGAAGAAGAAGAAGAAGAAGAAGAAGAAGAAGAAGAAGAAGAAGAAGAGATCATTCGAAAAATATATTTTAATTACATTATTGAACAATAACCACAATAATAATAATTCATCATCATTAATAGTACTATAACTTTTAAATAAAATTTCCATTATATTTTTTATTGTTTTATTTTTATTTATACTTTTTACTTATACTTTTTACTTATTAATAATAATAATAATAATAATAATAATAATAATAATAATAATAATAATAATAATAATAATAATAATAATAATACGTTCATTTTTATCAATAATGCAATAACTTTAAAATAATATTTTCATAATGTTTTTATTGTTTTATTTTTATTTATACTTTTAACACATTTTAAAATTACTATTCTATTGTCATCATTGGTTTTATAATAATAATCACAATAATACTAATAATAATAATAATAATAATAATAATAATAATAATAATAATAATAATAATAATAATAATAATAATAATGATAATAATAATGAACGTGTATAACTGATATTTTGATTAGAATAATATTTAACAAAAACACAATAATAATAACATTATTATTATTATTATTATTATTATTATTATTATTATTATTATTATTATTATTATTATTAATAATAATAATAATAATAATAATAATAATAGTAATAGTAATACTAATGATAATAATAATAGTAATAATAATAATAAGAAGAAGAAGAAGAAGAAGACATCATTCGAAAAATATATTTTAATTACAATATTATTGAACAATAACCACAATAATAATAATTCATCATCATTCATTTTAAATAAAATTTCCATTATATTTTTTATTGTTTTATTTTTATTTATACTTTTTACTTATATTTTTAACTTAATAATAATAATATTATTATTATTATTATTATTATTAATAATAATAATAATAATAATAATAATAATAATAATAATAATAATAATAATAATAATAATAATAATAATAATAATAGAATTTTTAAATATATTTTTATTTTGTTTCTTATAGCTTTATAGTAATTTTTATTCATTAACTACTATATACTGTTTTTACTCATTTCAAAATGATTATTTTACTAGCATCATTTGTTTTATAATAATGATAATAATAATAATACATTCAAAACACTATTTAAAAATGAAAATAAATAAAAACTTTAAAATAAATAAATAAAAAGGCAGATAAGGGAAAATAAAGAGAATGTTTGCAATGACTTATTAACCCTCTGTGTTTCTTTTTTCCTTGTTATTTGACAGATTTAGCAGCTGCAGACTACAATTTAAAATTAGATGGCATTTTTGACACATGCTGAATCCAACAGGAAAAGCAGAAAGTGTCTACATCTGCTGTAGCTGATGAATACAATGATAGCAAACACAGTTATAAGTCTGCATATATCATATATCATATATATTGCTACAAGTTAGTCAGTAGTGTGGCATAGTAGCTAACTATATTGGGTGGTGATAGCAGATAGCAAAACTTTCAAGCATATAGTCACAATTCTAGTGTCACCTGTCAATAAAATAAATACATAAATAAACTTCTCTACTTGCCTTTTAAACCTTCAGTGTCCTTTTACTCATTTTATCTATTCTATAGCGAGAAATTTTCCACATGCTTAGGACTATGTCAGGCTTTTATTTTGAAGGCACCGTTTCCTCACATCTGTTATTTTCCTGTCTTCCTCTGACTTGACTGAGCTGTGAGAGGTGGGTCATTAACTAGACAGTGTGAATAATTGTTTTGAGCATAAGAAACCCTTTGGTGTCGAGTTTATCTGCTTCAAGTCCCACAATTCCTGCAGGATCTCTAAAACTCCATCTGACATAATTTAAAAAGTGTGACAAATTTAAAGACATCATTTACATTGTTAGTATTTGGTTTGAACTGTGTGCATATGCAGCTTCACTCCGACTTACACCTACCTCATAATGTGCCACAACATTGGCAGAATTTCCTCTCACCATAACACATTTCTCATTCTGTTTGTTCCCTTCCCAGTGCACTGAATCCTGCATGTTCTCTTCTCTGCTTCTCCTCTGATGCAAGTCCAGCAGGATACTCACAGCTGGCAAGCATGTAAACTACCTCAGAGCTGAGTTCCAGTCAGTTTTTCTCATTTCGAAGATCTGGGAGTGACTCTGCTGTCCTGCCTGAGGCCGGGAGGAAGGGGAGTCAGTCACTTAAGTTTGTGGTGTGGAAATGCAGCAAACCAGTCTGATGGACTGGCTCCTAACTGACCAGTAACACACCACAGAGCTGCAGGAGAAGCAGACTCTCCTGCTGCTATACTGACCACACAAAATTCCTTACATTATCTTAAAGCCACAATCATGGTGGGGGAATAATAATCTCAGCGCTCAATCTGTGCACATGAAAAATGTGTTTTGATCATCATTAGAGGCGGAAATGTCCTATCAGGAGCACATAAATCAGTCAAAAGCAACATGCGATTTGGTTTAACATGTTGAAAATGGACAGATGTGGAGATTTCAGAGCTGACCGAATGTTAAACACTTTGTGTGAACACTTCCACAGACACAAAGTAGATACAAATTGGCCTACAAATTGCAGGAAACTGCTGATTTGGAGCAGGGAAGAGGCTATTGACTCTTCTGTGTGGCTCATTAAACAACGGAAGCTGTGCACTAGATGCCTGAGAAGACGAGGTGATTAGTGATTTATAAATGAAGCTTATTATCGTTATCACTGCCATTAAAAAGCGCCGTGGGAGCGCCTGTGTTTGTGTTTGCTGTCGTACTGTCACCCAGCTGTGACAAGTGTGCTCTGGCATCCTCCTCGCTGGCAGACAAACTGCCAATGAGTGAATTACATAAATCATTTCAGGCTTTGGCACAAGACAAATTAACTTCCAAATTCTGTAGGTGGTCACCAGATTCCCCGGGCTCTCCATTATAGCAGCTGTCAGAGGGAACATGTTGCAGTTACAGATGAGCGAGCTCGCAGTCAGCTTTGGGGTGAGGAGATCCTTCAGTTTGGGGAAGAGATGGCACCAGAGGCCTCAAGGCGAGCAGCTTGACTACAAAGGAAAGCAGCAGGAAAGACGGTGAACCCCTGCAGGCTTTGTAGATAGAGCTGTCCTGCACAAACCTCGCCTAAATAACCTCCATTTCAGCACAGCTTCCTGTTGCACCGCAGTGGACGCAGGGAACCAAGCAGGAAGCAAATATGTGGTGCTGATAATTAGGGGAAATGGCCTGAAAGGGGAAGCTGATAAAGATTTCTGAGAGGGAAAAGAGAAAACCAAAAGGTTTTATCTCGACAAGGAGTGTTTATGTAGTTTGAAAGCAGTGTTTGACCAATTTGAATCCATGGAAATCACTATAATTTGTCTGCACGTGTGCTTTCTCTCTGGGCTGTAGTAGACTTTGGCTCCCCCTTCTGGTGGAAAGGACCAATACACTTAAATGATGAGTCAGAAAATTCAACCCTCAGAGGAGATAAACTTAAAGAGCAGCAAATTTAATGTACATTAATGCAAAAGAAGAACATACTCAAAGCAGCGGAGGAATATATGTGCAATTGCATGCAGTTTCCGATACTTCAATAGAAGCCATAAATATGTGGTTTAATAGCAAATGAAATGAAGCTGGTGTACTTTTTTGATGATATAGAAACAGCATACAGTGTTAAAAGAGACAGATGCAGCCATTTTACACTAATCTTGCAAATTGGTTTAAATACGTTTTTGCGTGAACTCAAAATGCATGTATTTTATATCTTAGTTACATAAAAACAGGCCTTTGCAAAAAGCCATGATGTGGATTTAAAGCCACCTTCCAGCTAAAATTAGGGGGATTTTTTTGTAGCTTTTTAACCTGCACATGTGGTGTTTTTTCATCTGCTTGAAGATACAACATGAGAAAAATAAGCAATGAACACCATGGCTGAGAAACTGCTGTGTACCGATGATGCCTGCATGATTCTTCTTCAAATCTGGTTTCCAGTTTGATATGTATGGCTGAGTTACTCTAGTATGACACCTTGCCATTGTGTAGTTTAGAGCAGTTTTATAGTGTTTGAGCTGAGTTATAGGTGAGCTTGTGTGCTCGAGCTGCAGTGAGTTAGGAGTGAGTTACATTGAGGTCATTTTAAGGCAGAAAAGCATTGTTTTCATGGGGAAAAAATACATTGTCATATGTAACTTTGATACACATAGATGATTTTTGAAGTCTTTAATCAATGCCTGAGAGGAAATAATAATATTTTAGTAGTAACTGATTACTTGTCAGTTTTGAAATAGCAGTACTTTTGCTCCAGTTTTTTAGTTTACATAAATCTCTTAAGAAATATCACCACATTTTAGTGATTTTAATAATTCTAAAAGAACAATGTGTGCAGTATGTTCGAAGATTGCTGCTAAAATAGAGTCGAGACAAGTAAAGTGTAGATTTCTAATGCCGAATGATTGGAGGTGGTGTAAAGAAAGCCTCAGAGAGGTGTTGACAGCTCCAGATAAACAGCTCGCAGCTGCTCTCTTCATTATCAGTAAAGAAAATAACCAACAGAGGAGTCGTGCTGCTTGTTGATCTTTCCCCAGGTGATGGCAGGACAGTCTGCAGGATAGAAGCTTTCGCCGGCTGCTTGGGCTCCTCCGGTAAAGAGATGAATGACTCGGTGAAAAAAGTGTCATGAGGATGAGTCAGCCCAGAGCGACCACGTCTCTTTGTATTTGTGCAAACCAAGGCCCGATGATTCATGGGCAAAATCACGACAGTTCCTTTTAAAGAACACCTTGTATGGCAGACAGAACCTGGAAAAAGTGGTTTATTTTTGTGATTAGACATTGTTCAGGTTAAAAATACATGACTTTGACATTACCTTTTATTTCTTTTGCTCGAGCACATGAAGTACAAAAGTGTACAATTTCTAATCCGAAACCCAACATCAAAGAACAACTGTACAACGTGTCAAGATTATGCAAGTGGAAGGAATAAAGGCAATAAGCGCTGCTGCTGCTGACAACCTAATATCTTTCTCTCCTCTTTGAAATGCACTTAGAGCAGCCATTACTTTGAATATGGTGATGCAGGGACGTCGGCTGCCAGTGTAAATCTAACTCAGGGCCCATTTAATATAATAGCCATGTCAGATTACATGTGATGAGCGGCACGTATGCAGGCCCAGAACCTCCGGGCTCAGGTGGCCTCAGTATCACACACACAGACAACCACAGCTCCATTTTCATACTAATCTGCTTTTATCAAGTGCATGGTCCATCTATTCACTCAAACACACACACACTGGGATACCCAATTTCAGATCTGCACAACTAATGGCCCACAGCTAATAGGTTTACTTGTTTTGCTTTTCTTGATTTATGAGCGCGAGCAAACATTATGATAACAACTGTTCACCATACACCGAACAAATCCAATCTCACTGTAACCGACTACAATTAAAAATTACAAATGAACAGTCGTTTCGCGTGTGGCAAACATCATCGGTCATGAGCAAAGAGGGGAGACTCGGATTGATGATAATTGTGAAGTGAAACGGTGGATGTGTTCGGTTAACGCTGACAACAAGCTGGAAAAAACATGCCGCAATGCACAATGTGGAGGTAAATACTGCTATGTAACACTGAGACAAGGAAAACTGTAAATGGAACCCATTGAATGATAAAAACTATAATCTGACATGACAGACAATCATCATCATGTCTTTGTGAACAGAACGGCACTGAGAAGTAATAATAATTTTGCATTGGAGTGCGGTGGAGCACTCAGCCCTATTTTCCCGCTCAAAGCATCTCTCCTCTACACATCCTTTTCTCTTTAGCTCCTGACCTCAACCTTTCAACTTTGAAGAAACCTGCACTCTCTCCCCTGGTGGTGAAGTCAGACAAGCTTTTAAGTGCTCATTAGACTTTCCAGGCCTCTCAGACCCCGGTCAGGCTTTCGTTCAGTGTGGAGATGTGATCGATCACGCAGAGCTGTCTCTGGCCGCGGTGGGCTTGTCTGGGCCGCTGGTGCAGCAGGAAGAGGCGTTTGGCGGCAGCTCTGTACTTCCGAGACATGAGGTTGTAGACGACGGGGTTGATGGAGGCGCTGAGGTAGCACAGCATCATGGAGGCCATATTGAATTTCTGGCTCAGCATGGCCCCCTCATAGTCGTCCACCTGGGCGAAGAGGTTCCTGCCGATGTGGTAGGGCAGCCAGCAGATGATGAAGGCCAGCACCACCACCACTGAGAGATGAAGGAAGAGATCATGACATGAATTAGGTAGAGATAAAGGTACTTCTCTTATATCTGCAGCCAGCAATCGTTTAGCAAATAGTTGAATTGACCGGATGTATACTGAGGGAAGAAGCCTGCCGTTAGCTCAACATTTCACATGGCTTTCTCCTCCCTTTGTGCTATCTGGGTATTAACATGTAGAAAATCCCCTTTGCAACAGGAAGCAACAACAGCAACCATGAGGCAGCAAAGGTTTGAGCCATAAAAAAGCAGCCGTGCTACTTTTTTGTTGGGAATTTATCCATTTCAGCGTCGGTGTTCACCTCCCTGAATGCAAATCGTCCACCAGAGCAATTATTTTTTCACTATTTTAAGTCAACACCAACACTGTCTCTTGGGTTTATTCCCACCCAAGACAATTGTGACTGGTTTAAAGTAATGCAAACACTTTATTTTCTCGTACAGCAGAATGATGATGAGACGCAGACCCAGAACTTCTTTCTGGTCTGTTTTACAGTTTTACCTCCTCTAGGGTCCTCGGCATTAATTGGTTAAACCCGGAGAAGACAAATGCCAATTGGTCAAACTGTCATTGATACTCACACACCTGATTTTACATCCAGGAACTACTATTTGTTGTAGTTTTGCAGCATTGGGAGTTATAGTCGCAGTCAAAGGTGTTGGATCCTTTGTCGTAATGGAAACAGAAATGCTGCTCATTAAGAAGTATTTTCATTTCCTCATGCCTGTTTTGGAAATGTTTGCAATTTTTGCTTGTTTTGTCTTTGTAGAACGAAAATTTTTAGATTTTTCCTTTGCTCACATTGGACAAAGAAGGTAGAAATCAATCGGAGCTGGTATGTTGTTAACTTTGGACACAGCCATTTCCCTGCTTCCAGTCATTGCACTAAGATAAGCAACCACAGCTACTGGTGGTAGCTTATATTTACCATACAGCTATGATAGCAACCTTCAGTTTAAAAAAAGTCAGTAGTGGAGTTAATTACATTAGTTTTTCAGATATGTATCTCTGTTCATTTGCTTCCCCCCAATCACACAAGAGATGAGTATTGGCAGAAAAACATATTTTGAGTGAACAGACCTCTTCAGTATCTGCGATTGAATAAGCAACACTTAAATGTAAGGTCATAAAAGAAATAAAAACTATTAACTAATTAACAATAAAATTAATAAGAGTCTCATAACATTCTAATCCACTTTAGTGGGACTGTGTAGGAATAGTATGAGCAGATCTGATGGAGAGCAACATCTATCTAGCAGTAACTAGTTTTAACTATTATTGAATTCAGATTGGTGCACATTGCACACACACAAACACACAGATAAAGAAATCTTGTCTAACTTTGAAAGATGACACTGTGTTCCTGTCAGGTTTGTCTATAATTAGCAGGTAATTTAGGAAAATTAGTTTTCAGGATCTTTAAGTATCCTGTGATCTATGGGCTTTGGTCACCCTTGACACTTATTAATGACCAGCAGCAATTACATCAACATCAAAAGAACGCCTCCTTAACCTCAGCCACAACCACACACACTCATGTGCACGACCTCTTTTGTTCCCTGACGTGACAATAGCTTGTAATTGGCTCCAACAATGAAGTCACATGTTCCCAATGCAGGCAAGTAAGCAGCCAATTAGAGCATATATGCAGCAGAAAAGTCTAGCGAGGAGGAAACACGCCACAAATCCAACAAAACAGCACACAACCAGAAATCTCTGCTCCTGGTTGAGGTAATCACTGAGTCACTGGTATTGATCAAGAAGCCCCTGCAGATAAAATTATCATCAATTTGTAATGCGGGCAGTAATTTCTATGAGGATAATAAATGTTACTTCAATAAATAATAGAGCGGTATATCTGGCCTGGCCAAGACTAATTACTGGAGAATTATCGATAACGGTTATCAGTTAAACGAAGACCTATGTTGTGGATTCACAGGAGGAGCAGATGTTGTGGAGAGAACTGATCAAATTGGAAACAGCAGCCATCGAGGGATCCCTGATATGTTCGACACCAGCAGATTAAAAAGAAGCCCAGGATTGTAGCAGCTTGGAAATTTCCATTACGGCAGATTTATGTGGGCCTCTGATGACAATCCAATTTGGGATTCGACAAATGTGGACACAAATGGCAGCAAGTTTGACAACACGAGCTCTGTGCAGTCTGTGCACAGATAATGAACGGCATTAATATCCTAATT
This sequence comes from Amphiprion ocellaris, assembly GCF_022539595.1. Classification (NCBI taxonomy): domain Eukaryota; kingdom Metazoa; phylum Chordata; class Actinopteri; family Pomacentridae; genus Amphiprion; species Amphiprion ocellaris. The sequence continues at coordinate 29,909,081 of NC_072772.1, read as the reverse complement.
GATGCATCATGATTAAACATTTGGCTAATACGCACCGGCCTGGCCGCGGGCTTTTACTGTAAAACAGGGACTCCTGCACAATTTACCAGAGCTGCAAATTAAGCCAGTCAGCATGTGCAGTGGAAGGACATGATTAGCTTCAGACAAAACAGAACAATTAACCGGCTGATATCAACAACAGCACACATGGCACCAGCTTTCTCTTCATCAGAGTTGAAGGGTAAAGAGAAAAGAGAATGTCCCGTGTGCGCACTGGAAAAGAGATGGATAAAAGGAGCAGGTAAAACTCCTGGAATATAAATCAGTTCTCTAAAAATATGTGAAAACTGTTCAGTAATGGCAGCAAAAGAAACCCAATCTGTCAAGCTGTTTTTCTTTTTTTTTTTTTTTGCCTGAGCAGCAATGAAAGGCAAACTGACTGTGTAAACAGATAGATCTCTGGGTAAAGGTTTTTCCCAACAGAGTTTGAAACGATGTCAGTCCTGAATCCAAACTGTCTGCTTTTTTAGTGTGTGGGAATAACAAGCAGAGAAGGCAGGATTATAGGGTGTAACCACGGATAATGTGAAATGCTGCGTTTTGTGCATAACTGATGGAGATTATTATTTTCAAGCGTGTTTACAATTAGCAAATGGGAAACTTTGAGTCACTGTTAAAATGGCTGTCTGCTTAGCTCTGCAGATCTTTCCGATGTGCAGAGAAAAATGTGGCACTTTTTCCAGTTTTGACCAAATTCAACTGGATTGCTGCTGGATTTTAGACATAAATCTGCCAGCAGAGATATAATAAAAAAAAAAAAAAAAACACACCCTACTTACCCAGAATCTTGACAGTTTGCCTGTGTGACCTTTCTCGGGCCATTGCACAGGGGCCCTGCAGGTCATTTTTGCTTTTCCACAACTTGCACCCGATGGAGCCATAGAGAAAGATGAGGCAAAGCATCGGGCAGAAGAAGTAGGCGCTGGACACCCAGATCATGATGTGCAGCTGCCCGGAGCTGATGGCGTAGCTGGTGTGCTTGCACTGCCCCGTGTTGAAGTCCGGGTGGGTGTCATTGTCGTACTCCACCCCTATCAGGAAGAGCGTGGGAGCCGCAGAAGCCAAGGCGAACCCCCACAGGGCTAAGATGATGTACTGGACCCTGCGTCTGGTCAACACCACCTTGCTCCGGAGGGGGAAGCTGATGGCCACGTAGCGCTCGATGCTCAGAGCCGTGATGTGGAGGATGGTGGCCGAGGTGCAGCCCTCGAAGATGTAGTGATAGAAGCGGCACACGGCCTCCCCAAACATCCAGGGCACGTACTTCCACAGGCGGTACAGGTCGAAGGGCAGGCACAGGAAGATGATGAGGTCCGACACCGCCATGCTGGACAGGTACAGGTTGGTGGTGGTCTTCATGTCCTTGAAGTGCTGGATGATGAGGATGGTCATGGTGTTGCCCGTCACCCCTACGATGAAGATGAGGATGTAGATGACGGTGACAGGGATGAGGGTGGAGGTGGGGAACAGGGAGCCCTCGTAGTGGTGGTCGTCGGCGCTCGGGTCCATGGCCTCTGCTGCTTCACCAGCATGAAGGTCCACCTGGGGTCTGGTCCAGGGCATGCCAATGTCACTGAGTGCTGACACCGAAGAGTGAGATACCTCAGTGAACAGCTGAGGAGAGAAAAATCACATAATCTAGGACCAAATTTGTATTTTTTGCAGGTTTTATCTCTTTAACTACAACTGTTGTATACTTTACAATACTGCATACATGTTGTGGAGATATTCTGATGCATTTCTCTGAATTTGGAGCCACCAGTGTTCCTTAATTTATTCAAATTTTGAACAAGTGCAACTCTTATCCACACTGAAGACAGAATTTGCAAGTGTTGTTGCAAGATACAATACAAGGAGAGATTGATTTGAATTAGCTCTTGAAGCAACAACATAAACTCTGCTAAGATAAATGCACAGTTTATTCTTACACAACTCAAGTGTCTGCTGCAGAAATTATTAGAAGCCATGATGCCTTGAAAATATGTTATCTGTAATATAAAGTACTTTAGCAAAAAGGGATAAGCCATGCAAACTCACTGCTCTAATCCTGTGAACTTCAACCCTAAAGGCAGAAAGCTGGTGCAAAAAGAAATCTTTGCTGGCGACTTTACCTTGAAAAATTGAGCTGCCTCTTTCAACCTTTTAACTTTTTCTTGGTGCCTGTCGTGTTTGCTGGAGTGCAGCCGCAGCGGGAGAATCACATGAAGTGGAAGAGCCTGTCCTGATGCTCAATAACCAGTCAAGATGTGGCGAGAGGCGAAGAAAAGGAGCACCTCCTACACAGCACCCTTAGGAGTCAGGGAGCAAGAGGGAGGTTGTCTGCTCTGTGTGCCTGAGTAATTTTCCTAATCAAATGATGACAGGACGGATGACAGTAAAAGGCAAAGATGGGAGAAGAAGGATTTAAGGGAACCCCCCTCTTTCTGTTACTGCAGCTCCGAATAAACACATACTATGAAAACATATAGGGAGGGCTGTGCATTCACTGATTAATGCATCAATTAGTGAAATCCCAGTGTGTTTGCCAAGCTGTCTGGGTGTAAAATGAGAAATTAATTGCCCACCAACCCATGTCTCTCTCTGCATTCATCACTCATCTCTTCATTCTCACTCTTATGCTACCTATCAGTGTTATTATAGCAAACCTGACTTCACATCCGGTTAAAGAGGAATGACTTTTCAAGAATTCACATGAAGTTTGATCAAGACTCAGGAGGAGGCCTAAAATGTTCCTGAAGTCACAGTTTATTTTGGATAACTCTTCCACCTGGTTGAGGTTTTTAGTATTAGAATATGAGCTGTGATTTAGTGTGACCTTCAGCCAGTTACTGCACAATGTCCTTGACTTCACATCCCGCTAATCCATACGGCTTTCAGTGTGATTTAAAGTTCTCAGGTGAGACACATAAAACTCTAAACTCTCTACCCTCACAGTCTAAACTAAACTCTCCTTATTTTATTTTGTTTTCTTTCAAAGAATGACATTCCCCACCTAGTTTCAGTTCCTGATCTACAGGTTTTCCCATTTCGAGTTCAGCATTAATCACCAAAGCCTGGATGGTCTGCTGGTGTCTTCAGTCGGTTCACATCCATTAAAAGCTAAATGACCCGCTGACAGCAGGGTGTATTTGTGTGTTGACTCGGAGCTGAGATGAAGCACTCGGACTTGAGAAGGGTCAGCAGGAATGTCCCTCCTCTGCCTGACCGGGAAAGCTTGTTTGTCTGTTTTTTGGTAAGGGTTTCCAGTCCGTCTCTCAACAAGAGCTAATGTTCACAATGTGGTGACCAAGAAGGGCAAAGCCACTTTCACCCTCTTTAATCACACCACCTTTGCTTACACCAGCTTAGGTGTGTTTGTGCAGCGAGCAGGAACTCCTACATCTTATTTAACAGAGTCTCGTGTGCACACACAAGAGGAAATATTTCCATAATAATATCAGAAATTCTGTATTCAATATTCTGTCTTCATCTTACATACTTGGACATTTTTCTTGTCTTGAGAAATAGAATTTTAAAAAATGAGCAATGACATGGTTTGAGTTATCAAACAGAATGTGCAGACAGGTGTATATAAGTCTTACTCATGGATATTTTGACTGGACAAACAGCTGTCAAAGATGACTCAGCATCACTGATTCAGCTGTGAAACTTCAGTTTTTGAACCTTTGGTATTTTAATCCTGGTTTAGTAGAAAGTTGGTGTGACTAAATGTCTTTTCTATCCAAAATAAAGGTACTCCGGCAGTGAAGATTTACTTAATAAAATAAAAGCAGGTGACAAATGGACACTTTTTCTTTTTTCTGACAATTAAAATGGCACTTGGCACTTGCAAATGATATGGCTATGCAATCATGTTTGTGATTTGTTACTTCTTTAAGATTCCCTTTAGCTCTTCTTTTTTAGCAACATAGCAGAAGTAATGAGTTTTTTTGTTTGCTCTCAGTTTCACGGGTTTATAATGTGGAATTTATACGATTCATACAGGTAAAAGGTTATGTATTGGATTTTAAAACCCTGTTTTTTGCTTTACAACTAAAATTCAGTAAATATAGGTTAGAGTTGTCTGTGTAGATTCTGTGAAAAGGGTTTTGGTAACTGTGCTTTCAGAATATAAAAAGGTTCCAGTTCCTTCACATTTCTTTCCCCATGATTCTGTTTCTTTTTACATTAGACAGTGTGGTTGTTCAGTCAGAAGAGAAATTCCAGTTTGTAGAAAGAGAGGCTTTGCACAAAAGTAGTCTTTCATCATTTGTAGTTAGATTTTTGCAGCTACTAACTCTGATTTTTGACTTTACAAGAGATTTTTTGGTTTTGTGACAGATTTTAAAAGACTCTAAACAAGACCTGTGACTTTACATGATGCTTAAATTACGTATTTTTTTTTTTTTACAGAAATTCACATTTTGCACATAAAAGTGATGAAATACCAGCTTAAATTTTCAATGACTGAACTTTACGGAGACAAAAAGTTGTCAACAATAAAACTGTCATAAAGTAAGCAGTTCTCTATTTATTTAAAGTTGCTTGTCTCGATTTTTTAAATTAATACAGTGCAACCAACACTGAAATAATGACATTTTTGAGTCAATGTATGAACCTTAACTCATTAATTGGACTTTAGGGTCCTTCATATTTCTTTACGATTCTTCCTAAGAGTTTAATTCACACCATAAAATTTTACAAGCTAACATGAAATGTAATGGTAGCTTATGCCTTTGGAGTTTTTTTTACTGTTCAACTATTATACTATAATTTGCTTGGCCTCAAAAGCTTTGGAGAGAAGCTGCATTTGCCGCCATTTTGTTCTTGATCATTTCAATCTCAGGTCAAATCTCTTGAACTGGTGTGATTGAGCAACTCAGACAAGCAAATCTATGCATATCGGCAGCTTAATATACCAAACATATTAATATAAAATGGACAGACAGGTTAATTTGCAGCTATATTTTGACTAAAGAGCACTTTTAGAAAAATCAGTCATGATTTAAATGGTGAAAGACAAACATATGCCCAAACTTCAAACATGATGAAGAATTATAAATCTTTTATTGTGCATGGATCCTTTGTAGATATCATGGCTATACAGATACACTTTAGATACATATCTATGATTATACATTTTCCCATAACGAACATTGTAAAGTGATATGTCTGGTAGTATGTATAGTATAACAAATTTTCATTTTGGAATGTACGGTGTATGAGGTAACTGCAAACATTAAAATTACATAAAAATGGTCTCTATTTTGTGCATATTTTACTCATTTTTGTAGCATTTTGTTAATCTCTCCAGCCAAAGGTAGTAAGCCCAGGGTGAAGAGGTGTTAAAATGGCACACGTTGCAATCGCTATCAAAAATAGGAATTTGAATTCTTTAAATGACAAAGAGAAGACATTTGCAGAATGTCTGAAGGACCAATTCATGTAATTATCCAGGACGTTTTGCAAGGTACCTGTATTTCATTTTTACAGTTTGCAACAGCAGTTATCTGCCCAAAACCAAACAACACTAGACCCTACAGCCAGATCGCCACTGACAGCACAGTGTTCGCAATCTGTTACAAATACTTAACAGACAGAGAAAAGGCAAATTTAGATTCACAGGAAGTACATAACACATTTTGTATCCGCCATTTGCATTCCATGATTCATAACTACTCAGGATTTATTATCTTCTGTGGAGAGTATTAACTTATATTACTTCAATATTATAAAAAAATATACTTCACACATGTATGACCTGACAAAAGAAACCAAAATAAATCTTAATACATAGAACTACTTTCCATTTCTCTCACGGTTACGTATGCTCACTAACATCAAATGAATGTTGCAAAAGTAAAAGGAAATAAAACACATTTTAGTGTTTTCTAACACTAAAAGAAAAAAAAAAAACATCAAAACTTAAGAGAAATGATTTTTTCCTCTCCAATTAAGGCCTCTGAAACAACTGGTACATAACTTTTTTCCTCTTGAAATTTTTTTATTTTTTTATTTTTTTTGCTGATAGATTAGCTGTTTCAGTGACACATTATGTGATACTACAACTTTTAAAACACCCAAAACACAAGTAGGGCTTGCACAATCTCAAAGTGTGTTCTATAAAATGCATCACAAGACCAAGACGCAGTCAGTCGAGGTTTTCTTTCACTAAGGTGCAAAAAATCAATTACCGAGGGAGGGGCAGGGGGGGAAACAAAGTAAAACAAAACATACAAGAAAGCATACATTTTTTGTGCTGAACAACAATATTTCAGAGTAAAGCAGCTGCATGATTGTAAAAACAAGCTACAGTATAACTATATGATAGTAAAAATAATAAGAATCCACTGTTAGTTTGGTTTTTGTTTGTTTTCTAACTTTATACGGAGCTTTTTTTTTTCCTCAAACTTACAGATCCTTGTGTCTTCACTGTACAAAAATATACTAACATTTCTCCAGTCATTTTTGCATCCTTAAACATTCTGAACATCAAAAAGGTTGGAAAGTGCTAAATGAACGCTCTATAATGTGAACAAGATCTTTTCGTTTCTGATTCTTCTCTTCGCTAGATTTCTCAAACTCCAGCAACTTTGGGGTGGTGGGGGGGGGAGTGGGGGAGTTAAGTCCCTTCATGTGGCCCTGAAGCCCTCCAGCCGTGTACCACGGTGGCACAAACTACATACAGTATACACATCTGGACACACACCTCACTGTGCAAACACTGGCCCAACCAGGTCCCAGGATCAAATAGCACATAGGCTACTGACACACCTACATACTATTTTTGGAACACACCTATCAAAAACAGTTTCATACTGGACATGGAAATGGAAATATAAATAATGACTATTTCTATACATTTTATATATACGCCGCTTGACCCCCCCTGACCCTCTCCCCTAAATAAACCTATGCTTTCTGGGTTCCTTCTGCACAGGAAGCTAATCGTGTTGGATTAGAGATCAGAACTGAACGACAGATACCACAAACTCGGGGCGGGATTGACAAAAGCCGGGAGAGTCAGGAAGGTATCACAGGTGCCAAATGAGACGCTACATCCCTCGATTTATATCCGCCATTCAGCGCTCACTCACCAGCCCATCCTCCCGCTACACCCCCAATTCGTCTAATGCAATTACTCTGCTGAAATCGGAGAACATTAAGTACAAAACGAAGAATACAAAACAACAGAGAGAGAGAGAGGGGAGGAGGGAGAATAAAGCTATAACCCTGAAGCTGGGTGGCGCCGAAAACTGCTCATTTAATGACAAAGTACTGGATGACGAAAGCGATGAGGATGGCGATGACGGCGAAAACCATGAGGAGGAGGAAAGCGCACTGCTCGTCCGTCAGGCTCTGTCTGGCTCGGTTGGACTCGATGCCGGTCCTGGACCCCGAGCCGGCAGCGCTGCCGCTCAGCGCCACGTCGTTCCGCTGCGGGGAGAGGGTCACCGTGGGGCTGTAGGGACCGCTCAGCTCTGGGGCGTCCTGGCACTGCCGGATAGCACAGACTCGGAAACGGTAGTCGCTGCTGGACTGCAGGTTCTGGACGTGGAAGGATGTGGCAGCGCCTTTGTAGGCCTGTGAACAGGAGGGACAATGTGTGATTAAAAACTAAACATCAGACAAGGAACAGAGTAAAAATCACGTTTGGTGCCGTGTATTTGTGTGTAGGTAGTTTTTTGTTTTTTTTCATGTTACGTCCAGCAGGTGTGACCACTCTACAATCAACAGGGGGCTTAGAAGCCAAGTCACCCCGATCATCGTTGCCAGATCGGCAGCCGGTGAGCTGTGTGGTGTCGTCAAGCCAAGCGTGTGGTGCTAATCAACCGCTTCATCGGCTTCTTCATTTTAGCTAAGAAGCTCGCTTTAATTTGAATTTCGTGTTGATTTAATTTGTAAATAAATGGCTTTTTGTTCTATAACCAGGTGGTGCATGGGGAAATAGCATGTGGACTAAATGCACAAATTAATTATTGTTTTTTTCAATCTTAACCCTCAGAGACCCAAAACCTGCTGGTTTGCTTGAAAGACAGAATTTGTTTTAAATTGCCAAAATGACTGCATTTATGATAGCAAGAAACTTCAACTAAAGGAAAAGAAAAAGAAATCATTGAATTTCCAACTGTCCTTAAACTAATCATGCATTTTTGGGGGAATTAAATCAATCTCAATTAGGCTTCAATTTAAGACATTTTATCAAAATTCCTGTTGAAAAAAAACCCTAATTTTCTCTAACCAAATTCTGTATAAATAAATAAATAAATAAATAAATAAATAAATAAAATTCTGTCGTGATCAAAAAACGGCAGTGAGTGTTTACACAGACTGGAAAAAAGTATGAAAACAAACTAAAAATGCAAGTAGTAAAATATCTACAGTATGCAGTATGGAGTTACTATCTTTTCCAGGCGTTTGCAACACCTGTGGACACGTGAAAAAATGTGCCCAAAATATGCTGATATGAATTCCAAGTTTTTAAAAAGTTTCTAAAATGAAAAAACAAAGCAATATGTTCTCTATTTTGTACCGTTTCCACAAAGGTGCAGGATTTTATATTGTTTCAATTGTTAAGCATATTAGAAAAAAAAACTACACAGACAAATGTCTCTCTCAGTTTTCACTATTTTTCATTTAGCAGACTATTTTCTGACTGATTTGTCAGAGTTGTGTTGTTTGTTGCCTTGGAAGAAGTGGGAAGCCATCTGCCTTTGCTGTCTGCCCAGCTGACACACCCACTAGTTTCTACTGAGCCTTGTGAACCTGATCTGTTTGGTTGCTTGAGTGACATTTTTTTGATTCTCTTCACTAAGCAAACTAACAGTTCATTCAAAGAGTGAAAGTGAGCCTAAAACTGAATTAAACTCAGCTTAGAAATTGTAAAATATAATGGAAAAACAACTCTTGGAGACAAAGGAGACTGTAGGAGGATAGAAGGCGCTTTTATACAGATTTGAAATAGCAGAAGCATAAAAATGATTGAACTGTGCATTTCACAAGAGCCAAACTACAATAGCCTGGGTGGTGCAAAAGACTGAAACAATAAAACTCCTATCCTCAGCAAAAATAAGAATCCCATTTCTTAAACATGGCTTTTTTAATCCAGGCCACTGAGATTGACAATAAGGAGGGAAACAAATGGGGATGGCGGTCACATATTTCAACTTCCTGATTCAATTGCCACGGATGATGTGGTGAGATTAGCATAAGCCTGCAGTGGCCATTATTCCACGTTAACATGGCTGGAGGCCACTAAGAAGGATGAATGTGCTGGCAAGGGCCAGACACCTGGGATACCTCATGGATCAATGACCTTTCCATAATGGGCAATTTAAAGCCAGCGGTGACTAATACAGAACGCTGCGACGCCGCGGCGAAAACATTGAGGCCCTGGATCCATCTGTATCCTGATCTGCATAAAAAGGCCACCGTGATGAATGGCAGGTCAGTCGAAGGTAACAGGGAAGGACGTAAAGCACTGAGAGGGAGCGCTGAACCGTCACACGACAGAGCCAGTACCTGTTTAAACTCTGAATTTCCCATCATGCACTGCAAGGTATAGATCACTGGGTCCCCCTTCATGGGCGGTAGGGCCTCCCATGTGACTTCGCAGGAGTTGTCGTCCACACGCTCCACTTTAGGGGCTGCAGGGGGAGACAGGATGTAATGAAGGGAGGAAATATCTGCAACAATTTAACTTTATCATCTTGAATACAAAAGTTCCAAGCAGTCGGATTAAGAAATGCTAAATTCCTAATGACGAGGAGGACTGTAAGTTACTGCAGATTTACTTCATGTGTCATAATATGAACAAGCAGAAATGTAAATAACATGAATAGATCTGCCGGCAGCTCTTGTTAGGATTCACTGACATCATTTGAAAAGCTTGACATGGCAAAACTACTAATTCGATAACTGAATAATCGATCAATTACTGAAACAAGAAAGTGACTATTTAAATAATGAAGTGCACAATTACTTAACGGCTCTTGTTTCGGTATCAGCTTTTAAATTTAGCTTGAGGCTGCTGGCATTAACTGAGAATAAAGACAATTAAAATTCTCTTTGTGCCGATGTGTGTTTTTGTGATTTTATGAAGTGCTGCTACAACTGTGCAATTACCGATACTCTGCTTTATTATTTTGTGTTGAAAGGTTGTTAAAGCCAGTAGTTGGGACCACACGAAGCACTGTCAGGCTGCAAGAAGGTAGTTCATGCATTTATATAATCTATGTAATCAGTTAGCACAAAAAAAATTACAAGCAATGTCACCAACTAATCAACAATTACATTCACTGGCAACTAATATACCTAAATTGACTAGATTGATTATTCACTGCATCTCTATCCTAAACGCAAGGAAACTGCTATTTATAAGAGCTTAATTTTGCAGACTGGTACCATATAATAGTCACTGAGATGTGTGAAAAGGTCCTTTGGGAGCAAAAAAAATACTTAATTATTTAATTTAAACTCAGTGTAACAATGATATGTAATCTACAGAGGAAGAAGTTAGAACAAACCATATCTATAAAAGCATCCTGAGCATTAAAAAAGGACAATAGAGAACAAAAATATCCAAAATTTATAATAATCGTTTTCATATGTGAAATAATCTTCCACTTATTATAACTGAATTAGAGCGTTGGGGGTTTTTTTGAAAGTGTGGCTGCTACAGAAACTACTTGATTTAATATGAGAGTACTTGCTCGGATAAGAACAGTGACTCAGCTGATGGATTGAGAGCGAATTCTAGACAACGATATGTGACTTTGCCTCATTAGCAGAGTAGCAGCTATGAGTCATGCTCTTCTTTAGGTAGGTGGCACTTTAGGCAAAAACTATAAAAATACGTGGTTGTACTGAACTGGCAATGTGCCCTGGTAATCATTAAAAAAAACACACAGCTTTTTGGCGTTATAATATTAAACTTTAGACTTAATGCTGAAATGGTTAGTCGAAATTCCAACAGTTTATATTTGAGACTCCACTTCACTGTGTGGGGAGACGAGCGGTGCTGAGTAACACCGACGATCTGGCATATGACTGCCTGATTCAACAGAGGTGCCGTACTGAGAATAAAGCCTACGTCCTCATTACTGACTTCAGCGCGTGGGATCAAAAGAGGCTTTGCCGAGGCAGCGGAGACCAGACCACAGCGCTGAGCAGCCCGACTCATGATGACAGCCGACAATTGAATCTGTGGCTGCTGGGTTTTTACTCAAACGCAAGTCAAGCTTGGGGCAACTGAGGTTAAAAGCTGAGCACACTGGCTGTCAGCATCGAGTGTTTGTAAAGATAATAAGAACTGTTACACACAAAACAGGCAAAAAGAAAGAATGAGGGGAGCAAAAGAAATGAAGACAGAACAGGAGGAGGAAGAGAAGAAGGAAAGCTGGCACCGTACCTTTCACTGGGGCTGGAGGAGAGCGTGGGGTTGTGAATGTGTAAACATTGGAGAAGGGCCCTTCGCCCGCCTCATTAAAGGCCTGGATGCGGAAAGTGTAAGAGGTAGACTCATTAAGCCTCTGGACTTTGTGAGTGTGGCATGGTCCTTTATACAAGGATATAAATCTGCAATGACAGGAACATGAAAAAAGAGAGAGACCGGATTTAATGAGCAAAGGGTAAATATGACAAAAAGCAAATGAGACGAGTGGCTCCTCTGTCAGGAAATGTACAGCGGCATGAAGCACATCATCAGTTTCTGTCTGCTGCGTTAGTTTCTACGCCTTCCTGGATACAGTTATCTGAAGCTTTTGCTCAAACTCCAGTCTCGGCTCTTATCTGTTCATCTTTTGTCAGGTCACTTCCCCGTCGCCTGACTAATGGGCCACTGACCTGCCGCTCTTGTCCCCCATCTGCAGCTGATACTGGAGGGCGTCTGAGGTGACGGCTTTGGCCGGGCCGTCGCCCCACTTGAGCCTGAGGGTCTGGTGGCTGAAGGCGGTGCACTCCAGGCGGGGGGGCTGAGGGGGCAGGGGCTTCGTCTTCAGCTTAAAGGTGTGACTAAAGGGGCCTGCACCCAGGCTATTCAGGGCTTGGATTCGGATCCTGAGGAAGAAGAAGAAGGAGGAGAGATTTAGCCACATCAGAGAGCTGCCAAAACTGAGCTTACCTGAGCAGAAAATACTGCAGTGACTGTCAAAGTGGCATTAACAGTATTTCATCTCATGGGCAGAAGGTAATGGTCAGCATCTGTCAATGTACAGCAGCATATTTTATTTTGATTCAGCTCCGTGTTTGGTTCTCAACACACTGGCAAAGTCAGCCAAATAATTCAGCCTCAGTCTATGTTTGAGTCTAATATGTCGAGCTTTCAGATACTATCACTGTGCATATCATGAATGCAGTTTAAAATAAATCTCGTGTTAATGACATTTCAGATAAATAAAAACTGTTTCTTAAAACATTATTCTACAAAGCCTACTTTATTTAACTCTTCATAATGCTTATTTTCCACTAAAAAAGAGCCGGTTTTATGATCTGGAATCATCACCTATGCAGAAGCGTCTCATGACATCCAATCTAATCTATTAAAACAAACAAAACAGCTTGTTTAGGGAGGGAGAAAAATAATTTTTTTGCAGAATTTATCTTTGTAGGTCCAGTATACAACTGGTGGGGTAACATCATAGTGTCAAGAACTGAAAGTGTTAGTGTTTTGTTCCTTTTTCAAACAAGTATTGTTACAGTCAAGTTACCTGCTTGAAACTAAAATGTAGGTCTCAGGTTTGGACAGCAACTGTTCTGTAAACAGCTGCCAGGACTGGTTTACAAATATAATTTTATTTTACTTCAGGTGTCCTCTTTAGCATCCTTTGTTACAACAGAATTAATATACAAGCTCAGTATGCGTCTAATGGATTTGTATCTCATTTTATGTCTACTGAGCACTTTTAAATCCGTTCGCTCCTGTTGACATCTGAAAAGTTCACAGTTGCGTCGTACATCATAACGCGACATTCTGAGTTTTCAGTGACAAAGCACCGACCTGTAGCTGGTGTCAGGCTGCAGATGCTGGATGATGTGTTTGGTGACGGGGCCGACAACGACGGGCTGCCGTTCTCCGAGATCGATCAGGTAGGAAGTGATCTCAGAGCCGTGATCGCATGGAGGATCCCAGCAGATACCCAGGCAAGTGGATGGAGAGTAAACCGGTGGTGGCCTTGAATTGCTCTCCTCCTCTTCTTCTTCTTCTTCTTCTTCTTCATCTTCATCTGCATCCACTTGAGTCTCGTACCTCAGCAGCTCGGACTCCTTCAGCACGTAGATGTTGCTGACAGCTGCAGGCACCGAGCAGGGCGTCTGGCAAAGCACCGCTTCGCTGAAGAGCCCGACGCCAGCCACGTTCACAGCCTGCACGACAACGAAACACAAGACTGAGTCAACGCTCACTTGTTACGCGGAAGGACACGCGTGCAATGTCCATGTTTGACCACAAGGTGGAGTTCTAATGTAAACATAACTGGTAAAGATTTCAACAAGGCTCAACCACTATGTTTTTTTTCTTTTTTAGTCAAGTTTTTAATCCCAAAAAATACATTTTAACATAAAGTAAGACCATGCTGAATCTGACTGTTCACTGCTCCACAGTAGCTGACATGACCTGCACTAATACTAAAATGACTTAATACTTTAGAATTATTCATACTGAAATAAGTTTGTGAGATGCAATATTTTAGGGTTCCTTTTAAAGAATGGCACAGATGAATAAACAGATTACCCTTGTCTTCATGAAAATAAGTAGCAAAAAATATATTGTTTGTTGATCCTCACCTGTACCCGGCAGAAGTAGTTGGTTGCAGGCAGCAGCCCTTTCACTTCATGGCTGAGTCCCGATCCAGTGTAACACGTTTGCATGCAGCCTTCAGCTGCTCCCCACTCCAGACGAAACTCTGTCACTGGAGCTCCATTGCAAGGAGGCGCCTGGAGGACAAACACCAATGACAAAGCCCGTCAGCACTGATGACACAGTGTTGTTGTGCTTCATAATAATGCAGCTGTATGTAAATTCTCCTGTATATTCTCAGAGAGATGCATGTGATTACTGTGTACATCAGTGGAGGAATGGAAATGAAGCCGGTCTCACCTCCCAGCTCACAACAACACAGCTGGGGGATTTGCATGTGGTGGAAGGGCTCTTGCACTGCTCAGGGGCCCCGGGGCCGGTTGTAACCTCACAGCGCTCCGAAAGAGGACCGAACTATTTGCACAAAAGAACAGATGTATTCAGTGAGGGAGGGCTGGAAACGTGTAGGAGAAAAAAAAGCAAATCTCTTCTCTCGGTTTTTACAGTCTCTCTCACCCCAGCCTTGTTTGCTGCTTTGAGCCGGAAGCTGTAGGTTTTGCCAGGCATTAACCCTCCCACAGAACAGTCCAGCTCTGGACCCTGGTAAACCTCCCTGCTCTCCTCAGACTGCGGCCCACTCACTTCTACACAGTAGCAGGACACTGGGCTTCCTCCGTCTACCTGAGGGGGACCTAGAGAATTTGTGCAAACCAGTGTTTAGAAATCAATAGGCTTAAAAAAAAAAAAAAAAAAAAAAAAAAAAAAAGAGTTTTCTAAGAAAAAATAATACACACAAAAAAGAACACAAAGTGCATAATCAAAGCTCACTGCTTAGAGGTTGTTTGCTAGACAAATAAATGCATCAACAGAAGCTAGAAATGCATCCCACACAGATCTAAGTTGGAGAGGAATGACTCACCCCAACGCAGTTGCACCTCCCTGGCTTTGGGCTTGCCCACCAGCCGAGGGGGCTGGCAGGGCCCCGGGGGCACCGCGGGAGTCTGGACCTGCAGGGTCTCTGACAGCTTGCAAAGGAAGACAACACACCAATTAAGACCTACAGAATGTAACAAATTGACAATCCAACTCCCTGCTCTCACTAGCTCTCACACAACACAGAAGAAAAAAAAAAAATGCGGATACAGAATGCCATTTTCACCAGCTTATCAGGCTGATTCAGGCTAAAACGAAGCAGAGCGGAGACAAATATGATTTTAAGAAGGTACACAAGCATACAGAGCTACGCTGTGTGCTATGGATTAAGTTAGACTATAGTCTTGCGAGTGAAAAATAGCCTCAACACCTGTGACAAAAGGAAGACATGTGAATGTTATGTCACACTGTGCTGTACCCAAAGAAGCAGGAACTTGCCACCATGACTCATGTTTCTTTACAAGCCGCGTCATGAATAAATGCATGCGCAAACAGCTGATGAAATAATTAATCAAAAGCATCTGAACTGAACTAATTAAGAAAAACATCCTCTGACACATGCAGGGAGGGTTAATCGATTAGCAGGCTTTGTCTTGTACTTACACACCAGGAGGCATAGTCTAATCTCACCAACATAAGAGACTCACTAAATGCCAATTTCCTATTAAAACTCACCATAAATAGAATGCATATCTCAAATTATTTCCATCAAAATTAATCAGCTCAACGCTGGCTGCCTGTCTTAATAAGTACAGTTTCGTTAACAGCTGTGAAATGTATCAATAATTAAAAAGCCGATAGGAAAACAGTGCATAACAATCAGATTTTATAAAGCTGCAATCTTGTGTGGACCTGCAGCCGTCACTCTGGGAAGACTTACTGGAATCTGGCGTGGTGCTGCTTTGAAAGTCAATTTTAACTTCAAGTAGATCAACCAACTTAAGCAATAAAAGCTGTGTCACAGTTTCTAATGAAAAGAAAACAGGTGCAATTTCGTGCTTCCTTTCTCCCTGCAATCATCTGCAACTGATCATCAAACTCTTTCAATTCCTGTGGCGAAACACAAGGCTCTGTGCGCTACCGTGTGTGCACGTGTACTGACGCTGAATGACTCACCGGGCTCTGCCCACCCTCGCTCATGCAGTAAACTCGCGTCTGGTAGGAGCAGCCGGGCTTCAAACCCTCACACACATGTTCCATCGCCGGCCCTGAGTACACCGGCCCCCATGATAAGCCTGAGTACAAAAAAACATTTTAAATGGATTTAAATTATTTCAATAAATGAGCGTTTTCAAGGTCAAAAAAAATTATTTCCGGCATTTTATCATATTATCACTGAGTAACTTACCACTTAAGCCCTCGCACAGCTCCACAACATACTTTGTGACTTCTGCACCGCCATTATCTTTAGGGGGTTCTAAATTTTAAGACAAACAAATAGAATAAAATCATTACCATCCCAACAACATTATGTTTGACTTGGGAATATATGAATTCCTTTAAAATGTGTTTTGAAGCAGATCGACAAATGATGAAATACAGTATAGGGAGTGATTTTATGTAACCTTGCTGCCTCTTTAAACTCCCAAAGTAATAAGCATTACAAATGGGAAAGGCAAATGTAGAAAAAGAATCAATTGCCAATCATGTGGCCTTTTTCTGTCCCTCAAATGTCTTCCGGAGCTCATTTTGTTGCACAGAGGAATTGGACAATGTTTTCATAACTGCAGGCATATTTTTTCTTTCCTTTTGAAAACTGGAAGCAGAAACCAAGTACAGCAGTGAGTGATGTGTCTGTCTACTGAGGTGTATGAAAGATTCATGCTGATGTCTGAAAAGCGGAGAGAATTGTCAGTCATATATTGTACAGACTAGTTGGGATGTCATCCGTCTCAGATGGTCAGGCAGTGCTCAGTAAGAAAAGTGAAACTGTAAACTGGACTTGCCAGCTGTCAACTGCAAGTAAGACTGAAAGGTTTTAATAAGAAAACAGTTGACTAGTGAGAGAAAGCTCACCCCAGGCCATCTTGAAGCTGTTCGGCAGAACTCTCCCTCTGATGACAGGCCTGCAGGGACAGCTGGGTCTGTCTGGGTTTGTGATGAACTCGACCACCTGGCTGGGGTTACTCTTCCCCTCCGAGTTGTATGCCGCCACCTGGACAAAGTGCACAAATAGAGGCAGTGAGGAGCCACATAATCCATCCAAATAAAGTGTTTTTGCAATGTTGGACATTCCTAAGTGGACTATTACTTGCAGCGGTTTATTTAAACCACCACGTTTTAAAAGACTTGGAGAGACACGGTAAAGATACCTGCAACATGGCCTCAGACCACATTATCAAATAGATTCTGCTGCTTAAATCTACACAACACAAGCATTTGCATTTCAGTGTGCCACATCTGCAATAACATTGAAATCTGTGCGAGCCTGCTGAGTAGAGCTCATCCACACACTGCACCAAGACCAACCTGCACGGCACCCAGCCTCCCCTCACACTAAGCAGCTGGATAATTGGAAATGAGGGAGGTTGTCTAGAATATTTCTATCATTTAGTCTTATGGTTTGTTGTGGTGAGACTTTTCTGTGTTGTTTAGAATTTCTACGATATAGATTCCTACAGCTTTGTGAGTAAAGCTTGCAAATTCTAACTGCGGTCTATGCATTAATATGATTTCACGATCTTGAAGCACTGCGGGAAAAAAAAAGAGCACCTGTTACTGACACTTACAGCAGGAAAATAACAGGTATTGAGAAGCGAGAAAGTCTGAATACCTGTGATCCGGCTCCCATCTTCAACTGATAATTGACTGGAACTGCACATTATAAATACAGCTATTTCGGCAAACCATGAACAGGTGAAGTGAATGTCATTGAAAATCTAGTTACAATGCAATGTTTTGCTGGGAAACCTTGGATCCTGGCATTCATATTGATTGTATTTTGACACAGACCATCCATCTAAACAAAGGTTTACAACAAGCACACTAACCAAACATTAAGAGCCTCTCCCAGCAGGACAATGCAGACTGCTAAAAATGCTCAAGAGCAGCTCGAGGAGCACGACCAAGAGCCACGGGCCTTTAATATCCTGTAATTTCAATCCGAATGGGCAATCACAGGCTCCCACTCCCAGTGTTCTAGTATTATCTACAGTAGGACCCACACCAAAAGGTCCTTTGGCCACGTTCTTACATTTTAGAGCTATTTTGGCCAGCACTGTAGTTTTTACTGTTACTCAAACAGGAGTAAACAGTTTGTTGGGAATTATTATCACAAGCATTAAAATATTCCACAATAACTGTTCACAAAACATCAATTGATCAGAATATAATGTAGCAGAAATAAAACTGTCTAAATACAGTAGCATTGTTCATAATAACAGAGGAGCATGACAGCTAGTGCAATGGTGTGGCTAATTTACATTCTTTAAACAATTTTTGGACCAAAATGTAGATCTATAGCACAGAGGTTACACACAGGGGAACTCTACTGCAGTAAACACAACACAGACACTTTTTAGAAGCCAAGTTTAAGATGTTAAGCATCTTAACAGTCATCAAAGTACATAGCAAAGCTGTCCACGACAGCTGCTTTCTGCTTGTCAGACTGATTGATTGAATAAATCTATCCCCAGCACATGGAGGGAAGATTTTTAAATGATATTCTGTGTTTATATATTGAACATTTTGACACAGAACCCACCTCACATTCGGAAGCAGGTCTTCAGTCTTTTATCAAAAATATATCTATCACTCAATGCCATCTTTTCTCTCTGGATTAACACTAGCTTTTCACCAGGAGCTTCACGGATCCTTGTAATGGTCTCTGTCAATAAATTGTGAAGGATGTTCACCTGTGATTCCTCAGAGCTATTTAGTCAATACTAAATAATTCAACAGTTGGAGGAGCAACAATTTTGAAGTAAATGGGAGAAGGTGGAAATGTGGGCAAGAGTGAAACACAAAGACAGAAACACGGAGAGAATGACAACAGTCTGTCCCTAAACTCTGACATTACTGCCAGTCAAAAGGCCACTACGGCTGAAACGCTTTACTCGACTGGCTTCTCACTGGGGCCCCGCATGTGATCAGCAGCGGAGTCCTAATATTGATGCTGTCGGTTGCCCACTGCTCTGCTGGCAGAATCCTGTAAACGGATGAGTCATCGGTCCGACGTGGGACTCAGCACCCCTCCCTGCCTGAAGCCTGCCCCCTCCACACATACATATCCTGCTTCAGCTTTTATTAAACCTCGGATCAGCAGCTCTGACTGCATACATGCTGCCTTACCCTGAACTTGTACTTGGTACTCCTGTGGAGATTCCTAACGGTGCAGGTGAGTTCGTCGCCGTCGTAGCTTGGCTGGAAGCCATATCCCTGGGACAGAGACAAATGACAAACAGAGAAAGAAAACAGCGAGGTGAGCAATGACTTACCAGACAACAATTGTAGCACAGAAAACAAAGTGGTCTGCAGGACAAACAGCTGCAGGGGGACAGCGGAATGTTTTTGTGTTGCTTGGCAGAGACGAAGCCTGCAGAAAGCTGCTTGAGGTGGGGCAGGCAGAGGCGACGGTAGCTACAAATGTCAGGTAACCTTTACAGCAAAAGTCTCACAAAAACAACAATTTGGACTGAAACAAAAAAGAGAATTCCTGAAGACAGCAAGCAGCTACTTAAGAATTTATATCAACCAAGTAACTGATGCCTGTAATAACAATAATAATTCTTAATATATTATAATAACTTTATTTATATAGCACCTTTTACACGGTGTTTTAGAGACGGGCAAAAAGAAAAGAAGGATACTCAGGAAAAACACCAAACAACAGAAAGCTGGTCAGTCCAAATATGATAAAAGATTCTCAAAATAAATGGGTACAACAAAAACAGAAAAAATAATAAAATGCTGCATTCAAGTTAGGCAAAGAAGAAGTGGAATAAAAGAAACTAGAGGGTAAAACCATAAACACAAGGTTAAAAATGATAGTAATAGTAGTAACAGTAAATAAGCAATATAAATACATACCTAAAGGGTCAAAGAGAATAAAATGAACAATGAAATAAATAATATTAAAAAAAAACAATTAGATGATAAAAATAGACAATTAAAAAATCCAAAATGGAAATGATTAAATGTTTATAGTGTACATACGAATTTCATACCATATAAAGATAAACTACAAGTCAAGAGATACCATCTGCGATATAAGAAGTAATTGTCCCTAGTATGCATCAAGCATTTTACATAGAAGAAGAACAATGAAACTAATGAAAACCATTAGTTGCAGATGTTAGATTTTGCTGTGTCATTCTTGTGCTTCAATCTCAAACAGAAACAATGAGAGACATACCGAGCCTTCCTCCTCCATCTCCAAAATATAGTAGATGTCATCCTCCTTGGGAGAGCTAGTGGGCCTCTGCCACTTCAGACACAGCCAGGTCACCCCTGTCATCTCCAGCTCTGGAGGGAAGGGTGGCAATGGCACACTGCATGAGGTGAACAGGTCCACCACTTCACTGAACTCGCTGGGGAGGGCAGAGAGAGACAGAGGATGGGAGAGAATGGGAGAAAGAGACAGGAAGAGACAGAGTGAGAGACGCACATACACAAACAGATGGAGACAGTGAATGGAAGAAACAGCAACATAAAAACGGACAACAGGGAGGGTGCCTCGCAGGAAATATCATCTAGCTTGTTAATGCGCCTACCTTACGCCAATGTCATTTTTGGCTGCAAGGCGGAAAGAGTATCTTGACGCTGGAGAAAGCTTGGTCACTCTGTACTGCTTCTGAGGTCCATAGTAGCACTGCTCGTAAGTGCCAGTGCCCTTCCCCTTAACAGAGCAAAGGCTTTAGTTTAGAAACGAGCAGCTTGGAATCTCTGTGAAACAACATGCAGCTTTGTGATGAATAAAAACGTACCTCATCCCACTGGAGAATGTAGTTTTGAATTTTGGAACCATTGTCACATGGAGCCTGCAGGTAAACCAGAGAGTTTTACTATACTCCACAAGTCACTAGTAAAAACGCCAATGCATGGTTATTTATTCATTTTGACTTTTTGAAATAGTACAATGTAATAAATTAAATGTCACAGATCAAATGAAGCAGAACACAGAGAAATAAATGTTTTTAGACAGCGTAAGGAGCACCATTCTTCATTCAACTGCCACCTATCCTCAGCACTACTAATAACAAATAAAGTGAATGTAAGTGTGCACACTTAGAGATTGACTTCATTTAGCAAAGCATGCTGAGTGTGCAAGCTGGCTCTTTAAGTGCTTTGCTAAACTGGGAGGCAACCATTATCTTAAACTCCCTGGAATGGCACAACATTAATGAAGCCACAGTTGGAGAAAAAAGTGCCACACTTAAGGGGATCTCAAAGAAAATTGGTATTAAAGGGTAGATTTGGGGATTTTAACCGAGTGCCCTTTTAGCATTAACTTGATTCTTCTATTTTAAGAAGACAAATGTGTGTGTAGCAGCTGCTATGGCTACCACTTCACTATTACAAATTAGACCATAGTCTTAATGCTTGGTTAGTATGCTGTATGTTTCACATTTTAATAAATCCTAGCTTTCTGTTACATAGATGTTGCTGATATTGTCTGTCTGCCCTTAAATCTGTGGCTTCAAATCCCAACCCCATCAGTCACGTTATTTTGTTTTACCTTCCACTGGAGTACAAGTGTGTTCTTAGTCCCACTGGCCTTCCTGGGAGGATTGGGAGGATCTGGCTCACAGCTTAAAGTGGTGAAGCTCACAGCCTCCGATGGGCTTCCCTGTAAACAGTTACACATTGCTTGGACCCTGAAGAAAAAAAACACACAGTGTTAGAGAATGTTCCACTTTGTATCGACACCGTGGTTCCAACAAATCAATCAGAACGTTATGCCAACCTGACGTGATAGTCTGTTGCTGGTCGAAGGTCTTCTAAAGTTGCACTTGGTTCTCCTCCACTGCGTCAAAGGAAAACAAACATTGTTCAGTGTTTTCAGTCAACTGTCAGCGTAAAATCTCTGACAACAGTTGGTGTTGAGCCTTCTGGCATGTTGTTGCTTGCGCTCACCAGTACATGCTCTGGTACTTTCCATCTTTGCCACTAACTGAGATGGAGACCTCAAAGCTGAGGTTCTCCGGGGGGCTACAGTCGTTCTCCATGCTGCCGTTCTCGCCTTCTGGCCGGTTGGGCGCACTCCAGCTCACGACTGCTCCTCTGGCCTGGATGTCTGACACCTAGCATATGAGACATTCATGGGTCACTGGCAAGTCAATCTAGTATCATGAAACTCTGACATGTGCAAAAAAAGCTTTTATTACTTCAACCAAAGTATCTGCTAAATCACTAAAGTAACATTTTAATTTTTAAAACCTAAAATGTCCACAAACGACCTTGTCCTATAAACAGCACTCTATCAAGTTTTCAGGTCTTACGCTTTCTAAACCTTCACAACAATCACATAGCTCGGTAGAGGAAAAATAGACAGGGATTATAGTATGCAACCTGATGTCACATTGGGGGGAAAAGGTTTTTCAGCATTTGCCAGGGATGTGCTGTGCAACCTTAAGATCTTTCATTCTGTTTGGAGGAGGTTTAAAAATAACCTGAGCTACACTGCAGGGGGGATTCATATGTGGAAGAACTCAATCAGGTCAAGTCTGTACCTCCTCCCCTTTGCCTTGGGGGGCCCACCTTAGTCCTTTGCTTCCCACAGTTCGATTCTCGGTCGTTTAACAAACCAGTGTGGCAGCAAAGATGGAAAGAAAAAAATCCACTTTCTATTGAAGCTGAACTTTCTCTGTATTCCCTTAACTTTATCTATCATCTTTCCAACAGACTTGCTTTGCCACTTGTACAAGGAGTTAAGATCTTAGCGACAGAGTATGACAAATCTCATCTTATGAGGTCAAGGAAATTCTATTTGTAGGGAATCTACTGATTCCCATGCAGCTTCTGCAGAAGAGCTATTCTTCATTTTATTTATCTACACTGCTGTTGTGACTCCAGCACCATTTCTCAAGGGTTATTTCAAATGATAAAAAAAAAAAAAAAAAAAAATACTTTTGCACACGTTTATATCTTTACCTGATTATTTTCTCACAATTAATATCTAATCTTATATTTTTCACTAAAATAAATGCAATTTTATGACTTACAGCATAGTGCCAGAAAATGTGAGAGCTAGGGGATTATTTAGTTAAAACTCAGCGCTTCTATCTAAGCAAAATGCAAAACTCTTAGCATAGATGTTTAGCGGCACATGTGGGAATAGAAATCCCCACATGGATGATAGTCAGCAGGTCTGACTCCATTAGCAAGACGCCAAGCAAGAATTCATCACGGATGTTAATAGAATGTTTAATGATGCAACGCAGACGCATCGTTACAAGTTTTCGTGGATGCAGCGTTAACAGATTCACATGAAATCATGCAATTTGTATGAATTACATAAAGAATAAAATTAAACAGAGAGACTGAAATGAATACCAACCACTGGTTTACTGATGGTACTCAATAACGCTTGCAGGGCCTGAGCCTCCTTATCCAGCTCTGAGGAAAGAAAAACACCACAGACTACATGAAATAAAGAAAAAAAGCTTGTGACAAACAACATTTCTGCAGGAGTTTGGATGTACTGGAGCATCTATCTGGATATAAATGTCATGTCAGTGTGCTGCTGGGACAGTTTATTAATTGCCATACTTTTACACCATCAATCCAATGAGTTATTTGGTGTTATAACGATTTTTTCCATGCTGAACCAACAGCGGAATAATTGTCAGTGCATTTAAAATGACTCATGATTTTTAAAAAAAAGAAAAAAAACATTTATCAAATCACCTAGCTCCAGTAATAGTCATTTAAAATGTGGAACTTATTTCTAAATTCAGTATTACACATTAACATTTAGCTGGTTTCCTTAGGGTTTTATTGTGGAAAAAGCAAGATAGTCACCTATGAAAGTAAAATGACCTGAATCCAATGTATTATAGCTATACCTAATGATATCAGCATCATCATCGGTCCTGGCCAATAAAAGCTTCAAAATGAAGTATTGGCATATGTCTGCACCTGTCAGTGAGCCAACTCTATAAGCTCAAAAATAATAATATGGTAATTCCACTATAGGAGAAACCTGATGTTCTCTGCAATTAGGTGGAAAAAATAAGTTACCGGCGTCAGCAATCAGCCAATTTAAAAATATCAGCATATTGGATACTGGCAAAAATCCAATATCATGGTTGTCTAAATATAACTAAAAGAAATAATGCAATCGAGTGAGGGAGTCAGCCACAAACAAACACATTTTGAAGTTGGAAAACTAGTTTACAAATTAGTTACGAGTACTACTACTACTACTACAGATAATGACAATAATAATAATAATAATAATAATAATAATAAAAACGGCATTATTTTTTGAAACACCCCATTAAAAATATTAAAAATGTAGCAATTTAATGGTCGGCTGCTCCTTGATTTTGCCAATCTTCATGAGGTCATCGGGTGACATTATTATTTCCTCTGCTTTAAAAATTGATAGTAATTAACTGCAGTCACCACAGAGCCCTATTAAACTCTTGTCCCAGTTGTAAACCTTGTCAAACCTCTACCCTTTGACCTCCTTACCTCCGGACTCTCCGTTTTTCCCCTTGCCCGTCTGCTTGTCAGGGCAGGCTACTGCGTGCCGAAGCTGCCCCTGCTCTGCCTCCGACCCCTTCCCTCCAATACCGTTATGAATGTCCGCCGTCAGGGGGCTGTTGCAAGTCTTTTGCGGCGACGGGGGAGGGCTGTCCTTCACCTGCCCTCCTCCGCCTGCCTGGCGCTCCTTCAGTTTCTTTTGCAGACGTTCGTGCGTTTTGCTAGTTCTGTCGTCTCTGTGAACAAACGGTGGGCGTCCATGTTGGGAGTGAGAATCTGCAGAGACTGGAACGACACAAAGGCCACACTTGAAGGTTTGTACAGACACAGACAGGAGCAACAAAGACCTGTCTGGAGGCCAGACAGGTAGGTCGAAAAACGGCAAACTCACAGGAAATTATTACAGGGACGTACAAACACACCAGACAGTCGCGAGGTAAGATTAAAAAGCTGAGAGACTAAACAGTTTGACTCAGGCCACGATTGCATAACTAGACTGTACAAATAAAGTGCTGAGAACAAATAAATAATATAACAGTGGAGTCCAGACACCGCCGGATTCATCTTACCCTGCTCCGAGTAGATATGAGCTGGATGGTACTGGGAGATGTACTGAGAGCTCATGTCGCCCACGCCTCCTGCCATGCCTGTGTACAGGTGAGGTGGAGGGGGCATCATGGCAGGGTGTGGGATGAAGGCAGGCAGGTGGGCATGGGGTGGAGGTGGAGGATGGTGGAGAGGGGAGTGCCCTCCGGGGTGGAACTCTGGCTGCTGAGGTAAAACCAGAACCCGACGCACTCCGTTCTCCTCTATGATCTAAGGGGAAACGAACAAGAGCACGGAAAGCAGATATCAAAGCTGCTCTGAGCTGGAAAAGATGTCAGTCAGATACACTGGACTGGAAACAGCATAGCAGGAGTACCTGTGAAACGTATCCAGGAGGCACATAGATTGGAGGCACTGAACCATTTGGAGACATCATGGGAACCTGAGCAGGACCTGTGAAGAAGGAAGGAACAAGATCAAACACTCTCCCTAAGGACAAACATCTGTTTCATCTGTGGGAAATGTGTTGCGGATAAGAGTTGTACACAGGGCTGAACATCCATTCAAGCCCAACAGGTAGATGTGAGCCAGAATAACAACACAGAAAGGTAGTAAATTTAGAACAAATCAAAGCATCACATAGTAGTTGATGAATAGATCAAATACTGACCCAGAATCCCAAATTTACAACTGGACCCTAAACTTGATCAGATAAGGATTTGTTGACTACACTCATAACATTCTGATATGCACAGTCTTCTGTCTGTGCGTTTACAGCTACCTTTCACCCACTATGAATATAATAAATGGACTTTAACTTCTGTATTGCTCCTCGCATTTTGCCACTTATGGAATACGAGACTTTGCAGGTTTTAATTCCAGCCAACCTCAAATATTACCTGTGTAGGGGGAATTTCCCCACACAGTGGAATTACTCTTTTAAACCAGCGGCATTTTTAATGACAATTCCATTTATTAAATACCTATGAGTGCGAAAAGGCAGAGAAAGGCATTTTTAAAATACTGGCAAAATGCAAGAAGACCACTTTACAAAAGTGCTGAGAAACAACAAAGTTTCCTGCTCTGTCGTAGGGGCCAGTTCAACAGCTTAGCTCAGCTCAGAGAAGTGACAGCTCAGCAGAAAGCCTCGGAGAGAGAAAGAGAGAGCGACCTCTGAGCCAAGTTTGCACATTTCTCTTCTTACAAACCTAAGACAGAAAAATACCAGGGCCCCACAACGCCACATGTCATGCAGGAGAACAAAAGGACTCACAATGCACACTGACCTCCTCGGACACTGCTTGAGGAAGAATTTTCCGTCATTCTGCCAAAAGTAGGCTAAGCAGAGAAAGCACTAATAAACAAGCAGCTATAA
The DNA here is from genome assembly GCF_022539595.1 of Amphiprion ocellaris. Lineage (NCBI taxonomy): Eukaryota > Metazoa > Chordata > Actinopteri > Pomacentridae > Amphiprion > Amphiprion ocellaris. The sequence continues at coordinate 29,882,766 of NC_072772.1, read as the reverse complement.
TGGGTCTATGACTGCACAAGCTGGCCTGTGTAATGATGCAGCAAAACCTCTGACACTCCCACTAACACCCAGCACCACTTTCTCAGGTGCTAAAGTCCAGCTTTCAGCTCTCAGGGAAGAGAAATGGAAAGTTAAAGCAGGACATGCAGACAGATGCGAAGCTGTTGGGTAACCTAAATAAAACTAATGCAATTTAATAAGACAGCCCTCCAATGAACCCCACCTTCGTAAAGGTTACCAAATTAATTCATTGTTGTAATTGTATTATTCTAAAGAGGCAGTGATTCAACTTTTTGGAGGTTGCGATTGTGGTGCCAGGGTGTAATTGCATCTAATATTTTGCAGACCCAATTTAAAATGAGTGTAGATATTAGCAACATCTCTCTCTGTAATTGGTGCCGCTCAACAGCACCATAAACTCCAACCTCCAAAATGACAAAACAAACATTCATAGGAGCAGGATTTACTGTAGGGCTGTTGCTTCAGCTAAGTGTAATCAACTAACAACTGAGTATAAGCCTCTGCAGAGAATGACTCAGGTCCAGAGTTCACTTCAACAACTCAATACAGAGGCAGGCTATGTTTGCAAGGCAATATAGGTGGTTAGTTTTGTGATTCAGGCAGCTGAATTTCCATCATGACCCTCTCTCGGTTGGATGTTGAACGCTGCTCAGTTTTAGTGACCTGGTGTTACTATCAGGAACGGACGGAATTTCGGTGATATCGATGTTTAAATGTAATTTAAAAGACTGGTCTGAAAAAGTGAGGAAGTAGAAGAGAGAGTAGACAAACATAGAGTGTTTAAACTCAAACTTAACCGACATCTGGTGATTATTCTGTGCAAGTCTTATCAGTTATGTGTATGTTAATAGAGAGAAGCAGGACTGAGTCTGATGCTAATCTGTTGTCTGGTACTATATGCTTTAATGCAGTCGAGCACCAAGCATGTTGGAGCATGTTATCACCTTATCCAATAGACCCAGTGACCCATGCTATAGACCTGTGCATCAACAGTGACCTCATATCAAGGCATAACCATGTAGACTGGTGACGTTGCGGGGTACTTTCGAATAAACTTTCTTGAATTAGACAGCTAGCAGGCAGGCCTCTTATACTGAAATTGAAAGAGCAAATGGGCAGTGAGTCATTTCTCAACCTAAGAACACCGGGTGTGCAAGGACAAAAATCTAAATTCGGGGAGCATGGGAAAGCTCAGGCTGAACGAAGGCAGTCACACCGGCTCAGCCATCATTGATTTCAGATTACAATATAATTTGAGTGGGAGTTCAAAGTGCGTACTGTTAACTCGACTCACTTTTAAAGGCTGATAAATTATGCCGTGCTTATGCCACACAGTGCTCAGCTGTGCACCTGCCTAATGACTTATTAAGGCAATTCCTGTCGGTGCCACTGATGCTGACTAACACGAAATCTGATGAATCACATTAGCATTCTATATGTTCTCCATTTAGAACAAAAGGTTTTGCGTAATGTTCTGACTTGGAGAGCAGAGGGATGAGAAGACCGTGGAAAGGACAAGGTGAGCGAAGTTGGATGAGGGACCATACTGTAAGGGAGAGAAAGGGTAGGGTGGAGAATGGGTGGGGAGAGGGGGGGAGAACACCCACTCTTTTACATCAAACTGACGCACGAGTGCTGACAGAGATCAGATAAAAAAAAAGGCCACATCCCTTTCCCCCTCCCCCTGAGTCAACTGGAGCACTGGTTGTGCTGACGTGGCCGTGGAGTGCCCAGCCTTCCAGAGGAAACAGCCACAGGAAAAATATCAGTCCTCCAGAAAAAAAATGAAAAAAACCCCAAGGGTGACTTATCAAAGGCCACATACATGTTGCATACATACATACTTAGATGCGTTAAGGTTCTAAAGCCACTTCGAAGACCCACCTGTTGTCTGAAAATGGATAGAGATCATAACAAACGCACTCAGATTGGACCACACTCAGGTCCTCTAGCGCATACTGCAAACAGGAAACTTGGCAGACGTGGCGTTGAAATAATGGCAACAATCCAAGCAAACTGTCAGGTTTAATCAGATGTACAAATGGACCCTTGATTAGATTTGGAGAATAAAGAGAACCAGGGAAGATAAGCTACAGAAAGGCTGTCTGGGTTAAGAGAAAGGTGCAAGAATCAAAGGAAAGCACACAGACGGAGCAGTCTCATATAGGAGCTTTCAATAAGCTCTCACTGGCAACACGATGAACTGTGAGCCTATAAAGATAGAGTGGGCTTGATTATTAATTAGAGCTAATATATTGTCTCCATTGACAAATAAAGAGGAGACAGAGGGTGGGCAAGGGAATGCAAACAGGCTAACTGACACCGGATAATAATTACAGCAAAGCAAGGGAATGAGGCCAAGTGTTGAACTGTCAATAAAACTGAAAAATAATAACTGAAATTTAAAACCACAACCTTGTTATTAGTGATGACACTGTGGCAAATGCTCCCCTGTTTGCACTATATGGCACTCTTTTTTTTTTTTTTTTTTTTAAGCAGGCAGGAGATATCTTTTATCAATTAAGGGGGCAGTAATTTGCAATAAGCCGAACATTCTATTAGCAAATTAGCGAACCACGCATGTGTACACTCATCCTCCGCCAGGCTGCTTCTCCAAAACATGCCTGTCCGTGTCCAACCACCACCAATCCAGTCACAGATAGATAGGTAGATAGAGTAGTAGGAGAGAAAAAGAGGAGATGGCTACCTGTGTTGATCTGTGTACAAACCAGAGACTGAAGAGGAAAAGGTGTACAGTAAACAAGGGAGCATTTTAATAAGACAAGCTATGTTTCTGGTGTCAGTAAACTTTGTCTGAATTTGTAATATGTCGAGGCATTCGCATGGTTTCTGCAACCCCACCGGTATAAATGACGTTTACAGGAGGGGAGGGGGATCGGTAACCTTCATGCTTGTGCTTATTACAGAACATCACACGCTGCTGCTGCTTGAAGCCAGACTAAACCAGAGCAAGACTGAGGCCATGACTACAGGGGCCGAATTTTTCAAAAATAATGATTTGTTTGACTCCATCCAGGAAAGAAAGACTACATTCTAAAACCACCCGTTTCCTAAAATAACAAAAATCTGACCCAACAAAACCAAATATGACAAATCTCACAAACACAAGGACAGTCGAGTGGACGTGAAATCGTCCTGCTCCAGACATCCCACCCCTGGCTGAACTTAGAAGAAAAAAATATGTTGTTTTGAACACCCCTCCCTTCTCATCATATTCTACCATCCTCTTTACCCTTTCTCCCTCTCCCTTGGTATCAACCCAGCAATGGGAGAATGAGTCACAAGCTCAGTCATTCTTAGAGCTACACACTGCAGAAGCTGTGAATGAACCGTCTGCACGCACATGTTTGTGTACATGTCCTTGGAGTTAGGTGGGGGAGGTGACAAGCATAAAAAGAAAGTGCTAATGTGTCTGATGTTTGCAGTCATATGTGACCATATGTGACAGGGCTGATTTGGGAGAGGTGCTGTGGGTGAGGAAATGTCCATCCACGCCATAATTGTGCAAATGGGTTTTAATCTTGAAGTATATGACCGTATGAGCTCACGCAATTTCCTAATCCTTCGCAGTGAAAATAACTGACTGACGAACAGCAGCATAATACCTGCGCAACCATTTAACACTTCAAAATGATTCTTAAATGGAAGGCTCGTGTAAAGATTACCACATACTAGTTACTTACAGATTACAGTATTTATCCTCAAGTTCAAGTGAAAAAGTACATTATGGCACTCAAAAATACTCAAGGTAGGTGTAGTTTTGCATCCTAAATGTAAGAATTGTGGTCCGCTACGGTGACGGAAATTTTTATGCTGTAGCTGGCCAGCTGTCCAGAGGTGTAAATTTAATATATTACGTGCATTTGAACTTCTCTCTTGAGATATATTTGCATTTGTTAAACAACTATTTGTGGTACTTGACATGTATACGCCTGACTCCAGTATTATATCTGAAAGTGTGAGTTATACACACGGTGTGTTTTTCTGAGGATATCAAGGCCCTAACAGTCTCAAGCAATTCAACTGATTATATGCTTGGATTGATTTCAGTCCATCCTGAAAACACAGACTTGTCAGAACAGACAAATGATGGAAAAGGTCTATTGTAGAGCTTCTTTAAAGTAAATTCTCACGGAAATTCTCTTGAGAAAGATGATACTACTATTGACAGCGTGGATTATCCCTTCACAACAGTCGGTCGGCTTTAAACATAGAGGACATGACAGCCGCAACTCCCTCTGATGGGAGAAAAAGACTAAACACACCTGCAGCACCATCAGGGACGAGATGAGGAGTTTCACAGCTTTGGCATCAGAGATGACGGACAAGTAGACCAAACAATCAAACTAACATGGCTACAAACTGCGTCAGGTGTATGTGTGCACGTGGGGGTGTGAAGATACATGCACGCTCTCTTTTTAGCTTCTGCAAAGATGCTAGAATGGCTGTCTTGACTTATGTGGAGAAGGCAAATCTCTATCAGGCTCAATAAGGCCAGTGGAACTAGACAGTGCTTTGTGCCATCAACCAGAGACTGAATCATCCAAAGTGAGGGTGAATCACCGGCAGGCTAATACAGAAAAAGAAGAGGATCTAATCAACCCAATGGTTCTGATGCTGACTTGTCTCATCAGTCACTAAGCTTATCAGGTGGCCACAGATGCCAGTGATACAGGCTTCAAATCTAGCATACACTGGCAGATGTTGACAAAGGCCAACCCCAGATCACTGGGGGTCTAAGCTGAAGCTATGAGGACATGTCCGTTCGCATGCAGAGCTCTCTATATGGCAAGGAAGATAGCAAGCAGAAGGATGTTAAATGGCTACTCTAATTAGCTTCCCTTGCTAAAGGTCCCTCCTCCAAGGCAGATATCAAAAATGGCAAATGCCTGCTATAAACTGTGTTTTACGAGATTGTCTGTTCCTATTAAGCAGGCTGTCATGCCCTAACATGTAGCAATTACGCACATCCAGCAGCTAAAAATATATGATTGAATACACAAATTGATGTGGAATAGAGCTAATCCTCTGAAATACGTGCAAACCAGATCATTCTGGCTTTGTAACTGTCTTGCCGTCCTGTCAGCACACACTACGATTACAGATGGAAGCATGCATATGCACAACAGACACCTAAATGAACAGAGATAGTCTGCTGATGGGAACACGCAACAAACCAAATCAACCAACCACATACGTAAGCATGCACGCGCACATGCCTGCCTGCATGCGCGCACTCACACACTCCTCTTCCTCCCTCCTTGCACTGCAAGCGGTGAGTCATCCCTCTATTCACGTCACAGAGAGATGAGTGCACCCTGTGACAGGCCAGTTAGTAGCAGTCACACTGATCTATGTGGCACCTCTCAGCTTCTTGTTTCTCCTCTGATGGAGAAACTATGTATGCTTGTTCCCTATTAGGAAGGTTTACTCAGCTCATAATGGGGGGCTGGTGTGGGAGCTCAGTCAGACAGAAGTAGGGAGAAGAGCTCCTGCCGTGAACAAACTGTGTGATGGCTTCCTGGCTGGGCAGCATCACTTTCCATCATTCCTTTTGCTTCTTTGTCATCTAAATCTGGATTCCTGCGGCGTATCGTCTCATTGTTATTCATACATGCCACAAGGTATAGACAAAGCTACAGACATACCAGTGCCTTCTAACGGTGGGAAAGTAAACACAGCTCTATAGATAGATCAGCCTCTGCTGGGGTCACAAAGGATATCAAACATTATTCACTCACAAGCTTTTATTCTGTTAGTCTGCTTTTTTTCCTTATTAAATCAAATTCACAATTTAAGAGAGAGAGAGAAAAAAAGAGTGGGTATGAGCTCACAGAAATGTCAATACAAGGCGGGATGTCCTGTGTAGCAAGCCACAACCAAAGTGAATCATTTTCAGATCAATGTTTTCCCGGGCAACTCCAATTTATCATAATCGTTTACAATTATGGCCACACAACTCTACCTCCTAGAACTACTCCCGCAGTCTTCTGCTCACGCTGTCAGCAACACGTTGGAGCCTCGACTTCATTGTGGTTGTCACAAAGCCAGCACAATCACCAACAATTGAGGAAATGGAAATGACCGCCATCAGGGTAAATAAGAATGTGTGACATATCGTACTCAAACACCATCTTTCTGTGTGAACTTTTCCTTTAAACACTGTAACTATGCCATATGTATATTTATTATAATAGAATAAACAGTGCACTGATAATCTATCCACTGTCATATTAAAGATCAGGAGAAACATGGTGAAAAAAGGAGAAAATATATATAAATGAATTCAAGAGTGACACACACTAATGAACTGTAATGTAATCAACATATAAAGCTCACAGTGAATGTATTTACACCAGAGTAACTGTGTAAAGAAAACAAACAAAAAAGCTTGACTCTTTATACACTTTATACAACTCTTTGTTTGACTACAATGTTAATTAAAAGACAGGTTCACAAATGTTCCCTCTAACACAGTAATCATGAGACCGTATAAACAGTGAACAGATTTTGTTTGCTGTAATCATCATATAATCATATAGTCATCTCCTGTTCATCCTGATTAGAGATCTGCTCCTTCTGTGCTTGTAATTCAAGTGACAGGGGACAAAGTCCACAGTTCTTGATCTAAGGAGAATTTTCTTCTACAGCTCTGCAAAAGTAATATGAGGCTGTGTCTGAGTTTGACAAATTATGTGGATACCTTCCAAAGCTATAGTCATTTTAAGTAGGAAACTCACTCTGTGTTACTATCGTTCCACCACAGCTCCACAAGAGAACACTGTCTGGAGGATTAAAATAAGGAATTTTGTAATAAAAACACACTTTGGAAGACACCCACTAAATATAATTATCTGCGACTGCTGAAGCCTCAAATTAACCTCATAAACAAAGCGTAAAATGTATGTTTGAACAGAGCAAAAAAGACAGGAAAACTGTTGGTTTGGTCCCCTTGAGTTACACTGGAAGCTTATATGAAAGGGATATTTTATTGACTTGTGCAGACTGAAGATGTTAATGTTTAATTGCTAATCAATTAAATGTTGTGAATAACTGAATCGATTAAAACCACATTTACCAGTGACGCAGAAGACGAGGGACATGCATGTTAGTAAATGTATTGTAGATGTGCTGTAGTAAGCGGTTGTAACACCAGGTGGAGCCTCTAACGGTTTGGCGGGATGAAGTTATAGGGTTGCATAAAATGAACGCACCTCCCTCCTGTCTAACTGCTAACTGTGGCAGTCGTGTTGATGAACTCTGTCGCACAAAGTTGTAAAAATGGATTTAGCTAGGTAGCTGATGCTCATGCTAAAGCTAATCTAGGATTTTCAGACACCAACACAGGCTGTAGCTGCTAATGCTACTAACATTCAGCAGCAGCAAAACTCGGATGTCATGCTTACAACAACATATAAATTCAAGTATCAAAGTGAACTGGCGACATGTTGCTCTGAGTACAAAAATATCTTTGAGTTGGCAGTAAACGCTGACAGATTTCATGGACTGAAAAAGAAGATGTACAGTATATGTAGACATCTGTTCGAGCTGAGCAGCTGTTTCCAGCATCTGGGCTAACGTTAACTAGAGTGAACCAATCACTCCATCGTGTAGATCAGGTATGAGGATTATTTTGACAGAAAACCATTATGGCTTAAGTCCACTGTGAAGAGATTAATAACGTTATAGGTTACTTTCTGTGAAAGATGGCAGCTCTTTTTTGGTGTTTAATACTTTGGACTTTCTTGGGCCAACCATTTAATAGCAATTTTAAATTCTCATGCCATTATTTTTTCTATTTAATTTAAAATACAAGTAACCTGTTTATGTCATCTGTTCTTCAAATTCCAAATGCGACATAACTGAATATTCATTTAAACATTTAATTGACTATTTGACTGAAATTCTTTAAGATTTCCATCCCTAATGCAGACAGAAAGGGTGATTACACCAACATATGTCTAAATACCCATATTAGCATGAGAATATTCGTAAAATCGCATGTAGCCATATACGTTAAGCAATGTGAATCAGCGGGATCAAGCTCGATCAGCTCAGTGCCTCTAGAAGCATCTAATTTCATTAAAACATGTTGTTGCGTAGCACATTCTGTCAAGCTGTAATATTCTCTGTATTGGCTGGAACCATAAGATGCAATTATGTCACTGAGCAGGCTGAGAGCTGTGAGACATTGACTGCCATCATTCCTGTAAAGATACGTCACTGCATCCTGGCCAACACCCTCCCCTTTCAAAGTACACATCACAAAAGGCTGAATGACTCCGTGTGAAGGTGATTGCTGGAAATTAAGAAGTTAAGCACAGATCTAGTGCTGTTGATTACATTACATTGACATAATCTGACAAAAATGCACCTCATTCTTACTTAGAATCATGAGTCACTTTATTAGGAGCAACTGTGCAATCCAATGTAATCCAAAACAGCAGCTCTGCCATAAATTTGTCCTCCTCATTAACATACATGAGGAGGGCTATAAAATAAAGTCAGTATACCACCGCCATTTACTGCAACCTCAATAATAAGCATTAAGTAGAATTATCACAACAACTGTAAATGTGACAGCATTGGATTGCACAGGAGATCCCAATAAAATGCTTGGTGAACATATAATTTTCCACAGAAGTAACATATAGTGCATCTCTCCCTTTCTCTTTGGCTGTCTTTCTAATTCTCAGATGGAAAAATGTTACTGGTCGTCTACATTTTGTTCATCAGCCAAACATAAATGGAGAGTGCAAAACCTCGTCTCTAGTATTTTGAGTGTCTGTGCTTGTGCTCCTGGAAATAAAAATGCAAATTTGTCAAATGCTTTAACACAATCTCTTTGTCCAGGTGTGTAATCTTACAGATGACCAAACTGGCTATCAGAGTTAATGATTCCGAGTAGAATTCTTTAGAGTGAGAATAACAAAATGAGTCATGCATAACAGCAGAACAATTTATTGCGCCGAACATCAGTTTGATTATCCCACCACCACCACAGAGAAAGCTTTTCAGTCCAGCACCAACCTGTGGTAGTTTTCTTTCTTAATGGCCATTGAAAGGAGAAGAGATTGAAGCTATGACATGATTCATATTTAGGAGGCAATGCTAGAATTTTAAACTTGAGTCAAACAATGCTATTCATGTTGCTGCTTTTAAGACTGTCATATATAAACCATTTGTTTAGATAAGGTTTAACGGTATTAAAAAAAAAAAAAAAGAACAGGATCAAACCAAACACCTTTTTAAGAGTGTGCAGTAAAAACAGATTTAATAATGTCATTGTAAATACTTGTTTAGATTATTTTTAAAGCTTCAAACACAACATGCACCTCAAGGGAGATTTTTACTTTTATTATCACTTTGCACGACAGAGTTAATGGTTAAACATGGCTCAAATGCACCCAAATGAGTTATAAGATTGCTATTGACTGGATTATGAGAGAATGTGCATTCAAATCAAGAATTGCACCGAAAAGACTAACATGTCAAACCAGCTTTCTTACCTGTGATACACTGAAACTGACCATCCTCTCGTCGAATAGTGAAGGCCTCACCTGGGTTTACCTGCACCAGGATTACCTGTGGAGAAACAAAGAGCCATTTCACTCATTCATCCATTTCTACTATACAAATTATACCACTGACTTGCTTAAATAAACTAATAAGCGGAACAAGATGACAAGCAGAAAAATATCAGATTCTGGAGAAATACAGTCAAATTCAACAGCTAATGTCGAGTAATGGTTAGATAATGACTGACAGAAAGTTATGAAATGCGTAATTTTCCTCACTATGCATGTGGCATAAAAGCAAATTAAATGTAAATTTCCATAACAATTAACAGATGTTGCTTACAGATGAAGGGCCAGGACTGAAATTGTGCAATTGTTATTTCAGTATAGTAAAAAAAAAATACAGAAAGGAGAACAGAAAACAGTCATCAGTCAGTGTCTCTAAAAGGCTGATATTAACATTACACAATAACAACTGGCGAATTAATCATAATTTCTAACTAAACTGCTTCTCTCAATACCTGGATTTACTAGACAAGAGAAGAAAAGCTGTTCATCGTGAAATATCAGGTACACACTGTATCCTACAATGAGTCATGCAGCTTCTGTCAATACAAAAGACTAAACAATCACAGACTGAATGAGAAAAAAAAAAACGATGGAAAATGTGAATTTTTGTGCAAGTAAACTTTTGAAACCATTTCAATGTTTCTGGCAGTGCTACCTTTTCTGACAACATCCAAATAAAACTAACAACATTAACCATCAGCATTTCATTCGCTTATTCCACAAGTCAGACAATGGGAATAATAAATGAAGACACTGAAATTTCTCCTTTCAAACCCTCTCAAACTGATCACACTCTTAACTTATCATTAGAAACTATAAAATACACGTGACTAGGTTTTTGTTGCCTGGCACCGTGTGTGGGCGCTGGTTACCTCACTCTTGTGGAAGTCGCTGTCATAGAATCTACACTCCTCTTGCAAAGGACTTTGGCTATAGCTCTCTTCAAGCGCTGAAATCATCAGCACCTCCATCTCTGACACTGCTCCCATTCATGTGTTCAGCAGGGAGAGGAAAGAGCCCTTTGACTGCCACACACAGACTCTCATATGTTCATACAAACCCACACAAGCAGCGTCAGCACTAAGTGTAGATGATGGTGGTGGGAGGGGCAAGTTAGGTCTAATTGAATCAAAGTCTGGGCACTTCACAGTCGGGTGCATGTGTGTTATTCACTCCCTTCGGTGTGAAGCAAACACCCCTTCTAGGATGATGATTTCCCTCTTGTCCCCCACCGTTTAATTTTCACAATGGAAATTACAGTTGAAATCAATACTGTGACATTCACTGCACGTCAACAGAAATCAAAAAGGAGGAAATTTTGCTTGACTGCTACTTACTGTTGCCCGCATTGCTTTTGGTCATTCAAGCGTCACTATTCACGCAGTCACAGAGAGGAAAAGATGCTCCAGGGTCCACCAGACCCTCCACCACTTCACCCAACCCTCATGAGAAATCACATGACCTGCGATGCTACCACATCTGGCTGGGCTGGTCTTTTTACACCCTCCACTTCCATCAACTCCTGCATAAAGTCCAGGAAGAAAGCTGACAAGAAGCAAGGAGTGGAGCAGTGTGGGGCTTGGTCTCGTGCGCTGGACGCAGCCTTCACAGAAAGTGTGGCGCGAATCTCATGTTTGCTTAGCCTGGTTCAGCCGCATCTGCTCCAATAGCAGCGCTCTCTGCAGCAGGCGGCTTGTTCACTCTTGCCTCTGGCTCCAGTGCAGCCTCCCTACCGTCAGTATCCACAGCAACCCCTTCAACAAATAAGCCACAGCGATGTCCGCGCCAAACCTTCACAGAAGGGATTGAAACCTTATCAGCAGTGGCCACTCTCCGGAAAAGGAGACAGATGAGTCCAAGAAAACAGGACCAAAAAAAATGAGCAGAGACTTTGGATGATGCCTCAGTTTTGCTATTCAGTTTCCTCCTTGCCTCTGTCACTGACTGGGTGCCAGCTCAGTTAATGCCTGCTGTGCTCCTTAATATGGTTCATTTCAATAGCATTCCATCAGGGTGTGATCATAGCACAGCTGAGCCGGCAAAGGTATACGGGGTCCATAGCATGGGGAGTCCTTTGTTCTGTCTTTTTCACAACAACAACAATGGCGTGAGGGAGCTCAGCGACCCACGCAGCTTCTGAGGCTGACATATACGACTACGCTACAGTCCCTCTCCCTCCCTCCCTGCTCTCCCTCCCCCTCATACTCTCTCTGGCTCCCTCTCCCATTCACAGAGCAACATGCCATACATCCTCTCTTAATACTCCGATCAATGCGAGAGGAGATGAGGTGGTGGGAGTTCAATTGCAGCGCTCCGGCGTTGGTGACAATTGCAGCCTCGAGTTCTCTACCGTCTTCCAAGATCACAAAGCGGCACACTGACAGTCACAACAGAGACAGTATTTGTACAGCGACACAATAAACACAGCTTCCAAGTACTCGCTGCTTCTGTAACATCTGTCCTCATTTATTCTAAATGGATCATTCCTTAAAGCGACAGTGCTGATCACTCGATCAGCATGTGTCAAGTTAACAGATGGTCTTTGTCACCGATACTGCGCAAGGGTGCATTAAAACCCTCCGCAAAATTAATTCCTATCGTTTCATTTAGTCTTTGTAAAAGGAAAAAAAAAATATCTGGATTTAAGGAATTATACAAAATAGCTGCAAGCAGAAATCATTAGGGCCCAAGTATAATAGGCTTATGAAGTAAGACGACTTCAGGGAAATATGAAGTAAAATTAATTTTGGAAGGAGAATAGTCAGAAAAGGGAATTTGACAGCTTACACAGCACAGACACGAATACGGGGTTAAATTGCATTGATCAAATCAACAATCTGTTCAGTCCACTACGCTGACAATCTCTTGAATTCTGACTTTTTTTCCCCCCAAGTGCAAGCAGCAATGGAGCAAAGTACAAAGTAAATCTGAACTGTCACCATTCACTTGTTTGGTTATATAAAAACATGTTGCAATCAACCAAATTGTATGCCAGTCTGACTACAAAACAATTATGGATGAATACCAACTAATCTGATAGTGATCATAGCCAAGCATTGGTACATCAATTCATGCTATTCTGTATAATCAACTATAGACAATAAAGACAACTTTCAGTGGCCTCATCATCTAAAAGAAAGTGAAACAAAACTGAAATGATTAACTCTCCACTGCCAAAACAAGCAACCCGATGCAGTGCCTTTGTTGTTAAGACTTTTTCATTTCAAAGTTCCAACAACATGATAATTTGAGGTTATGATAACCGACTGGCATTTAAGATTTTTTTTTTTTTATTGTTACACCTGAAATATTGGCTCAATTGATTAACTTCAGATTTAAAAATAAATAAATAAATCAACAGAACTGCCACACAAAGTTAAGATATACACTGAAAAGAGGCACAACCTCTACTGTCACAATTTATGATGCATTACCTATAAGCAAACAAAGGGACTGTTTTGCAGAATAGAAAAAAAAGATGAATAATTTTGTAGATAAGTCAGGTTCCTCTTCTGATAACACAACTTGGCATAAGCAAAAACACTGCGCTTAACACTGAACTTGCTGATAGTAACACTGAATGTGTTACTGAATGTCTAGTACATTTGCAAATTTGGAACTATTTTGTTTACCAGTAGTCAAGCTAACAATAAATAAATAATTAATCGCTGAAATGAATGAAATACAGTGGACGTTTTTTTCTATATACTGAAAAAGTTTTTAACCACTGAAGCTTAATATTGGCCGCAAATGTGGCACAGGTACGTTAGGAATTTGAATAACACATAAAGTCAACACCAGGTTAATTGAATTCTAAATTAAACAGCACAAAGTAATGACTGCAATTAAAAGTGTTAATCAACGACAAAATCCAAAGTATTAAACACAGCAAAAGGGCTGCAGTGCTTCACAGTAAATAACCTGTAACGTTATTAATCTCCTCACAGCAGCGGCCTTGAGATAATGGTGTTGTATCAAAATAATCCTCATAGCTCATCTACACGATAAATTGCATGGTTCAACGTAGCTAGCATTAACCTTGCTAAACAGGAAACAGTTTCTCAGCTTGAACAGATGTCGACAAATAGAGTCAAATCACCTTTATCAGAGCAGGAAATCTGGAAGTAATTACAGCCAACACTAAAACATTTTCATACTCAGAACAGAGCATCACTGTTACATTTCATCATTTCAGTTTTAATGTAGTTGGAAGCATGTAATCAAAGTCATCCTGCTCTTGAACGTTAGCAGCATTAGCAGTTATAGCTGCTCTCTGCTAACAGACACTCAAGCTCCCAGCCTAAATTAGTGTTTGAAAATCCCAGTTTAATGTTAGCATTAACTTCAGGTAAAAGCCAAACCGGACATCTGCTGGACATCTATTTCATAACTTTGGTACTGGAGATACACTCATTTTATGCAAATCTTCCTGTCAGTCAGCAAACACACCTATAACTCCATCTCACCAAACAGCACCTGTTTGCAATGAGGCACTACAGCAAATCTTGAATACACTGTCTCACACATATCTCTTGTTGTCTGTTTCTTTCAGTTAATAGACTCTTAATTGATTGAATTATTGATGGCAATTACTTGATTAACAATTATGTAATAAAATCTCTAATGGCAAGCTACCATCAAAGACCACCTGTGCCATGACATCATTTTTAAGCAGAGAGACTCTGAAAAAGTGGCAGTATACTGCAAAGGTTACTTTTCACACAGATGACTAAGCACTATAATGTGCAGTGGTTTCCCGGCCACATTCAGAACAGGGATGTTCTTTTCTAACCAAACACTAGATGGAAGACACCATGCAGCGACAGGAACAATGAAAATCAGATACACTGCCACAGATTTACAGAACACTATGTCCAAAGGTGGAAAAAATATATCTTGTTCCCACCACCGTAAAGATTAACATCCAGGTGTGAGTCCTATGCAAAGAGATTGAGGATCAGTTAGCACACGCTGTCACACAGGTGGCTGCTGCTGTGTTTTATTACCCAGGACAATGGCCCTGCTCTGTGCGTTCATGGCTGTTAGCTCTGACGTTTTTCGGCCGTCTGTGACTCAGAGTTCGGGTTTCTCACTATTTGTTCCTCTTAATTGTTTACTGTGCGTTGATGTGACATAGCAGCTGAGTGGACAGGAAGCAGGAGCCAAATGACACAGGGAAAATCCTGCCAGTCGGAACTGGCCAGGAACTAACGCAGTCTCCCTGCAGCTGATGGCATACACTTGCGTGTGCAATGGTGATTCAAAGCAATTTAATGATCCTCCACCCTCCAAGATCCCCTGGAAACGATGCATAACTGGATAGCAGGATATAAAAAGACAGGTAAAAAAAAAAAAAGAGGCGCTCATGCTGTTGCATGTTCTTGTAAATAATCATCTTCTAAGCAGTATTATGTCAGAGACGATAATTAGGTATATGTATTTATCAGAGCAACCACAAAATGTTACCAAAGCGCAGAGCCAATCGGATCCTTGCATGTATTACCTGAAATCTGAGTCACACAGTATTTTCCACTGGCTTCCTATTTGGTATGTTAATTAGCTTCATGTTTCCACTTAACGTCATAGCATTTTCCTATCAACTCATGAACAGTGAACAACCGCCACTGACTCATAGTGATTTTGGGCTTTGCATTATGGGACTATATAAGCGAATATATTCTAATAGCCTACAGAGTTATCTAATACTAATTACTTGGACAAGTCTTGCAGGGTTTAGCAGCACAAAATGACCAGACTGCCAGTTATATCTAGCTACGAATCATTCTTTTGTTGGCCAGGTTCCCTGTTGCAATAAATTCATTCTATTTAAAAAGTTCCTTTTCTTTCAATAAATGAATGCTTGCAACTTTCAAAGGGGTTTAATGACCAAAATTCAAAAATGAAACATTTCCTGAAAACTTTAAACATTTGAAAAATGTCTTACTAGTTATACCCCTCATAATAAGACTGAAAAATGAAAATAAATGACAAACACTAATGCACCACTGACCTGCATACTCTCAAGTATGAAATAAATAACATGAAACACTTTCAATAAGACTTCTGCAAAATATGAACAATAATCTTAAACTGGAAGTTAATGCCAGGAGTGCAATCTCAGTTTTACAAATGTACAAAGTAATGCTTCCTCTGTGAAACACAAATCATATTAATAAAAATTCTATGCCAGTTTAATAATAAAGTGTTTTAGACTGTATTGAAGATCATACCTTTGAGGTTTCAAAATACTGCAGTTTATCTCAATATTAACTTTCCCATTTAATAGAAGTTACTGTTAAAACAGGACAATATGAAGTACTATAATATCCATTTGGGTACATAAATTTATGAACAAAAGCTGAAAAACTAAAATTCCATCTGCCATTTTTACTTGTTTCAAAAATTATTCAACAAATCTCAACAAAGTGTGTATTAGCACCAATATCTGCTAGTTCAGTACACCTGGATTTACTCATTGTCTCAACTTCTTTCTTAATTTGATCAAAATGCATTCAGCTGATGTTTAAATAAGATTTATTTTTGAAACCGTCAAGGACTCGCCAGTATTGATATGAGTGCATGGTGAGGTTCACTCTACAGCTAAATGTCAAATCAAAACCCAAATAAATGAGGATGTTCAGGGCTGCCTATTGACCTATTATATTAAAGAAATAAATGACAGTCTGATGCTGCCACCATCATGATCCACAGTGGAGCTAGTGTTACATAGTGATATGCTGTGGCAGTCCAGATCTTCACTAAAGCTGGATTTTGGATAAATCAGACCACATTATTTTTTACACTGAAGCACTGTGACAATTTCACACGAATTTCTGTAACTTCAGGCATGCTGTAATGTGTGTGTTGTTTTTTTTTCCTCCTCAGGAGCTCTTTCCATCTGGCTTCTCTGCCACATAGCCCACACTTGTGAAGTGCTGTACTGAGTGTAGTCCTTCCAGAGGAATCTCTCATCTCAGTGAAGGCACTTTGTGCTTCTGTCAGAACAGTTCTTGGATTCAGGGTCAGCTTCCTGGCCAGGGTCATTCCAGCTCGGTCACTCTGTTTGGTCAGTCAACCTGCTATGTCTAAAGTCCAGGTACTTGCACATTTAGACCATTTATAATAATGAAGAAAAATGTGCCCCTCCTGAATTTCCAAAACATTAAAATTCATGTTTTGTTTTTTTCCGGTGTCTGTGATTTCTCTCAGGTTTACTTCCTTCCAACCATCCAACCAGTCAGTGTCGGCTATGAAATACTGACAGGGAGAGTCTGACTAAGATCTTAACTTTCAGTTAGTACATAAACTATTAAGTGACTGCTGTGTCACAAACATGATATGAACACATTTTCAGATTGCAACTTAAATAAAGTAATTGTTAATTGATGTCTTTTGGATTACCATTTCTACTATTACTTTATAATACCACCCCCAAACATTCTGCTATTTTCTGTTTGATTAATGATAGGACTGTTTCTATTTCTCTAATTTGAATACTTAAGGGACGATGCAGAACAATACAAGGCATAATGGTACCATTTGATGTAATGTTACAGAGTGTGCTTAAGGCTTTTCATGCATGTCTTTGTTTAACTGCAGTAATTATGGCTATAACCGTTATAACCGGTGCAGGTTTTCCTGCAGAATTAGATTCTATCTGTGGCTATAGCTGACAGGCCTGAGTTGAAGTTTAACAATTATCCAAGTGCTGTGTGCCATGTTTGCTGCCCCAGAAGAAGGAGTAAAGGCCCAGTTTATGCAATGCTACAACGTCATCACTGCACTTTTAGTCTGGGCAGTAAAGGCTGGTTACCAGCTACAAACGAGGATGGAGTAGACTCAGCCTAAAAGCAGATGTGTCGTTGCTATGGTTACAATCAGGAAAGGTAGGAAAAGACTTGCAAATAACTTAATTGAAGAGTTGCAGCTCCCAAATTGATCATGTTGTGTTAAGAACAAAGTGCTGATAGACTATCTTATAGACTTGAATGCATCTTACAGCAAATTTGTGCAGAGGTCTTCATTATACTAAGCATTTGTGAACTCCAGATTGATTCTATTCAGGAATTTGGCCAACCGTTTTCTTTGTGGGGAAAAGCCAACAACAATCCGTCCTCTTGCACATGTTTTGATCCAGTGTGCACGGAGGAGGGGCTATTCACCGACTGGTCTGTTGTCAATATGACCGTGTTTGTGAGAGAGAGAGCAAAAGCAGGGCAAGGCTCTACAACGAAAGCTAATTTTAAGCCTTTAAAATATAAACAACAAAAATAAATAAATAAAATATCAATAGATGGGAAAATATATGTGAAACATAGTGACTAATGAAACAATTGTATATGGCACTGTTCTCTAAGATGGATAAAGAAATAAAAACTGCTAAAAACAGGTCAACAAATATACTTTGCAGCCCTTAATATACCTGGGCACCCTGCCCAAGTAAAATCTAAATGTGGGAAACATCAAGGTGTCACTGCCTGTCTGTATGAGGGTGGGGCAAAGCTTCCCACACATGGAGGACAATAAAGCAAAATCAAAACAGAGAGGCCACAGTAGTGACAATGAAATGACTTAGTTTACCCAAGTCGATGACAACAATGCTCATTATCCATAAGTGCAACAAAATCCGCCAGTGTGAGAAGAGAGTAATTTATCAAACAGCCGTTAAGTGAGCACAACAAAAACTTCTAGAAGTGCTACGTCTGCAACCGCTCTGCCCACAGTCAACTTCTTACGCCCTCTTAATCCACAGCCACTATGTTTTTACACAGTAATACACAGCTCATTATGCTAACAGTGAGTTGTTCAAAAAACAGAAACACTAATTGTATAGAACAGTCAAACCCGCTTAAATATGCGTCTTAAAATTAGTTGAAAGCTTGTAGACAGCGAGGTTGAGACCAACCCTCCTCCTCTCTATTAGAAGTGACTGTCAGGCAGTGAGTCTCTTCACATCTGCGGCAGAGGGAGGATGACAAGGGAGAGGATGAATGATACCACAAGTCTGCTGGCCAGTTTATTGAAAAAGCCTCACAAAACGGGGCCAAATCACTGTCTAATGCAGGAGTAGGTGGAGTCATTCTAACGGTTTTTATAGCATTTACAAGCTGGTCAGCAGAGGAGATAATGTCTGGTATTAATTATATGACGCATTAAAAAATATTCAGGATCAGCCACAATAAACAGTTAATCATCCTTTATTTGTCATCAGTCCAGAAATTCCACATCGATACACCACTCGGACTCGTGTCTGCTCTGAATAGTGGTGCAGTGAGGTTTGGTTTGTCTTACTGGCTCAGAAGAAAGTGTCCTAAACACAGCTGAGTCACGCACTGTCCGCCTCCTCACAATAGTTGACAAATAGTGGGCTCACCCCCATCTTCGCAGATGATTCAGTAGCTGACCAGGAGCCGAGCAGAGTGGGTTGCATTTTTTGTCACAGCATTGAGCCCTCTGGCAGCTTGTGAGGGGCACATGTCCAAGGCCCCGTCTCCTGTGTCTAGCTATAGCATACAAGGCCAGCACTAAAGACAGCTGAATTGAGAGTGAGGTCTCACTATCCCACAGAAACATTAGCCCACACATGACACGTAGCCACAAGCAGACCACACACTCGCGGCTGTGTGTTCCTTGTTCACTTTATGTTGTTACTATTCAATGCCGAGTGCTTTTACACACCACCAGGGCAAACTGTGGGTTTTTTGATTTTTAAATCTCAGCTCATGCTGAAAAAACATAAAACAAGCGAGTTTGAATTAGAATATCAGTGAAAATCAAAGCTACCGAAAAAATAAAATCGCTACTCCTCCATTCACTGTTCTTTCTAAGCCATCCCTCTAATGTGTTACGGTGTTTTGAAAAATCTTGTAATTGTATATATTTCCCCAAAGGTTGGATGATTACTTGGAGATTTTTTAACAGAAACTGCACAGCAACAAGTCTGTACCGAGGAGTGATACTAATCCCTTACAATCTGTCAGGTTTCAAGCACAGACCTAAAGCCCATCAAAACAGAGGAACATGAAAACATGAGCACAGAGAGCATACAAACATTAAATGGCAGGTCTAATGAAAAGGAGTAATGAACAAAATGGGAGAAAATATACATATCCATCAGTACAGTCAACAGCTAAGTACATAAGCCATTAGCTAGGCTTAAACATTGACAGAAACAGACTGATTCATCTGTTACCAATTTAGCTTCTGAACCAAACGGCAAGAGCAGGAAAAAACCAAAGGGGGGAGGGGGAGTTTAAATGGAAGGAAGCAGTGAATCATACTGTAGCCAAAGTCATCTCTTAAAAGGAATCATCTCAGGTAATGACCCCAAGACAACAGCTTCCTCTCTGACTCAGAATAATTGGTCCAATGGAGCATTAATACTGAGCCAAGACTGGGATAAAAATTTTTTTGAAAAAAATCAAGAACAAAGAATGAAGTGTCCTTGCAACTTCTCTAACTAAAGGTCAGAAACCGAGGGGTCAGCCATCGCCGTGAATCGCCTTCACTGTCACCATAGTCCTGCCTCATTCTGTCAGGGCCCAGACCCCTCCAGTGGTTCCTGCTCCTCACTCTGCAGCTGTCATGATATTTATGCACCTCCTCAGACACCAAAACCCACACATAAGCTACATTTTATTCGCAGCGTCGTTGAAAAACAACAATGCTTGAAAATCCCCACATCAAACACTGCGAAAAGGAAGCCTTCGCAGGTCACTTTCACAGGTGCTCAGGGATCAGGCTCTGACGCCACAAAATCAGGCGCATTAAATCTCCTGTGCCATGTGTGCTCTCCACAAGGTATTAAAAACTCCCTTAATCGGAGAACGCACTATATGCTGCACGGGTTTCCATTGAGCACATGAACACAGCTTAAAGGTTAATACAATGAAAAGGTTAATACAATAAAAATCGCAGACGCTGTCAAGATAGGCGTGCAGAGAGAAATTGATTTGTCTCAGGAAATTGATGTAAGAATCAAAGATATGGCTGCATTAACTGAAAACCAAGAGCCAATCAATACCGACATCAAAACCTAGTAAAGAGAAATGCAACCAGTTGGGTGCTCCAGAGACTCGAGTGTATATGCCTGTGTGTGACCCAACACTCCTCTGCTCTTAAAAAATACTAGAGGAACACCATGAACCAGAGAGATCTATTCTTTAATATGCTGCCTTAAGTATCGATTTGAGCATCTCCTGTGGGGAAAGTCAGCCTGACACAAACCCGCAACTGACATTAGAAAACCACACCCAACTTCTTACCTTGAAAAGTAACAAGAGCTTTTAATTTCAAGGACATGCACCCATACAACACTGTCGAAAATGATAGACATGTGTGGAAAATATTGACCTTGAAAATGCACGGTGCAATATCCATTTCTGTAACCATTTCAGTGAAAAATACTTGCATAATGGATGCTGCCCAAAAGGTCGCCCTGTGTATCAGTCCCCATTGTTCACTCTTGGTGTGGCTGCAGACCTAATTTCTTTCAGCGCCAAGTGCTTAATACTTGAAATAAAATACTCTATGGTATTGGTTTTCTGTATTTTGCATAGGGATGACACTGCTTTGTAGCTTCCACTACACAAACCTATTAGTTTACTTAATGTAAAATTTATAAAATACTACAGACGCAACTCACAACTATATCATTATCAATTAAATGTACAAGCAATAATTTTGTCTACTTTTCAACAGATAAGGGCGTCTCCTTTTTTTGTCTGATCAATAGTCGAAAGGTATTCACTTCACTATAATGTGTAACATAGAAAAGTAATCCTGATATTCGAGAAGGCTGAAACAGCCAACATTTGACATTTTTGCTTTAAAAAAATGCCTAAAGCAACATTCAATTTTCAAAATAGCTGCTAATTAAGCTTCTGTTGATCAACTAATTATAGATAAAGACATAAAAACATATAAAACCTTTGCTTAATAGCAATAAACCCTGTTTGCACACAATTTCAGAGCATGTATCTTGGTGAAATGCCTGAGAGGGATACACAAACATGTTTGAAAAGCACAAATAATTGTTATTCCTATTTCAGCGATCATGAACATGCAGTGTCTCAAATTGGTCTGAGCAGCAGGGTGGTAATGGTGTAAGCCAGGTAGTACCAGCAGCATTTTATTCTTTTAGCTCTCATAACAGCGTAAACAGTGACGTGATATGTTCAGGCAATCGGGTAACCTTTGTGGGAGGTGGTAAGGTAACTGAATTCCATGAGAACGCCACCTTCACAGGCCAATACAACTAGCAAAATTTGATCTCTACGTGAACAAAGCCTGATTCAGGTGAGGGTTTTTCCACAGTGGAAAACGGCAGAAATGGGTGGAAAGTCGTGTTTAGAGCGCAGTGCTAATATTAGCAAGTCTTATCAAGGCAAACTGCGTAAGACTGAGGAAGTGACTGCAAAGATATCACTGTGGGCTCCAAGCTATCCCCCAGGAAGTCAGGGAAACTTGAACAGATCGAACTGTTGACCATCAATGTGACAGCGAAATCACCCAGGCTTGTCAGAAACACTCAGTCTAACTGTGATACTGACAAGAGATGATTGGTGAGGGGATATCAGCCCATATCCTGTGCAAAAAAGGCAAAACTGCCATCAAAACCGAGAAGCCTGTGGTTGATAAGTTACAAGCACCTGTTGTCTATGAAAGATGTTCCATGAGCAACGGCAGATCTAATTGGTTTGTTTCAATACTTAACTGAGTAAGAATTAGTTTAGAATCTGAAAGAAGCCTCCAAGCATATCAGGTTCACAAGCAGCAGATTTAAATGTATCATTTAAATGTATCAGAAAACATTTAGAAGTCACAGCAACATAACAGTGAAAGAACTACTTCTAAAAATGCAGCTGTGTTTGAAATGTTGTAATCTTCATTATTCCTTTTATTCACTAAGTTAAGGTCAACATAAAATAAATGCATATATATTACAACTAATTCATTCATGTACATGAATGGTTCAAACATCTTTTGGAGTTATTATTGCCTTGACACACATGGCTCTGACATACAAGCCTCTGTTGGACTACATCCAGCCAAATATCATATTAGTGCTTCCCTGCTGTGCTGGTCAAACTATACACTGTGTCCCTGCCTTGAGCAACTCAGTTAGCACTAAACTGTAAGTGCACCAGCTAAAATTTCTCAGTTTCACCAAAGAAGTTCATTTATGTAGTGCTTTTTCAGGGCAGCACTATTCCTGGCTTTGTGAAGCACTCCAGTGTTTTGCATACAATAGTACAAATATTTCTGACAAGCACTAAAAAAAAGCCCGACCCATGCAATTATAACTGTTTTTCCACATGTCAGGCTTAACTGCATGGGGTCAAAGACACAAAAGTTAAACAACTGCACATACCAACAACAGACAAAATAAGTCAGAGGCACCGTTTCAGACAAATCCCCTCAACTGTAATTACAAGGCAGTTTGCTAGAAGTCAATTTGGGCATAACAGACTTAATGCAGTGAGTGTGACTAATAGCAGAGAGACATGAGAGGGCAAAAGGGGTCTGAATGTACCTGCTGGGGGCCCTCCCCGTTGACCATGGCTGGGGGTGGTGGTGAGGCCAGGATTGGGAGTTCAGGGCTGAGAAGCTGGCCAGACTCCAGAGGTGGCGTGTGGTCTGCCATGTCTCCCTCATTCACACCAGTGAAGAGGTACTGCTGCAACAAAGACACAGAGATCAATGGAAATGTACAGAGTAAACCACAAAGGTTTGTGACGTCATCGTCTTGAGGAGCCATTCAACGTGTGCTGATAACTACATTTACCCAGAATGTATACAGAATGCTGCTTCTCCCTCCCTTCTGTTGGTCTACATTGTGAGTGGATCATTACTTAAATTTGTAGCCACAAAATGTGCACTGTGTCATCCAAGGTAAAATTATGGTTCACTATGTTTACTCTGATCACCACGTAAACTGTAATGTTTTTTTTTTCTGCAGATATGCATAGCATAACTAAAATGCAGCATTCTAATAAGCAACTAAGACGCCTAAATAGTGGAAAAGATAGCTAGATGACGTGTTTTATACATGTGGATGTTCGCATTATAATAATAATAATAATAAATTTTATTTATAAAGCGCTTTTCCAAAAACTCAAAGACGCTTATGCAGCAACTACCAGACAAGGTTGTGCTAGAAGAACTGGAAACCGGATTACAAGATGCAGCTCATTCATTGAAAAGAAAGCTGCTCAGTAGCGCATACAACTGAAACAATTCCCAAGATTCCTCCTGTTGGCCCTAACATACAAAAATGAGATAAAACAAAATGAGCATACAGCCTTTCTAGACTGTTATTGAACCCAACAAACCAATTCTATTCTAATTGTATTGCAGGGTCTGTGAAAAGTACAGTTTTATAGAAGTATGGGGGAAAGAAAGCTTTATAGGCCATTTTTAGGCCATGTAATGACACCCGGTGCTGGTCCTACCTAGTTTAGCTACAATGAGTGCAATGCCAATGAGAGCTGCCAGATGCTGGCTCCTTGCAATCTCATGATTCAGTTCAAGAAATGTGAATTTCTGTCAAAAAAATATGCAGTCAATTATGTTTTCAGTAAGCTGATAAGGCCTCAATTACTAAATTTGGAGCCTTTAATAAGAGTCTTGTTGGCCATTTTAAAAGTCATTGCTCTATAAATAAGATACGAAGGCTTTTCGAGAGCTCTGATGTCTGCAGTGTGGCGACTGATTGACAGTCATGATTGACAGCTCGCTTGACTGTGGCCCTCCCTGGTTCTCGAACTCCCGCTGAGTCAGATTTTTGAAGCCTTTGTTATTTTTCTACAGCCATGCAGCTCTGTTGTTTCTTAAACGAGTTACACTAATAAGACCTACCCAGGATGCTCTTATGCAATATTCTGATACGCTTAATGTTTGGAGCTACTTGATTGCAACAGCTGACCTGTAAGCACATGGTGGATAAATTATCTAATGTTAACTCATGGGAGTTTGTGTTTCCAACAACCTTGTGTTTGCTTTGGTCTGAGGTAGCAGGTCAAATTAAAGAAGCACTGTTTATTCTTCCACATTTGAAAGGTCTTGTCTCCATTTGGCAAAGATCTGATCCTAAACTGCAACTTTGGTCTTCAAATCTTTAGTACAAAATGGCAGAGTCATATTTATCACTACAAAATATCTCATAGCATCTCTTAAGCACTTTGGTTTAATTTAAAATCAACAGAACAGAAGGACAAATGCTGAGTTCAAAAAGTTGTTGTAAATATTTGGATATAAAACTTGAGCAACAGTAGAGACATCTGTTAACCTTGATTGCAGGCAGATTGTTTTAATTACAACATTAAGGCCTATAGTTAGTGATTGACAATTCAGCCTTCTCTAGTGTACAAGGCATCAGATATGAGGCAAATAGCCCATAAATGCAAAACATAATGACAAGCTGAGTGGTACTGAGTGGCTATTTGACGCACAACATAATTAATTTCCAAACACATCCATTGTTTTCCACTGCCAGGAACAATGCTGGACTCTAATGAAAGACATTTTCTGATGCTCATCGGTGAACAACCAGGTCAGGCCAGCTGTTGCAGCCAATCTTAACAAGCCTGATCCCACACCAAAGACAGGATTGATCAGATGCAATTATTTAAACAGAATACAAATCTGCATGTAGGTAAAAGTCACTGGAAACTCCAGTTTCTGCTGTTGCATTACCTATTAGTAACTACTCCTGCATGGTTTCACACACATGGAACTTCTATACAAAATCATAAAGTGAAATGGCAAAACATGATCCCAAGTTACACTAGAAAAGAAGTTTGCCTGAAGTGGTTTAGAAGATCAGAAATAAACTGAAAAAACATATGCGCTCTCTCTCTCTCTCAGTATCTGTGTCAACTTTCAGAAAGGTGATGCAAACTGAGTTAATGTGATAGCAACAATGACTCAAAGTGAAACTGCATTGTGGTTACTGGTAAGCCGCTGTTCCGTCCTATTAAAAGTTCTGCCTACATTTAAATTTAAATGATTTTTTTTTTTAAATAAGTCAAAATACAAACACACCTGCATGAGTGTAACAAATAAAAAAGACATGAGAAAAAAACTACATCTACAGAAAAACATCCTATTAAACTCACCCACCTGCAACTGGATTAAAATGGCACATCATGTCACAAAGTGAAAGGAAAATACAATAGTGTAATGTATTGTACATGACATCTGTCAGCCTGCAGTTAACTTGCTGAGCATGCATACAGCTCTGTATCGTGTTTATGCAATGTCTTAGAAGGAAGGAGCACATAAGAAAAGGAAATTGGAAATGATTACATACAGAAAATTGTTAAGCCCTTCATTGAAAGAGACAGTTTCTCAATTGTCTCCTCCGCTAGAGAACAAAGTCAAGTAGACAGTGTTGTCCAGTCTCTTATCCTTCAAATAAACACAAATAACCAAAAGCTGACAATGGACCTATATTATGTCTTCTAAATTGTAGCAATCAACAAACAAATCAACCAAGCTGGATTATACATAAGCTCATGTGAAGTCAAACCCTGTGAGAGTATCTAGAAAAACACAGTTTCTCATAAAACACTGCAATGAAATAAGAATAAAAAGTCAAAGTACCATATTAAGGACTGGCGACTCATGAAAAAAACCCCAAAGATTACATGGCAAACAAAAATTCCATCAATACCGACAGAACAGCATGAGAGAAATGTAACGTGTCCTTGAACCTAATTACACTCTGGCGCATGCGTCCCTAAACCTCACAGTGATCTGGCTTATCTGTTAGCTTTAGTCCCTCCCCTCCTTAAGCTTAAATAACAAAGTCAGTTTACAGTGTGATGGTCAATGAACTGGGCTTGAGAGAACTAATGCTTTAACAGAGGGCTGACATGAAAAGAGCAATATTACTGTCAGGTACTAGCAGTATTACTAGATTCTAGATAAAGGCCAGACTATTTCTGAGCTCCCTTAGGCCTCTGAGTCAGTCATTACAATGGACTATATTACTCAATACATTTTCAAGTAAATTCACATTAAAGATAATGCTCACAACAGCTACTTGGAGGTCATGAAAATGAGAAGTACCAAAGGGGAATCCCTGATGACTGGCCCTTATCTTCTTTACATTTCCACCTGACTACCCACCTTTCACACGCTGGGTGAAGTCAACAGTGGCAGGAAAGAAAGATCTAATAGTTCATTGTGCATTTTTCCAAAATTATGTCATTTAATTGGGGTGAGTGTCTAATTGTGAGGTGTTCTGTATAATCCAGTTACTAAATACTTCCATGAGTGACATGTTGCCTGTGCTACAATATAAATAGAGTGTTGGTACTTTCCCCTTCTTTGCTCTTATGCTTTTCTCTGAGAATAGACGTGGCGAAACAAGTTTCAGAAAAAAATCAGGAGTGCCCACAGCCTCCTTTTAACTCACACCCAGTGAAAAACACCAGCTGATCCAAATATTAAATTCCTGTTTTGACTGCATCGCACTAAAGTCTTTCCTGTTGCAGCACAATAAACACAACTTTAATATCTGCATTGTGGTCACATCTGTTGTTGCCTTCACTGTGCAGCATATTTGTTTGTGGCTATGGGAGCAGTGACAAGGACAGAGCAGCTGTTTTTCGGTTACAGTTTTGGCCACTCGGGGTGGGGGGAAAAAACTGTGAATTGATAGAAAAATGGTGTGTTCCGCCTAGCTAGGTTTGTAGCATAAAAACAACGTTAAGAATTAGATAAACGCCGGGAGAAAAATGTAATAGTAGTGAGAAGCCAGGCCTCGGGTGTATCATGAATTGTACATTTGCTTTTTGCAATCAGGGTTTAACAGAAACGAAAATGTATTAGAGCCTTAGACATTAACGCGGATGTTTAGCTGTAGCACCTGCAGAAATGATTTTAAATGGCAGACCTGCACATGGTGGAACAGCTGGACATCCAATAAATGCATGTGACTTAGCCTTATCGTTGCCAATTTAAATGACCCCATTTCAGCTTTATTTAACATTATTCCTACCACTAAACCCAACAGCTACAGACTCGTTATGTTTAACACTATTACGCTAAAGCCTGCGTTTAGTAATAATGCTTCTTATTTGCTAGCTTCGTCAACCAGGTTAGCTACCTTGCACCCGAGACAATTGTTTACTCTGGCTACAGGTGTGTGTTCGCAGGGTTGCCTCACAGATGTTTGCTATCCAACTGCAAAGTTGCAGTCGACGTATGCATAGGGTTACAGGTAATTTCGAGTCAATTTGCAGTTAACACACGGTCGGACAACACAAGTGAGTTATTACCAACAGCTCAGCTAACGTTACTCACTCAGTCAGTTGGCACAGCAGCAGCAGTCCGGACCGACACGCCGATGCACCGTGATGATTCCTCCGCAGGTCTTCCCGGAAAAAAATGCCTAATGTCAGCAAGCTCCGACGATCGTCTACTTTCTGTAACACCTGAGAATGATAACTCGCTAGCTTCCCAGATAAACACAAGACGAGGCAAAATGTGACATACTAGCGTTAGCTACCTAATGCTACCTAGCCAATAGTTAGCAAGATGATGTGCTTTTCTCGTAATAGGAGCCCAGATGGCTTGTATTAACTACACCTCAAGCAGATCGAAGTAACTAGCGAGCAACAGCGGCGACTCTAAGTATCGATAATGTGAGCCTAACTGCGAGTTTTATCGAGAGAACTTTCCATCCAACCTTGTTCCTCGCATAAAAGGCAGGAATTTCGCCATCGCTTACAGGGCTTAGTGCGCATGCGTATTAGAGCAACACACACACACACACACACACACACACACACACACACACACACACACACACACGTCGGATCCCAAATTCCAAGATAGCGAAGAGACACGTTTTTCAAAAATGAAACGTGGTTATTTTGCTTGTGTCGTGGATGCAGTGACAGTACAGTGCTGTTGTAATGAACTTATTTTACCCGCCTACGTTTTTCACGACTTAATGAAAACCTTATGGCTGACGTGTCTGCGGCCGGTTCGTCCACCGAGTCACTTGCAGAGAAATATGTGGCGTACCGAGAGAAGCACTTTTGGTTCGCTCGTAACGGAGTTTACCAGACTCAGGGTTGCTCTCCTCCGTCACAGATGTCATCAGATAACTCTGAACCGTGAACAGCTTTTTTTTTACTGGAAATTTCCAGTCCACATTAATAGAATCATGTTGCCTGAAAAGGGTAGTGTACTGAAAATGTCCCTAAAAATAAACTGGAGATTAATTTCAGTTTTTCTATCTATCAAATATATTTCTACAGCTAAGTGGCATTTAGAGAGTTTAAGCATTTAGTAAATGCTTAAACTCTCTTATAGCATAAAATATTGACTACTGACTTACACTATAAATAAGCACAATATCTATCTATCTGTCTGTCTGTATGTCTGACATTTGATTAATGGGTATAAAAACCTGGGATGATTAATTTTTATGTATTTATTTCAAATTGTCTGTAGTTTTGCTCTTAGGTTTTGCAGTTCATCACCCAAACACAGACAGTACTACATTACAGACAGTTCATTACCAGCGTACCTAATCATAAACAAATTCAGCATAACATGTCTTTGTTGTGTGATTCCCTTTGTAACTCTTTATATGCTGCATTACCACTCTTACTGTCAAACGACAGCAATTAGTCCACTGGCCATGAGTCAAAACTGTTAATGTGAGCACAGTTATTTAGATGGCTAAGATAATAAAATTACTAGCTTGAAAAGTCTAAATTTTAAAAGAGCCAGTACCCGAGAACCAATGTCCACACACACACACACGCACACACACACACGCACACACACACACACACGCACACACACACACACACCTACTAAGTTTAATTTATTGAGCTGCTTATTCATGAAATGTTGCACATGGTAACATAATCTTATTTAAATTACTGGCCCACCGTTTATTTTCTAAGTCATGAAAAATATCCTTCTACACACAAAATATTTTATCTTCACATAGAATATTTCCATGTCAAATGAGTGTAAAGCTTTGCACAAAAACATGTGCAAAGTCTTCTGCACTCAAATGCACCATGACTGGGTTATCCATGGCTCCACCTGCTGGATTTTATGAAGAAGTACTGTGTTGTTTCTGCAACAGAAGGCAATGAAATTTGGATTCCAAAGGGGTCCTCCGCTACAAAATCTGATCAAATAAAGGTGAACAAAGCTGCATTTCCACATTATCCATTGAGACCGACTGATATCAGTTGCTTAATGCACGTCTTAGTCTCCCTCATCACATTTGCTCCTGCTGATTTTGCTGCAATTTATAGTGGGAAAGTGCAGAGGAAAAGAAAGAGTGAAGAAAAAAGTATTGTGGGTCAGAGAACCTGCCAAGAACATTCAACCTCAAGAGTTTTGTGTAAGCTGTCATTATACAGAAGTGTAATGCATTATCAAACAATGAGAAATAAAACAAGAATGCAGTGTTCCTTTAGTAAACAAGTGAAAATGAATAAAGGGTCACCAAAGGGATTTCCAGTAGAGGAATTAGATTGCTGTTATATATTTACCAAAGAAATTTCAATATTAATGTATTATAAAGACCCTAGAGTATTATTTACTATGTAAATTTATCTGAGTAAGTTTAATATTATGGTTAAGACCCTACAATAGTATGTACAATTCTAATTTACACCTGACTAAATTAAATATGATGGTTAAATCCCTACATTATTATTATTATTATTATTATTATTATTATTATTATTATTATTATTATTATTATTATTATTATTATTATTATTATTATTATTATTATTATTATTATGCACAGAAGTTATTCAGTGCTTTTCGGGAAATTGAAAGTATAATATACAACAGACTAAATTCAGTGAATTAAATGAAATAGTACAGACAAGTTGAATAAAGTGTACACATATTTTATGGAATGATTAAAACCGATTAACTAAACAGTGTATAAAGAACAAAGATAAGAAAATAAAAATATATAAAAGATATTGCACAGTACAATGAAACAAAAAAAGTGCAGACAAAGTAATTGAAGTAAAAGTACATTATAATACTAATTACCTCAACTAAGTTAGATTTTAAGATTAGGAACCTATAATATTATACAGTCAGAGAAATTTCCTGACTTATTTAATTAAGATTAAGACCTTGCAAGATATTATATGGAAAAAACAACATGTAATTTAATTCAATCTCAGAAATTAGGTGTCATTAAAGTAAAGAAAACGTGAAAGCAATCGCATGCATGTCATACAACCAAAGAAAAAAGAACACATGCAAATATTATTTATTAAACTTTTTGGTCTAAATATAATTGTCTAATGTTATTTGTCCAAATGAAATACATTGTAGTGTCGTCTAAGATGGAAGTGTATTATTGAGTGCAAAAAAAACTATTTTAGTGGTGGAAATAACCAATAAATTACTGAACTGTTTGATAGAATGTATAGATTTGTTGAATTTGGGGAGAAAAAAGTTAATATGGTGAATTTCACAATTTAAATGTTTAAAAAGTCTCTTGCAAATTGTTTTTTTCCCCATTTCATTTCATTAGTTTTTTTAGACGTGCCATAGTATCATAAAGGCAAAGTAAAAATAAATACACAATCCAAAAAAAACCCACACAAAAAATCAACCAAACCAAACCCCAAACCTAAAATAATGTCTGAAAACAAGTAGGATGAAATTTAACTTAACTCTTACCCTCGACAGATCTGTACATCTCACATTTTATTGTTTCCTGTTTCGATCATATTTCTACTTTTATACCTCTTTAGAAGCTCCAGAACACATTATTGTTATCTAATGAGTCGCTGTAAAACTATTTTTTTTTTCCAGTAACAGACTTCAGAAGTACGTAGCTCCGACGGGCAGTGAACGCACCGCCCCTTTACAGGAAGTAAAGAAGTGTATTTTTTTCAGGCGTTGATTGCGATCAAAGCTAGCTTCATCAAGGTACAACCGCAGCTGCTGATGTGAAACTACAACTTTACCAGACCTCCGGACATGATTTCATCATCAAGGTTATTCGCCAAATATGTTATTTGGCAATTTTTAAGTGTCACTGTTGGTTAGAAAAACGGCGTCGCGGACGAAACACTAGCTAGAAACAACAGCAAGGTAACGTCAACAGTTGGACCCGTCAGCGGCTCCCAGCAACGGCAGCACTCTTTACGCTAATTAGCTTAATAGTTTTTGTTGGATAAGAGTCTTTGAGATGATAGTTTTCGTTAATGGTAAATGACACGTTAGCAACTTTGGCCTTGCTAGCTTAAAAACTAAGCCTGCAAGTTCTACTACGCAGCGTGTGTAGTTTGTGTGCGTTGTGTTTGCTGATTTGAAGTGTTGAACGTCTCATGAAGGTGGTGTGTTTGGGGCGTTCATGCTAAGTGCAAGTTACTGCTCAATGAGCGGCAACTGCTTTACTGTTTGTTCAGGCATGACAATAAAGCAGATCGTTTTAAGGGCCTTATGAATATTCAGTGTTATTTCATAAGATAAAGAGTTGATTTTTGAACGCCTGGTGCTTGTGATTGAGCTGAAAATCGCTGGTTGTAACAGTAGTATCAAAAAAATTCAAAACTTCCCTTTTTATTTGCCTGTAACCCACACACAAGGGGGGAAACGATGCACAAGGGGTATACTAGGTTTTATCAGCATATATTAATATTGAAATAGCATAATCAAGCAAATGTTTGATCTATATTTAATGCACAGACCGCACATTTAATACACATTTATGTGGCCTTGTACCCTGAGAGAAAACCTTGACATGTGGTTCACCCCTAGAAATATTGTACAGACTATATTTCTGGTAAATGTAGAGATGACATGACCTGGACTTTTCTCACTCTGTCAGTAAACACACAATGTGTTTACCACAGCCAGTGTATATACATGTTTTAATCCATCTACAAAGTTGGGCTCGGTGCCCAGATACTGTCTGCTGCTGAGCACTTTGAAAAGTAGTAAGCCTCCTGGATAATTTATCAACTCGGTTTTTACTTTCTGTTGCTTTTTTGTTGCTAAAGATGAGCCAGTACTCAGTTTCCATTACGTTTCATTTTTATGGCATGTTCATTCAGCTGTTTAGACACTTAAAACCTAATAATGATTTGATTGCAGTTTATTAACCAGAGCAGAACATGACGACACACTCCAGCTTGACTGTGACTCAGCATTTTGCTTTACAATCTGAATGCATAATCTGGCTTTTAGAGTTCAAATCCTTTGTATTCCCATCTGTTTAACTGTGTGTTTTCCTCTCTTCACAGCTGAATAGTATGCTGGACGTGGGGAAGTGGCCAGTGTTTGCGCTCCTTCCTCCTGAGGAACTACGGCTTATCCGGCAGGCTTGTGTCTTTGGCAGTGCTGCAAATGAAGCCCTCTATGTCACAGTTAATGATGAGGTAACACGAGGTCGCTTTAATCCCTTTGTTTATGTCGAGGTTTGTTGCAAGACTTGACGGTCTTAATGTACTTTCATAATATTGATCTGATTGGTTTTTTTTGTTGTTGTTGAGAAATGGATAGTGAAATTGTTCAGGCCTCTCATGCTCTTGTTGATGCAGAGAGCAGTTCCAGGCGAAGGGATAAGCAGATAGAATGAGGCTATCTTTAGCCATATAGGCCTAATACCTGAGCAAGCTCCATTTTTATCCTGTGCAAATGTACCGTACGTGCCTCATCTTTCCACCCTTGCTTATTTGTTTGTCCCCCTGGCACAAACAGCTGATGTTTCAGAGCAGCCACTTGTGAAGTTAGGAATGTGTTTTTTAGTGGATTTCACTTTTAAAGTTGCAGACTACATTGCATTCAATCTGGCCTGCTGTGCGCACAGTTATTACTTTCATTGATTTTTATTTATTACAGAAAACATTCTTGGATGTCAGTATTTCTAAAAAGATAATTTCAGGAACAGTTACAACTTGGTTGCAAGGGTAGTTTTGTTTGGTCATGTTAGTCTTGAAATAATTTATCCATTATTTAATGAGTCACCTGGTTTAAAAAAGTAATTGTGAAAACCTATCTGGCATTCAGAATTTGCAATTTGTATTGTGTATGGGAAATTTATCAGACACTTCTGAGTTTACAGACAATTGATTAAAAAATCAGTAATAAG
This sequence comes from Amphiprion ocellaris, assembly GCF_022539595.1. Taxonomy (NCBI): domain Eukaryota; kingdom Metazoa; phylum Chordata; class Actinopteri; family Pomacentridae; genus Amphiprion; species Amphiprion ocellaris. The sequence continues at coordinate 29,849,022 of NC_072772.1, read as the reverse complement.
TAGTAATTGACTGTTGTTGTAGTAGTACTCAGTGTACATTTCTATTCTAATATTTTACCTAGTGCTGCCTATGTGAAATATTATAATTGCTTATTGTACTTCCATTATATTAAACTATTTATATTTGGCAACTTCCAGTATGTGATCTTGCCAAACATCTCCCAAAATATTATGAAAGGTATCAGTATGATCTGTAAATTCACGTATTGTTTATTAACATCGGTAGCACTTTAGCTGTGATGGTTTGGTTTTTGCAGGTCTTTGCTTTAGGCACCAATTGCAGTGGCTGTTTAGGGCTCGGAGACCTTCAAAGCACTATTGAGCCGCGCAGGATTGATGTGTTGTGTGGAAAGAAGATTGTGTCCCTAAGCTACGGAACAGGACCGCATGTGGTTATCGCTACTGCAGGTAATCTAGTTCAGCAAACTTTTTGTTTGTCTCCAAGGTGAAATTTCCACAGGAGGCAGAGGAATGAGATCGCAGGCAAACAAGGCCACACATGAAAATCTAGTTTTATGATGGTGCTGTGTCATTGCTGCCCATATTGTGTCAAAAAATACTTTATGTTCAAATACCATAAAACAGTACAGTTAGAAGTGTTATGTGTTTAAATACTTACTGTAACTCCCAAATAGATGAGAAAGTGTTGCTCTCCACAGTCAGATTTCCTATGTAGTCCTTTTTTACTTTTAATGATTCCTTGTGGCAGTCAGTATATTAACAGATCTTGGAGCAGAATTCAGAAATGATTTTTGTTTTGGTGCATAACAGATTCGGCCTTTCATCCAGATGTCTTTACACTGTGTAAAACTGTTATTTTGGTGATAGGTAGCGATGCTAATTTTGAACTGACTCCACGTCAAATCTGATGATGACCTGTTATTCATTCATTCTTACTTTCCATGTGGAGGGATTTGTTTTCCAATTCCAGTAACTCATAATAAAAAAAAACAGCTAGCTACTGCCATACTGGTGTGATCTGTGCTATCCTGCTGCCTCTTTGTCTGCTCAGTTCATTTGAGTCTATTTTTGTGCTGCTTTTTCTCCACATGCAGTTCAGTTTAGTGTTCCTTTCTCTATCTCTGTTTCCCATCTCTGTTGTTTTCCAGCTATATTTAAGCTCCATAAATGCCGTGCAAACAAAATTTGTGACACCTGATAGGAGTTGTGTTGAGACCCTGCTGTAAACCTTGTGAACTCGACAGCTTCTTATCTTTCTATAAAATATTAACCACTGTGACAACATGAATAAACGTTTACCTGCTACTGTCTAGATGGAGAAGTGTTCGCCTGGGGCCACAATGGTTACAGCCAACTGGGAAATGGGACCACCAACCACGGACTGACCCCTGCTCTGGTGTCCACCAACCTCCTCAGCAAGAGAGTGACAGAAGTGGCCTGTGGCTCCCACCACACTATTGCCCTTACAACCGACGGGGAGGTGATTCATCCTCTCTTGTGTCCTTGCTTTAGTTTGTTTCTGCTTAGTATTTCTTAGGGCGGTGAGCATTTATCTTTTGTGTTCAGGTGTATGCGTGGGGTTACAACAACTCAGGCCAAGTAGGTTCAGGATCTACTGCCAACCAACCGACACCACGACGGGTCAGCAGCTGCCTGCAGAACAAAGTGGTTGTTAACATCGCCTGCGGTCAGCTCTGCTCCATGGCTGTACTGGACAACGGCGAGGTAATGGACCATATCAGTCTGCAGATGTTTAAAGGCGGCTACAAGGGGGACTGTTTGAGAAAAGAAGTGTTTTGTCCGACCACGTTTGAAATCAGAGGCACTTGACCGTGGCTGTATTTCATACTGGATTACAAAAATGGCTGTCCTAAAGCTTGGGGAGGGATATACAATATAGATTCATGCATTTTCAGTCTCTTAATGTTGCATTTATAATGTTTCTCTTGGTTGTAAACATAAAGACTTCCACAATTAGCTGTGAAACACATGGAAAAAGGAGAGATGCTCAAACGTAGTGTACCGTTTCTCCTGCACACACTTCATCAGCCATGACTTGAAAGGGCGTGAATATTGGATTCACAGCTTCAGAAAGTAAAACTTTTTGGATGCAGTACCTAGTTTGTGCATTTTCTGAATTCGTCCTTTGTAGATATATGGTTGGGGCTACAATTGCAATGGACAGCTAGGTTTGGGCAACAATGGAAATCAGCAGACACCGTGCAGGATCGCTGCCCTCCAAGGTGTCAACATCATCCAGGTAAGAGATAAATTTCATAAAATACCGTTCTTCATTGTTTATCTCTGCTGACATTCACCCTAAATACGCTCTTCTTTTCGAATAAAGGTTGCTTGTGGATATGCGCATACACTGGCTCTGACGGACGAGGGGTTTGTTTACGCTTGGGGAGCCAACTCGTATGGGCAGTTGGGAACAGGCAATAAGAGTAACCAGGCTCTCCCCACCCTAATAAACACAGACAAGGAGAGGTTAGTACTCCATCACTGCCTCGTTCGAAATGAGCAGCAACACTTCATGTCACTGCAACAAGTCACTGAGGGCTGTGATAAGATCCTGAGAGATAAATCATTTCAGCAGCTTAATGCCTCGAGCATTTTATATGTTTTAATATCACAGAGTAATAAAGATCGATTGTTGACTCGAAAGAGGAATTGCTGGAGGAGTAGCGTTCACTGTGGAATATGCTTCATTTTGTCAATAATGGAATTCCTTTTTATCTCTTCACTAGCTTTAATAGACATATTTCAACACACGGTATATGAGAAGGATATGAGCTAGTACTTCTTTCAGGTTTGAGTTTTGTTTTTCTCTCTAGAATGGTGGAGGTTGCTGCATGCCACACCAGCCACACGTCAGCTGCCAAGACGCAGAGCGGGCAGGTTCTGATGTGGGGTCAGTGTCGAGGTCAGGCCGTGGCGAGCCCCCATCTCACCCATTTCAGCAGCACGGACGACGTGTTCGCCTGCTTCGCCACACCAGCAGTCACGTGGCACCTCCTCTCCGTAGGTAAGAAGGTTTCTAACAGTCGAGAACGTCTCACAAGTCGACTGTCCTCAATAATTAGGAAATTTGTTGTCAAGTATTTCACGTTTCTGTCAATGGAACATTTACTATGTGACCAGTTTATTATGCAGTGGGCACATATCTGAATGTCATAGGTGCAAATTCCTGGAAGTGGTCTCAGAAACAAACAGGAAATTCTGTTTCCTCTCAATGTCAAACAAGTGTTTATGTGAACTCGGCTCCAACTGAGGAGCATTAACATGTCACTGTGAGAGTTTCATTTTTTTGTTTACATTCCATTTTAGAACTAATGACATGTTTAATAAAATTCTGCGAAATTAACAAACCACTGAACTCATCAGTGCTCTCATGAGTTCAGTCTTTCATTGTGTTCAAAAACAAACAGTGGCACCAATTAAAATTATGATTCCCTAGAATTTCCTTTTTAGGTCTCCAAGAGAGAGTCATAACTGGATGGTTGAAAGCTTTGCCGTTTAATGAATATTCTGTGATTTTTCATGAAAGAATACATATTTATACACTGTGCATATTGTAGATGTGCTGTATCTTTACAGTGAAATGCGGCAGTTGCTACAGGACTGTACAATAGACATGATACGTGACAAGATAGTCTAATTTCGAAACCACTTTATTCATTATTTCTTGATTTTCATTTTTCTTGCCAGATGGTGATGACTACCTGACAGTTGCTCAGTCTTTAAAAAAAGAGTTTGACAGTCCAGAGATTTCAGACCTGAAATTCTTGGTTGATGGGAAGTGCATCCATGTTCACAAAGCCCTGCTGAAAATCAGGTACGAAAACAAGAACCTTCAAAGTCTAAAATAAAAATGTGATGTTGAGCACTTGGTCATTATAATTATTCTTCCAATAGGAAAAATGTAAATAATGTGACAGTTATTTCCCACCTTTAGTTTTTGCAATGGGAGAGAAAACAGTTGTAATATGTACTGGCAGTAGATACATCATCAATAGAATAAGAAATGGTCAGTAGAATGTTTGATACAGTTTCACTTACATGCATTAGGTGCAAACACCGGCCTTGGTCTGGTTAAACCTGGTCCAGGCCAGTCCCTTAGAATCTTAACTTCAGTGCTGTGCAGCAGCTTCACCCTGCGCTCCAGATTTTACTTGCTTTCTTAATTTAATGTGTGCAAAGGAGTGAGGATTCCTTTATACTTATTTATTTTTAGTTATGAGGGGGATATCTGTGTATATTTTTTTATTGTAGTATTACCATTTAAATTACTACCTGTGTCCCTTGATTAAAAAAAAAGGCTAAAGTGGTTAAATCCAAATTAAATCTTTCTTCTCATGGTCTTTATTAGCAAGATTTATAAAAAAATTATCAATGATATCGACTGAAATGATACATATTCACCTATTTCACCCAGCCCTAATTAACGTTTAGTTTTTTAAGGCTGTATAGATGCCTTGACAAATGTGTTCTTACATGAACACAACATTTTGTTTAAAAGATAGCTTCAGGCTTGTTGCTTCCTCCTTTAATGACACTGAATTAAGAATTGCACATAGTGGTTTTTGTTGAACTGAAACACTGTCTCCAAGTCTTCCTCCCTGATGTCTGGCCGCTGCACTCTTTGCACTCCGTTGTTAAGAGAATATTTTCCTTTCTTCCTCAAAGAGCAGCCTGCTTCTCCATCCTGACTTTCATTCTGATCACATGGGTTTATTTTTCACATTCAGAGGTTGTGCTTGATCGCATGTAATGAAAACCCTCGGTTTACCACCCTGGGACTTTCAAGGAAGACAGACACTCTTTGATATTTTGCAGAACTATCTGATTGTTAATTATAGAAACCTATACAATCAATCAATACAACTAAATATTTTTTTATTTGTGCAGCCATCATGACAACAAACACACCAAAGCATTTTTCTGTGGTAATGAATTTAACATATGTACTGAGTGCTGTTTTTCCTGCATTTAAACTTCATCTGCTAGACACAGTTTCCCTGTCTTTCCTGTCAAAGTCATGGGGAAGCAAAGACGGGCCTATTGTTTCCCGTGCTTCTTTTTATAACCACACTTGAACACAAAGTATCTGCATTCCAGTCTCTTGCTCTTTTGCACTGTCAGTAGGAAGGAGCCAGACTGTCTGCATCGTCAGCCTTCACACACACGCTCACACGACCATGCAACAGTGCAAAGCACGGCTTTTGGCAAGATCACAAGGAAATGATATGTTTAAGATGCATTCGAGAATGAAGACTCAGTTATTTGTTCAACCACGTCCTGAGAAGAAATGATAGAGGCAGTGTTTTTACCCAGGCGAGATCTGCAATGAGGGAGGTTTAGGGAAAGGGGGGGTGGGGGATAAAAATGTTAATCAGTGTTCCTAATGCAGGAGTTCATAAGGAACAAATTGGAAAAATACTGTGGGCTGTAGTTGTTGGCAGAGTGACTCCACTTTGCCTCAGGAAGTGCATTGTAGCCTGAAAAGTGAATTTTGAGTTAAACTATGTGATGTGTAAAATGTTTTTTTTTTTTGTCACGCTTCAAAAGTAACAATTACACTGTTAATACTAGACCCATAGCTATTTCTGTAGACGTGTGCAGGTTTGTTAACCTAATGATATTTAATACGGTGGGTTACATCAACTAAACATACTTACAACACACTGCATGTAACACAGAAACCTCCTTGTTTCATGCAATTTTTAGCTTCTCAACCAATCATGTATGCTGCTGTTTGTACACAGTGTATCTATACTGCATGTTACACAGTTGATGTTTTAGCGTCTCATCCTGAAATTCCATTAGTTTTTTTTTTTTTTTTGCAAATTCAGTATTCATTGGATGGTAATGCAGTTTTCTTTAAGTGCCTACTGCACTGAGCTACTTGAAAATGATAAACTACTTTATTTATGACTACAAATGAATGAAAACCTTGATTTGTGTTGTTGAACAGTAAGATGTTTTTAATCACCCCAGCATGACTGACACATTCATTAATTTGTAGTGCATATACAAACACTTGAAAGAGTAATATGCTAGCCTTTCCATGCAACCAGCATACTCACCTTCTCTTCCTCCCTCTCCAGGTGTGAGCATTTCCGTGCACTGCTGAATGAAACAGACGAGGATGCCATAGAAATCCACCAGTTCTCGTACCTGGTGTACAGAGCCTTCTTGGAGTATCTCTACACAGACACTATTAACCTGCCACCAGAGGATGCTATTGGTAAGCTGAGTTTACAGCTGGAGAGCACCAGAAAACCTTAAAACAAGTCTGTAGCATTCTCATCTATGTGTTGCTCCTGTGTTTGCAGGGTTGCTAGACTTGGCAACGTTCTACCGAGAGACAAGATTGAAGAGGTTGTGCCAGGAAACGATCAAGAGGGGCATTTCTGAAGAGAATGCCATCACTCTGCTCTCTGCTGCTGTCAAGTATGAGGCCCGGGTAAGCTTATAGCCCCTGACACACAGTCAAACACCATGGTGGTGGGAGCCTGCACAGTAGCTAGACCGTTATACTCCTCAGCACTGACCAGATAGCCCTCTTCATTTTTAGGACCTGGAGGAGTTCTGCTTCAAGTTTTGTGTCAACCATCTAACAGCTGTCACGCAGACCCAGGCCTTTGCAGACATGGATCATGACCTGCTCAAGAACTTCATTAGTAAAGCCAGTCGGTACGGGGCCTTTAAAAACTGACTAGAGCGGCCCCTGTAGTGACGGGTTCAACACGATGAGGTTTAAGCTCACACAGGAGAGTACCCTAGACCAAAGTAAACACCCGGCTGCACAGCACTTCAGAGACTCGTCTCTGATGATGTAAAGACTGGCAGGGCAAACTGGTGAAGGTTTCACCTACTAAGTGATGCTTCTGCATTACCACTCTAAACCTTAGCCCAAGCACAGTGGTTGCGTGGGGTGTAGATGTTGGTTTACACCACTAGTCTGCAGACAGAGCAGAGGCTGAAGAGAAAGATGTGCCACAGTGGTTGTCTCTCTGTTGTTTTTGTGTTACTGACAATATGCGTGGCTGATTCTGTGTCGGATTCGTTTGATCGAGCCAGCCAACATCCAAACAGGTGCAGGGAATTCCCACACAGGTCAGACAGGATGCCTGAAAATGCTGAATGCATCACATAATCTCTTGCAGTAGAAAGGTTTGGTAGCCAGGTTTAGGTAGTTTCTGTCACACTGCTATTTATCATCCTGTAGTACTGTACATTATGTCTGATCAATATATACAGGAGGTGATCAGCTGCAACAAGTCAGCCATGAATCAGCCTGTCACATTGTGCTGCTTTTCTTTAAAGCCTTGATTCTCAAACTTTCTGGAGTGAGAAGTCATATTTACTGACACCTTTTTGTGAACAGTTATCTGATCAATGACAGTGTTTATCTCGCATAAGTTAATGTTTTGCCACTTTGTTTTATATTGTAGTTATTCATTAGTTATTCACACGCCATCCAGACTTGTGGTCACTGTTTGATATTTGTGTTGACTAACATTTGCACTGTTTTGCTGTAGACATTTGCTTTTGCCACCATGTCAGTGGACTGATAGGAAACAATACAGTCGGTTACACATTGATGAGAGATGAGAACGTACGACCGCATGTATACTTGTGATCAGTTTCACCCTCTTTGTGCAGCTGTAAACTATGTTTGAGTTACACAAACATGTTGATTCCTGTGTATCCTGTCAGCGACGTTACACTGTAGATGCAGCTGATTTTACAGTTGCGTTTCATTGTAATTTGGTATGTTTACAAAAGTTTGCTTGTTTTATTATTTGTTTTTTTTTTTTTTATTGTTAACATGTTGGCAGCAAACCTCTGGTTCTTTTAACGAGGGTTTCTTTATACATCCCCCCTGGTAGCACCTCGTGGTAATGGAATAGTTCAGGCTCAGTGTAATTGCCAAGTCTCATATAGGACCACAAGGTCTTTAAATGTAGTTACCAGATTATTCCATCTTGAGTTCCTTAATTAGTCTCACTAGAGTGTGACAACATGTTATTACTTTAACAAGCCAATTAGAAAATTTTTTGGAACATTTTGATAATTACTAAAATTGCCAGTGTGTTGTCATTTTGTATGAAAATGCTGTGAGCTGCTGACAGTGACTCTAATGGTTACATTTGACAATGTACTCTATATTAAAATGAATAACTACTGCACATGATTTGATGTATGTCTTCTTGCCAATCCCACTATCTGAGGTAACTGTTTTACCAATAGCAGCCATGAGGGGGCAGTATGATTATTTTTCATGCGTCTCTGCTGACAGCCTGCTGTTTTCACACCTGCTTCAAGCTGTCATGTGCTTGGACCTCAGTCATCACCCTCCTGCATATCAGAGTTACTTTAATTCGCTTTGAAAAGAAACATTTGCTATTTAGTGACACACTGAGTGAAATGCATGCACTGAAATTTGCAAAGTCACACAATGCATTACTCAATGGAAAAAAAATTGTAATATTGTTATTGTAAGATCACTTCCTCAGGAAATGGTACCGATGATTTGTACATGTGTATGATACAATCTGCTGTTGCTCATGTTTGCAGGCACATTTTCACACCAGCTCCAGCCAGAAGAAGCAAGAGCAAGCTTCTAATAAGTCACGTGTTTGCCTGAGTGTCTCCTGAAGTGTGTATTTAGTGTCGCATGATCCAATCAGGCCTCGTACAGATTTCCAATACCTGCCAGAAAGTTGCAGGATGGGGTCAGAACAGCAGGGATGCTTTACAAGATAAAGGAATCCGATTAAATTGGCATGTATTAAGCAAGTTAACACGAGCTGACAATGTGTTTTTCAGTTTAAAGTCAAATGTTAAAGGGTTCATGCTGTGTTGTGGGGGTATATTGTGATAAAAACCAGATCAACAATTCACAGATAATAATTCAGTTACTTGATTCCAACTGATGGCTTCTCCCAAAACACATGATCTTACATTTACGCCCACATGTTTCTGAGGATCATACACTATGGAGGACTATTTGGGGCAAAGTTTTTTGCTGCCTAGTTAACTAGCTGGGGAAGCTGCAGGATCTTATAGGTTGGATCCCCTGCACTTTACTATATGCAATGATACATAATCACTTCAGTTCTTTTTGCGTTAGAGCACATATGTGTCATTTCGCCTTATTTGGGTACCTTTCAGGGCAAGGGGCCTTTTCATAGTATAGTATGCAGAATTAGGCCATTAGTCAAGTTAATATGTTATAATCTGGATAAGCCAAAGACTAAGCATATGTATTCAGTCACACAAAATGACTCAACGTGGCAGACACACATGTTATACGGTTTACATGGCAAATGAGGAAGTGCACGCAGCTGCTAATGGTAACTGGCCCTCTGCCACTTAACAAATTCTCCTGCACTGTTACAAAATGTGATCCAAATTATGTATTATTTAGTCACAATAAATCCTTTAAATTAGAGAGTGGCGCAGAGGAAAAAAAAGGCCTCCAGTGGAGAAGTCTGAAGTAGCATGGGATGGAAAACTCAGTACATGTGCTTACTATATTTTTTTCACCACTTACCATCTTTCATTCATAGCAAAGAATAACCTGCAGTATTTTTGCCATGTGGGTTTGTCTGGGGTAAAAGACCAGCCACCTCTGTGTAGATCTTTTAATATGCCAAAGTTGGTCGGTTTGATAGAAAAGAGCTGCACTTTGGTTTCTTTCTCACTGCTGCTGTGACTTGTCTTGATACCAGTTTGCGGCTGCTGTGTGGTTGTTTCCTCAACCCTCATAGATCAGTACTAAATGATACAACCATGTCCTGTTTCACTCTCATTTCTGTCTGCAACGTGCTTGTTCACTTTTCTGAGTTTTGTGTGAAATCCGTAAACAAGGTTTGTCTTTCCTGCAGAAAGAACCTACATATCTCTCTACATAGCATAGGGGCATCTCGTATAGCTTTATTTACCCCTGAGACAAAATGAAAATGTGTGGTTTAACAGTCGGCTCACTCTGGGTGACACTCTGATGCCCTGAGACATGTAAATGAAAGGTGAAGCAGAAAAACAAGACTATCTGTCGGGCCATTTCTGGTCAGTGGAGAGGGTGTATTTCAGTTTATATAAACCATGAGACTCTAGCCTGAGAAACGGTACAAAAGTTAAAGCTTTCAAATTCCAAACATGGTGTTTGGGTCTGTAATGCCAAGAAACCTCGTTAATGCTGCTTTTCAATAGAGGAGAGCTTAAGTTAAGACTTTAGGTTTAACATACATGCAATGGGGGACACATTTACGGACACTTAGGTATTTTACAATAAGCTGCAAAGGAGCTAAAATCTGGTGCATGCATGTTTTTCAGTCATTGGTGCCTGTTACGTAAAACATATTGTTTTCTGGTGCAGAGACACTTGCACTAGTATACACACAAACTGTGACATTTCACCCACTTCACTTCAAGTGTTGAAGTTTGCACTGCAGACACTCTCAGTTTAAAAAAAAAAGTGACCACAAGCTGACACTTCGTTGCTTTTTTCAGTACAGTATATGAAGTCAGTGGCTGCAGTAGGGGGAAGATGATGTTCTTGTGAGTGGGGAGTGTTTGTTTTTCAAAGCAGTCAAAAGCTTTAGTTGATAAGGCAGTGTGGGGGAGCTCAGATGTCCTCAGCACGCTTTTTTCTTTTACCTAAAGTCGAAACTGAGGTTTAGTTTTCATTTATGACATAATATTTCAAAGAAGATGAAGATAACGTTTTTCTTCTGCCTAATTGCTATATGTGTCATATCCTGTTCAGGTATGTTTGGTTTCAAGGGAAAGTGGCTTCAGACATGTTTCCACGATCCAAAAACCCAATTGCATGAGTCATTTAGGACTTTTCGTTTAATTTTTAAACATAATTTCTTTTGTTTTTACTTGTTAGTGTGACAGAAAGATGCATGAGGTTGGTGTCAAGGCTCCGCTCTGCTTTGCTCTTCTGGAAAGCCTCCCAGGCCTCGGTGGTTTGTGTTCGGACTGCACTTCTGTTGGGTTGTTTGTCTGCGGATGCCAGTACAACATTTGTGCAAAGCCCGTTTCCAAGGTGAGCAGGAGAGCACGAGCTGAAAGCCTTTTGAGTCGCGGTTTGAACGTCCAGTATGTCCTTTTTGCCAAGTTCGACCTTCCAAGTTCGGCAGTTTTCATTTGGGGCTGCTTGTGTTTCACCTTGCAGTGGTCAAACACAGTTGCTTCTGGTGCTGTATGATGTGTTATTTTAGATATTTCTTTAAGATTACCTCTTATTTTGACAGTCTTACGAGTCTTAAAATCTTAAAACTGAAGTCCTAAAAGGTGTGTCCTGAGTCTCGGCTTGTTTGGGTCCTGAACAACTGTATATCGCATCAAATTTAATGATATTTCAATGTATGATACACCAGTTTATTATAATTCAGCTAACAGAAATGATGTAGATTAAATATGTTGTGTTGCTGAATCCAAGCTTCAAAGCAAATTCCACCAACTCGGTTTCCTTAGCCAATGAAATGAGATGCTTTATTTTGATTTAAATTGATATTTGACATTTAGGAAAATATATCCAGTTAGCTTAGCATAGCAGGTCTCCCATCTCTGAATAAATGTAATAAAATCCGCTTGCCTGCACCTCTGAAGTTCACTAAATGACTGAACAGACCAATCTAGATTTTTAAACCTGAAACGGAAATAAATTCTGCACCTTTACAGAGCATCTGTTTGGTTATATTTTGGTTTTTATGACATTTAATCAACAATTAATTGGATGTTTCTCTAGATATGTTCAATATACAGCAACAGCTCTGGATTTAATCATACTACACAAGTAATATGAGCTTCTAGTGTTAAAGTTGAAGGCATATTCCAGCTCTGTAAGCTCAGTTAAGGGCTGTCATTCAATTAGTAGTCTGTGTCTGACCACACTTCTACCCGCCGCTGATGATCATTACACAACAATGTTATGTCACGAACCGTTGCTTTTATTTGAAGGCTTCAGTCTTGGCCTTGGGGGTGCCAGACTGTTTCCTGGCATTGTGAGAAATTTAACAGTCCAGGGATTTCAGGCACATGTTTTTGTTTAGCGACCACATACTTGCATGTGAAGAGCTTGTTTTTATGTGCTGGATGGAACTGTTTTGCGAGAGAAAGACAATAGTACAGGTTTTTCTACTTTCGTGAACATTTCACTCCAGCCTTGATGATGTTTATTTTGTTGCGACTGACAAAGAAAGGCGCGCTGGCTATAAAACACCCTCAGCCTCTTTGATTCTCTGTGAGATTTCCCTTCATTTGTTTGCCTAGTGGTGGTAACTCTGAAGCATCTGCGGATTAGTGTCATGTTTCTATCACTGGAGTCAGGAAAATATTGTTGTAACCAATAACAAGCAGCTGAAGTCATCTTTATGTTTGCGTGATTTTAATCAGCTACAAAGAGCGGATTTGGTGGAAAAGCAAGTGTTTGATCTGCCACACAGGCATTCGTTTACTGACAGGAAACCCGACCAGGTAGTGCACGTCCTACTGGACACAGTAACAACCACCAACACAAATAGACTCAAACAATTTACAGTGTTCGCTCACTACAGGCCTGATCAAGAAGCTCTTTCAACTTGTGTGAGACTAATTATCTATAAACTTCACATTCCTCCCTGCTAAGCTACTTCACTCCCAACAAATGCTTCAAAGTTTTTTTAGCGACTGCCAAGAGGAGAGTTTCGGCTGAAGGAGAACTTGAATGGTAGTTTTACAATTCGCGCTGAGGAGAGAGAAAGTTGTGACCACGGACTGACAAGGGTAAAACCACTGAACAGAGAGAGCTTTATGTTTTCTGTTCTGCCTCATTTCTAATGTCGCCTGGCAAAAAAAAGAAAAAGGAAAAAAGCTGTTCTTCTTTTGCGGCCCACACAAGCTGTCAAAAGCAACAAGGAGGCAGTTGAGTTTTCATCAGACCTGCGGAGGCTGTCACCTCAGGCACTTCCAGGGCCTCAGAGAACTTCTCAGGCATTTTTGACCTCTCGTCTTTATTAGCAGTTTGACTGATGAAGAAAAACACATCAAAACACAATCTGACAGTTTATTTCTCTCAGATTTTTTTTTGACGTCTGTCATGCTGCACAGTGGTGGAAGAAGTATTGAGTATGTCCTGTAGTTAAAATTGTACCAGTAAATTTCTTTTTACACTGAAAAATGAAAATTTTACATATATTTTAAATCTTATGCTATTGGATAAGTATTAATCAAGCATAATGCAGTAGTTTATGTAGCATTTAGTTGATTTGGAGTTAAACTTAACAGATTCCTTTACAGTAATATGTTGTATTTTTTTAAGCTCATCATGTGTTGTATATGTAAATATGCCTTCATTTGCTAAGTAAGTACAAACTATAGCTGCTAACTACATAAAATAAAGTGGAAAATGTACAACGTTGTCTATAAGCAACATAGTGGAAAAGAAATACAGTATTTGAGTCAGTTACCATAGTTACATTCCACCACAGAGTCATGTTTCAACTCATAACACTACTAAGTGCCTGTTATAGCATAATCTCTAACAATGCATATGTGAAAAATAATATTTTTTAACCTGAGATTCTTGCTCTTAATGAATGCTGGTGTTTAATTTTACATTTATTTTAAAATTACCCCAATTTTCATCGCATTGTTAACTTCTCCTCACTCCCTAGCCAAGTAAAAATAGCTCAAAATATTTATTTCAAATGTGCATCCATGAATTAAGCTGTGCAACCACACTTGAGTAAATCCTGAGCACTTGTAAACTTTTGATGAGTTCCCCCTCAATGCAGTGTTGTTCTGGCTGATTCTTTAACTGTAAAGAGCAGACAAAGGGGTAGGAGGAGTTGGACGGGAGGCGGTGGGAGGAGTTACTACAGCTACTCAAAGTACAAAAACTGCCTGTGGTACCGGCACAAAGAAGTGGAGACTCTGAGTGTGATGAGTGCTGAGCAGAAAGCCCTTGAGGCTGTTAGAGGGAGACTCAGAGAAAACCCCTGAGTTACCCACTCAGCTTGCAGCAGACAGAGAGAGAGGCAACAGGAAGCAGAGGACAGACAGTTGAAACACACTCACATTGTCCCACAGAGCAGAGGATCCACTCAAGGCTCCAGTTGGGGAAGAAGCAGCATGGTGGTTTGTGGTCAGGACCTTGTGAGAGGTGGAAAGCTTTTGGCAACTTTGCTGTTTTGGAGCTGAAAAAGGACAAAAACACAGCATTCGGATTTGACAAAGAGAAGGAATCTTGCCATGAGGACACCTCTCTAACGGACCTAAGTGTGGATATGTCATTGTTCGCTCTGTGGACTGACAAGATTGGACATTTTTGAGTGAAAAGGAAGCACGTTTGAGTGACTGATTTATCTGAGTGAGTAAAAAACTTTAAACTTGTGGGGTGCAGCCCGGTTGGGAGACAGGGCAGGGGGAGGGGAAGACGCTCCAGCCTGGATCTCTGTCCTCGGGGAGGGGTCTTTTCAACGTGAAGGAGCCCCCAAAATAACTCCATCAGGACAGGGCAGAGAATGACCATGTGCAGCAGTCCTCTCTAACATGGACAGCTGTGTTTCAGTGCATCCTAGGGTTGGACTGTTCTGTTCTTCGCTTTCTATTCATGGTCACTTCATTGTGGAGGGCAGCCCTTTCATTATATAGCTATTACATAACAGACACCCCTCATCCCTCCACTCTTTGTCTCTCATAATGCACAACACTACCACCCTGATGGACAATTTCACCTCGCAAACGTCTGCAAGTATCTCAGCAAATGGAAACTGCAGCAAAAATGATATGTTCAAGTACCCGCTGTACAGCACAGTCTTCAGCATTGTGTTTGTGATTGGACTCATCACTAATGTGGTGGCCATTTACATCTTCACCTGCTCCCTGAAGCTGAGGAACGAGACCACGACCTACATGATGAACCTGGTGGTGTCGGACCTGCTGTTCGTCTGCACCCTGCCGCTTAGGGTTTTCTACTTCATCAACCAGAACTGGCCTTTCGGGGCGACGCTCTGCAAGGTCTCTGTCTCGCTCTTCTACACCAACATGTATGGCAGCATCCTCTTCCTCACTTGCATCAGTGTGGACCGCTTCTTGGCCATCGTGCACCCCTTTCGCTCGAGGATGCTCCGAACCAAGCGCAATGCCAAAATAGTGTGTTCTGCTGTGTGGGTGCTGGTGCTGTCAGGGAGTCTCCCCACTGGGTTCTTGTTGCAGACCACCTCCAACGAAAACAAGGGAAACGCCACTTTCTGCTTCGAGAACTTTTCGTCCAATCAGTGGAAGTCTCACCTGTCTAAAGTGGTGATCTTCATTGAGACGGTGGGCTTCATCATCCCTCTGCTGCTGAACGTTTGTTGCTCCATCATGGTGCTGCAGACTCTGCGTCGTCCCCAAACCATCAGCCGCGGAGGGAAGATTAACAAAACAAAGATCCTGCGCATGATAATTGTGCACCTTTTTATTTTTTGCTTTTGCTTCATCCCCTACAACGTAAACTTGGTGTTCTACGCTCTGGTCCGCACGAAGACTTTAAAGGGCTGTTTTGTGGAGTCGGTGGTTCGAACCATCTACCCCATAGCTCTCTGCATCGCTGTATCCAACTGTTGCTTTGATCCCATTGTTTACTACTTCACCTCGGAGACCATCCAGAACTCCATGAAGAGGAAGTCTCAGGTCAGCCATACGTATGACGTCAAGTTCTCGGAGGCCCTGCAGTCGGAAAGCAGCTCCAATCTGCAGTGCAGCCTGAGGAATCTCAAAGCTAAAGTGTTCCACAGCGAGTCTTCAGTGTGACAGTGGGGCTGCTGCGCTCGGCATAAAAGGTAAAATCCATCCATCCAGAAAAAGACAATGGATTTTTTTTTTTTTGCTTTATCTTTTCTAAGTCTCAGGGCAAATGACTGGATGTGTCCTTGGCAGCCTCAGCTTCTCAGTGTTAATACATGACCCTTTGTTCACATCTGTGGATTTATTATTACTACTTACTAATTTCCCCTTTCCTGTGGAATATACTGTAATTGTGTTAAGCACAATTACTCCACCAGTGACCTGGAAGGGAATGTGATCACTGAACAGCGGGACAGTTATGATATTGACTGCTTCATGTGCCTGTATATCTGTACATTGCCATGGTAAGTTTTGGTGCTAACTTTAGAGTATTATCTATTAAATTAACATGAAGTTATATCAAGCTACAGATGTACAGGGCTTTTTTTAAAACTGTGCCTTCTTTTTTTTTTGTTCTGGCAGCATTTCATTGTAGACTCTTCGTCTTTATTGACTATTAAATGCACTGACAGAGTTCTTCATACTGCACTCATGCCACAGAAATGAATAAAAGTCTTGAACTGTCTAAAACAAGTGAAACCTTTTGTCATTTAAATTAAAACTTCTGACAAGTGTTTAACCTCCAGCACAACATAGTGCACTGAGATTCTGAATATCTATTTATTTACTAAATTAAACCTCATGAGACCACTCTTCTAAATTTGCTTTGAACAAATCCAGTGAAGATTGAAGTAAACAAGTGTGACTTCACATTATTCAACTTCTCTAATATTTGTCCTGCTTGAAATGGGGAGAAAAAGAAGTGGAAGTAGACAGTCTGATGGAGCTGGTGTGACTCCTACCGAGGAGTGCCAACTTCCTGTGTGGCAACCAGTAGTTAAAGAGAGAGGAAGTCTATATTACTGGCATCTAACAACAACAACAGGCTATTCATATTTTTAGGAAAACATCACATATATGGGTTTATAGATGTGCTGTAAACCCTAAAAAGTCAAAAAGCAGAACTGAAACATAGGGTGGAGCTGGAGTGGATCATCTAGTATGGCGTTAAAGCAGTGCAGCGTGTGTTTTTCTGAACCTAGATAGGAATTCAGCTTTATCATCCTGTAACGTTTTGTTTGACTCCTTCACAAGGACGCGATGTTTTTAAAATTTAACTGTTCCTCTGCCCGAGAATAGAACAGTCTGTGCAGCGCCCTGATAAATCGGGAGGCCTTTGATCCACGTCGGATTACATTTCTAAGCCGTGCAGCATAGAACTTTTATTAAATAAGACCTGTGTGAAATATTTGTCACACTGTGGACAAATTTACCAGCGATATGAGGAGTCAACACAGCATGTGAGAGAGTAACAGAAAGCACATGGAGGCTTATTGACATAGCCTGAAGGTCAGTCAGCGGCACTTTATTCACACCCCACCTATAACTCCAGTTCTGAAGCCAGGTGAGCGAGTCAAGGACGCGGTTAAAGACCTGGGTTGTTATGAAAACAAACAAATATCTGCACAGAAGGCCGTCTTCATCTGACTAGCTACAACGAGACCTCATGCTCACTGAGCCTCATGAACCGTGTTAAGTGTCAAGAGGATAACCACACATCACTGACTCATCACTATGCACGATTGTATAAATGAGTTCGGTTGTGTATTCCGTCTGCCCACCAGGTGTTTGCGGCTGTTGACATCTCAGCCAAAGGTCAGAGCAGGAACAGATAGAGACAAACAACAGAACAGAAGTCACATTTTGAATGCAGCCAGGATAACCACTGCGATTCTCTAAACCCTTTCCACTGTCATTTTGGACAAAAAGCAGAGAAAGAAGGGAAGTGAATTTGGGTCCTCTAATTATTTTCATCATGTTTTGTACCTTCCTCATAAACAGAAACTGATTCAACTTCTAGTACTGGTTCCCATCTATTAATAAGCATGTTGCTCAATATATATATATGTATGTATTAAAAAAAAAAAAACCAGACATGAAGCTGTGTTCACGCTAAAGTTTAATGCTTGCATAATGTGACTGTATCATGGATTGGGCCTCTCACGTGAACCCAGCAGGCTCCTCTGCATACACAACAGTTATCTAATCAGCCTGACCTCTCCTTCCCAGCAGGCTGCAGGATGAGAAAACACAGACGCTGCACTGCTTGTCATCGCATACATTCTGTTTTGCGTTGCTCTTGTAATTTCAGACGGGAGCTTTCATCAAAGCGTTCCCGTACAGTGTGAGATGGACTCAGGATCTGTGAAATTTGTCATGTGATACATTTCCCACCCGTAAACATTTCTGCGACTAAGATTTTGACATTTAAAGTAGGTTTGACTCCCAAAAGTTGGCTAAGTTTTGTTAGAAAACACTCCATAGAGATGTCATCCTTTAAATAAGTAATTAATCATGCCTGGAATCCAAGGTCACATAGAAGAAGAAGAATATTGTTTGGGCTGAGAAGCCGCCTTCATCAGGGTCATCACAGTTTAGTGTCATCCTGCATGTCTTAGTGGAGACAAAAACAAGTCTGGATTCAGACTTACAGCCTCAGGTTCGTATTCTCCTGTGATAAATCCAGCATATTTTCTCCAGTGAACCTCTTAATGACTACTTTGAAGTCCTGTCAGTGCGTGTCAGGAGTAATTTCAACTGGTACACTGACAAAAACCTAAGTTTGTTTGTGCTTTCGGGGAAGAAGTGGCAGGGTCTGGTAGGTGGTGAGGTCCTCATCCGATTCAATCCACAGCTCTGGATCACATGACAAAGGAAGCGCCGATCCCTCTAAATGGATCTGGGGGATGGGGGGGTCTCTGCATGGGATAATCAGCCATTTTCCCTGCATGTCTTAGAGGATAAATTAAGTAGGAAATGACTGTTATTACCCTGATATTTCAAGTGCCCACTCAGATATCTGCACTGTTTTCCCACCAGAATCCTCCTTCAGCATCTCTGATAGTTCCACCTTGGTTTTATGGAATGTGGGTGTTATTATATAGAGAGTTTTTCACCCTCAAGAGGGGGGCATGGGGGGTAGAGAGGGTAGGAAGCAGACTACTTGCTCGCCAAATAACTTTCCTGACCGAGAAGGCAATAAAAACACACAAAGCATTACTTTAGGTAATCAGTTGTCAGGATGTGGTTGGACAAAAAAAATAGAAGGTTCTTGCTTGTGCTGGCACAACAGACGCAGTCATTCTGAACTCAGAGGCAGCACTGAACTAATAACAAGCTCTGGAATGGGCTCAGCGTCTGCGAGGAGGTAGGTAGGCTAAATAACTGACCAAACAGTCACATGTAATCTTCCTAAACTCCCCCGTCGCCTCCGACCATAAACAGGTCTTATCAATCCCCGCAGGAGTTATGCGACCGCATCGGGTCTCGGTTGCAGAATATCTCAGGAATGAAACAGAAAGCAGGAGCAGCGTGTTGTTAAAGCACTCCCTTCATCAGGATACTGAGGTGTCTATGAAAACATGAGTGCAGCACAAAGTGTCCAGCCTGTTAAAAGGAGGAAAGACAAACCTGGCCTTCCATATAGTTCAGCAACAAGGAAATTAAATTGTTATATTTCAACCAAATTTGACAGAAATATGTGTGTGTGATTCATATAATTCTTCACTTCACAGGCAAGAATTAAGCCTGTTACAGCCTGCATGTGTGGCATTATTACAACAGCCAACCACTTCCCATGACTAGAGATTATTCATAGAGGAAAACTGTTCAGTTGCTCAAACTGAAACGGCACTTCTGATTTTACAGTTTGCAAATGCATCTTTTCACTTTCTACATGTGGTGGCATTAAAAAAAAATGTTGAAATACATCAGCCGCAGTTTGAGTAAACTCAGAAGCTGCAAGTCCCAGCATGACGAGAGGTAATAAGGGGAAAAGGTGTCAACAGTTCTGACTAAATCTGGAACCTGCTGGGAATTCACGTGCACTGACACATGCTGTTACTCTTCATTTTTTGATTTATTTTATGGAAACGCCCCTTTCATTAAGACACTAAAGGTTGTCTCCCGTACATGTGACATATAACAGCACATCCAAATGTTCCTTTGTCTGAAGCCTGACTAAGCATGGCATCATAGGCTATTGGAAAAAAAACACACACACAAAGATTGGGTGTGTTCTGCTTGATGGGACAAGCCGGGGTTTCTTTAGCTGGAAGTCATTCCTGTGGACACTCCTGAGGGTTTAAACAATGTCTGACCAGCCAATGTGAAGACATTAATCCTCTCCTGTAGTTACAGTCGCTAATCAGAGAGAACAGCCCACTGGTGCAACTGACAGCCTCCTGAGAGAAAGGAAAGGTTGCCAGGTCGAACCCCACAAGAGCCACATGTCCTTCCTCTCCAGTAAAAACCTGCATGCAGCAAATGATGTAAAACTGGCAAAAATGTTGTAAAATGTCCCTGTAAAAAAGAGATTTGTCACAGTAAGCTCCTCATTACACTGCAGTATTGCAATATCACAATTTAAAATGTCTATAATTTCATTTAAAATAATTTGCACGAACAGATTTATTTAATTTTTGACCAATTTAAAGGGCATATTGTCACATTTTTAAAAGCTGCTACACCTGATAGTTATTACTAAAGTCTGTGAGCTTTGCTGATGACTTATCTGCCTGTTTACTGCACATATTTGTGGAAAAATGTACAAGAAATATAAATAAATGGTGAAATAAAAATTGAATTGCGCAATAGCTAAGGAGCAGATCATCGAAACTTGTGCTAAACTGAAATCCACCCATCAAATTTTACCACACTAAAGCACATGGCAGGATTAGTGATGGCCGAGCCCCACTAATGCTGCAGCACACACTCATAAACAAATGCCCATAGCACACTCCACAGCACAACCACACATAAAAGCTGACGCTTACAGGTCAGCCTTCAGGTCAGCGTGTTCCCCGTAAGGAATTTTCACCGAGCCTCAGAGACCACACAATACTTTCCCTCAGTTCCTCAGCAGAATTCAGTCTCCTGGAGCCACAGAAAATCACAGTTTAATTCGCTCAACCCACATTTGTCTGGAAGCCACGGTTTTGAGTAAGATTTAATCACATTCATTGTTTATTCTTTAAGTTCCTGTTTTTAAACAGTGATCTGTCGCCCCCAAAAGAGCGCAGCAAGAGTCAAATTTACACATCACATGCTTGAAATACATCCTTTTTGAAGAAGGATCCTGCAGAGACAATGAATTGATGCCTCACGGTGGGAAGAACATGGCTCATTGATACCCCTGAGGTTATCTGCATTGCTCCAAAACAAACCACACAATTAGCCCCATGTAGCAGACAAATAGGTCCTAGATAATTCCAGTGGACTAGAGGTACCATCAAGCAGCCTGATGGTCCATAAGAGAGGTCCTATAATCATATATTAAATGGGCTATTTCACTTATTTTACATTATAGCCACATTAGAGGGGAAAATTGCAAGTTTTAGGTGCTTAGCCAAAAATAATTAACTATAAACCATCCTATGGAACCTCAGATTCTGGAGAATAGTTTGCAAATAATAACATGAAGTATGGGTAATTTAATAAATGAGCTAGAACGTAAAAAATCACAATCATGGTCCATCAACAGCACATTCTCTGCTCTTCACTGTGTGAAACCTTCACACTGATGCAAACAGAGCTGATGTTCTGGAAAGTCGAAGTGGTCTGACTGATAAAGACTTTAACCATTAACCCGCCATTGATCACTTCTTTGTTGTGCGAACTTGTGCAGTAGCTTGTACTATTAGTGATCAGTGGGATATAAACTCGACTCGTGCCACTACGCAGAATCACAAGACTGAATGATGTGACTGATGCTGGAGCCTGAATTTTCATGCTTCAGTGAATCTCTGACTGAATGAAGCTTTATTTTCCTGAAACTTTTCATGTGTAATCCAATGCAAGAGCTTATTTAAAGGCAAATTCAGCTATTTAGATAAAATTAAATGCCTCGCTAAAAACTTAAAAGGTCCTAAGTTATTTTTGCAAAAAATCTTTCCTTGCTGTTCTTTTTCTAATTAAAAAGCGCTGTACTCTGTGGGTGTATTCATGTCAGAATTTTCTTTGCTGCATTTGCAGCCAGTGTAAAATCTCATGCTCATTTCCATACCACAATGCACAGGGTGTCTTTTAACAGAATATAAGCAGCGAGAAGATGGCGGGGGTGAGATGTTTTACACAACAAGCGGAGGCGCAGCTGAAGTTTCTGGTGGGGGGGGTGGATTGTGTGCGATCAGCGAGGTGAAAAGGACGCAAGAGCTCAAATTCACTCTTACCGCTGTCACAACATGAGGGAAATGAAACTAAAAGTTCAAGATTTCCAGTAAAATTGTGAAACATTTTACACCATCAGATTACTGTTGTCACTGAAAAGATCACAAATCTTTCAAATGCACATTCTTGCTTCATTCAGAAAGTTGTGAAAGACGTTTTCAGTGACCTGCAGTTAAGCTTCTGATCTATTATTTGCCCAAATGGAACAATGGCAAAGAGACACTGCAGCAGTCTGCAACTCTTCCTAAAGGTGGACCACCTAATCTGGAGTCAGCAGGCATGTGAGCTTCAAACAATAGCAGCATTTAAAACTTGCTAAAGGCCCCTACGACCTGCGAGGAGCCAGCAGTGTCCCACTTCACATAATCGAGGATCCTAAATTTAACTGTTCCTGACCTTTTTCTACTTTGAGCTGCTGATGAATTGTGCAGTTCCACGACAAAAACCCTGCTAGGCCACGCCAGCCTCTATTGTCTGATACAGAGCATCAAAACACTGACAGCAGACAATGGAGGGTCACTGCAGAGGGCTTGAAATAATCATAACAATGACAGCTCTCATATTTATAGTTGCAAAGAGACTCCCAACTGCAGAGACCAAGTGCTTTGTTATTAACAGGAAGAGCTGCTCCACATGAAGAATAAACAGCACTTCTCTTTACTGGGTGAGTCATGGTAGCAGGTTTCACGGTCTGCTACTACGGACACCAGGGAGTCTATACATGTTCGCTTAAAGACTCAAATACAGAACAGAAACTAACGTTTGTCTAAATGGAAAACAGTCCAAAAAGCAGTGGAGATGCTGCAAATATCCAACAAACTGCTTTGCTTTGAATTAGAAAAGAGAATTTTGGTTTTTTTAAAAAAAGGCTTTCTAAGCATCAGTAGCCAGACAGAGATCACTGGGTCATCTTGCATCTGCAGAGCTCTTCCTGAGTGAAACTGGGGCGCTCAGAAAGCAGGCCACGAAAACAGGGAGGCAGGGAAACAAAAGGGGAATTGAGATTGTGGCAGACAATATTTCATGAGGGGCGATGACAGCAGCCGAGGGTCGAGGTGTGCGGACAACGTCCTAAAAAGATAAAATGAAAGGTCTTTTGTGTGTTGTTCGATAAGAGGGGATGTTGCTTGATTGTTTGCTATCAGGTCGCCAGGATGAGCAGGATGAAGCGCCTCAGATTAGAAGCAGTAACCAGAAAATGCAGCTTTACAGTGACTCCGCGTACATGTTGCAAGACAGGATGTACCATGTTTCAAAATGTCCCAAGCAGAAAGCAATAAAGGAAATGCTACATCACCATGCATGCCTCAGTTCCACTGATTTTTTTTTTTTTTCACGTGTGTGCTACTTAGCTCACATGTGAGCATCAAAACTAGAATATTGCGGTTTAGGTTGGCTTGTCAACAAAGACACAGCTGCGTGGCGACAGGTTTCAAATCAGAAGTTGACGTGAAGTTATTGTGGAACATATTAAGTCCAAGTGTCTGCTGAGGTCAGAGCACAGTGTTCAAATGTCGAACATGAGTCAAAATATGAATGCATCTCCTCTTTGACCTCGCAGACCTGATGCTAAGTGGAGGAGGGTTGCACAGATGCACTTCATTCAAATAGACATTGCTTTTTTAGCCCCATTTATAGCCACTGAGATACAACAGACAGAACTTCACATCCTTCCTGCAAGAGGAAGCCTCTGTTCATCTGCTGCTCGACGCTAATATTTTATGTAGTACAATAACTGCTCGGTCAGGATTTACTTTCAAGCCAGGTCATGCACTTTTATGTCAGCAGTCAAAGGAGGTGGACAAAATAATGGAGACACCTGCACAAACCAGCAGCGCCTTGTTGCACTGACTTTGAGGTTTCTGTTTGAGGTTTTATGGTGATGAACAATAAAGAGAAGGGAGACAAATTAAAAAAAGCAGATCATTGATAATAAATTTAGAATGCAGCACACAGAACATAAAATAAAAACTTGTTTCATTTTCAGCCACTGTGCATCTGTAGTGCATGTTCGCTGATTTAAATTGCTTATTGCAAGACAATTATTAGAACAATCTTTTGAAGCCTATTTATACATTTAAACCAGACTCCTCATGGTAAAAAGTTGTAATTAACCTGTTACCCTATTCGATATGTGTTGATTTCATACTAAAGTACCAAATAATAGTAGTTTTCTGAAACCTTAGTCTATAGAACATAAACATAACTCAGGTTTTAAACAAAATAAAGCAAAATGCTCAATGTATCAATGTTTAATAAAAAACTTTAGAGAAAAATTGTCTAGATTCATAAAAAAAAATCCTGATTTGCATAAAGAAACACCTAAAATGTGGAATACTAATAACGAAATTAAATTAGCGAAAAAAAAATGTCAGAGCATTAAAAAAAAATTTTATTTAATTGAAGGAGCATTTAAAATGTGACAAAATACTCAATATCAGTGTCTAATAAAGAACTTTAATGAGAGAAAAAATGTCTAAGGCCATTAAAAAATTCCAAATTTAGTTGTAGAAACATCTATAATGAGGCAAAATACTTAATATTAATGTCTAATAAGGACTTTCACTATACAAAAATACTCGTCATTAAAAAAAAATCTTCATTTAGTTGAAGAAACATCTAAAAGTGTAAAAAAATAATCGAATTTGATGAAGAAAAATCTGATCAGCATTTAAAAAAAATAAGAATCATAACACTTTCTGATGCTTAAGGCTACAATAGTTGATACAACTACACAGCTGTACAACTGAATTACCCAAAGCACCCCCAATTCCTCGGCTTAAAATAGACTAAGCTGTAAAGTCATCATCTGGTCCATCATGGACTCTAATGGGAGACCCTCATATCTGCAGGACACAGACCACGATGACGTTGTAACGCTACGACACTTTATCTGTATGTTTGCTGAACATGGACATCTTTGGAGGTACGAGGGGAATTAAAAATAATTTCAAAAGGCTGGGGGCTGGACTGTGAGCCCTGGATGGGGTTTCATTGTGGCTTTAAGATAAGCGCTGAACTGCAGCCCTGACCTTCCTCAATAAAATACATGATGGGCAGATATTTGGCCCAAAGACTCTCATAGCTCTCCTGTCAGCCAATGGGAGGCTTCAGTCGCTGGAGGAACTTTGGCAGCTGGATAATCCATCCCTGGCGTGACTGTTGGTGAATCAGCATCAGCATGGTTTTGTTGTCTCAAGGGTCTGTAGTATCTACATCCTGTTGAGCCCAAACGGTCTTGGGCGAGGCTTGGCTTTTATTCCTGTTGCCAAGCATGTGGTTTTGCTATTGTTTGCTTTTATTCTAAGCTTTTAATTTGGCAAAACAAAGAAAGTAACAGGTTTTACTTGTTCCCTTATATTAAAAGGTTTTTTTCTCTTTGGGGTGCCAACAAATGAGAACACAGTCTGTTAAATTCACATATAAGCAGATCTGGTTTCTTAGATTTATCTGACTGCATGTAGTATTTAACATCAGGACACTTTAATTATGTCTCAACCAGAACACAACTTTTCCCAACCATCCCCACTCTCAAAGGGTTCACATCAGTGATTTCAAACTCCACCTAGTGGTACGTGATCAACATCTACAGTCACTTCTCAGTGTCTGCATCACTTTTACAGCAAATTCACAACACCACAACAGCTAAAGGAGGCCAGATGTACGCTTTTGTTAGTGTCTCGTCAGGAGAATAAAGAATACCAAAGACTGTTTAGTCTAGTTTTGATATTGCAGAGGAAACGGGCTTCAAAAGGTGCAGGCGGGCTCGAAACAGCGCGACCCCGTGAAGACCCGGCTTCTGTGTCTAATATTTCCTGCTTCCCCCGACAAGCCAAACAGCAGCTTCCAGACAGCCTCAATCTGCTGAGAATGTTATCACTGTTAACCTGAACAGCACACAGCAGATGTTCCAATCAAATGCCAAAAGCACACACAGACATCTCAGACATCTTTATGTAAGAAAAGCTTTATTGAAAACAAGCTGAACAATAATCAATTGAAATCTTAGTGTCTTGTTGAAGCAATTAATAGTTTACAATGCAGTCAAAACTCAAAAATAGTGCAAAATTTGACACATTTATGATAAAAACTTCCTCGCTGGTGCTGAGTGAGCTTAACTGGAGTTTTGTAAACAAGATCAAAACATGATCTTTTACACATTTAGTGAAATCATTTTAACACAGTGAGCTAGTGTTTTTTATCAAATGTAAACATGAGCAATGACAGCCTTGTGACTGTGTAGGCTCAGAAGGAATGAAGCCTCAATGTTCCGAAAACATTCTCTCAACTTCATCCATCCAGTCACAAGGAGATTCTTCTTCAAAGTCCCTGTGAAGACAGAACACACAATACAAGGCATTTTAACTATGTTTTCATATCACAGGTCACATATACAAATCATACAAATGCGGCGCATTCCGCATGCTCAGCAGCGCTCTAACACATATTCATAAAGCGCTCTCTGTTAACATTAATATTTAATATGAATTTCAATGTGAACAGTGTTTATTTTTTTCATACTTTGCTTAGCAGCCCATACTGTTGGATTTTTGAGCCCAAAAACAGTTTCAAAGGACTGTCTTGTTTACATTTTATTCCTTTTATTCCAACCTCATGCATATTTTGTAAAAAATTGTAAAATTGCATCTTTCAATGGCTTTACATGGAGGCTGAAAGCAAGCAGGACCACCACTGAAGCTGCATTAAAAAGCAATTTAACACCACCAGCCTACAGTTATTTCCCTTTTTGTCCTGCTGACATACTATGTTATATGTTGTTCATGGTAAAAGCAGGAATAAGCAAGAGTTACTTACGTGTCTTCATCATCAGAGCGCGGCTGCAGTCGATACTCGTCTACGATCACTTCCGGCTCGGGACCGTCAGTGTCGTCACCCTGTGGCTGGGAGAGTGGTCCAACCAGAGGATCATCATCTGAAAATAGAAATCACATCACACCAAAAAGCCTTTAATACCATCTACTTCTATTGAGACAGAAGTTACTCTTTTAGGATGCTTATGAAAAAAAAACTCTAATTTCAGTTAGTATATCTTTCTCTACAGCTTATACTAAGACAGCAGAGATCAACAGACCTCCTCTCTTTATTAAAAAGGTGCTGAAGGATCTCCTCAGCGGTGCCTTTCCCAGCAGACTCAGAATCCTCTCGGGAGGATCCTTCTCCCATCGTCTCCTCTGACTGCCGTCCTCCGGCTGCTCAGACACACCTGGAAAAATAGGGACGCGACACTTCATTCTCTGAAGTTTACTTTTGTACAGTTCAGGAAATTAAAATGCCGCTGCCTGCCATACTTCCATGAGTGGAACCGGCAAGGTTCTGTCCGGTTGATGCCGTGCAGTCAGATGAAATCAGGCTGGCATTGGCCAACACCTGCATCACTGTGTCTGGCGGCCCAACAGCCCACTGCTTTCGAGGGCCAGATTCTCTGCTTTCACAGCACCCTGCAGGTAATTCAGCACCTGTGGTGAAGAGGTATTCCGTGCATTTTTAGTTTTGGTGATAGAAACACTGAAAATTATTTTCTCACAGACATGTAAGTTCACATGAATTTCACTGAGGTGCCTCTCCCAGAACCACAGCTGTGTGTCCTTTTTCGTGACAACATTATTAACTTTAACTACCTTCAAATGTTGATGTTTTTATTAAACTCTTCTCTCCCAGAAGATTAGCCACCTTCTCCCCCTCATCCATGTTCCATCGACCCCTACGCCTCCCATGCTCTTCCGTCTCTATGGCCTGTAAAGGATTCAAAGCACTGCAGCAAATCAAATACATAACATGAGCTCCGCAGCCATCTGAACTAACAGCAGCTTGTCAAAGGTCAGATTCCACATAGGGTTACCACAGCTGGGAAAGTTGTGTAAGAGCTTAAATTCTCACACCGACATTGTATCTTGTCAGTTTGTCGTTCTGATGAACGGGCAGCCATAAAATCACTTCAAGTTCACTTGATTGAGTAACAGTCGCCATGCAGGAAGCTCATGTTTTTACTTGGGAGGGCAGATGTGTGCGTAGGAGTCTGGAAACCCGGTGAGAGGTCAGGATGGTGTGCAGGGACGGCCGGTCCTTTGGGTTGGTCTTGAACATCTGCTTGACCAGGTACTGCAGCTCGTAGGGCAGGTGGTTGGGGAGGGGAGGGTAAGCGCCCCGACACACCTTAAGAATCAGGCTCTTCCAGCTCGAAGCCTGGAACTGAACACATAAAGTGAGCTGTGAGAATCTCTGAGACAACAAACAGCGCTGCAACATCTGAGCCACAAAAAATACACAGCGCATAATCTAACTCGGCTGAAGACACTGGGCCTCCATCATTCCATAACAATGCTTTGCAGTATCTCACTGTGCTTGAAGATGACAGCAGCAGTATTTTACACAATGATTCATTGACAGCATTTGGCGAGAGGCCTACAGTCAAACCCTGGGTGCATGGGAGTGTGGAGGGAGGGGAAGTACCGGGTGTCGCAGGGTGCAGAGCTCGTAGAGAACACAGCCCAAAGCCCACACATCACTGGAGAACACAGAAAGATAGAAGTGGTTATTCATTCACACCAGACATTTGTCACATACTGGCACAGTGAAGGAGATACAAGACGGGTTAACCCACGCATGAGTTACATAACCACTGCTGAGCTGAGAACTCAAGCTGTCTTAAAAACTGCATGTTGTTGACACATTTACTGACACTTCAACATCCAGAACTGAACAGTTGGCCACTGAAGAGCCTTGTGTTCATGTATGCTGTCAGAAAATCAAGCCTGAAGAGACACTCGATTGAAACATGTGAGTATAAGTCGAGCCATTTTTGTAACTTTTTGGAATAAAATGTGTGCATAGTGATTCCCTAAAGCACGAATGAATGGAGTTTTGAAAAGTGTTTAAGCACAGTGAGAAATAAAAAAGAATATACACAGTATTTCTGCATGTAATTAAAGCGGCACATTGTCTGCAGGTGCTCTTGACATTCAAAAGAGATACTCTCACTATTATAAATATTTTCAATGTATCTTCTGATATATAGAACTACATGGCTGGATCTTGCACATTATCTGTATGCACACTAGTCTAGAGTAGTATAATATAGAGAGGTCTGACTTTTACTTTTTAAAATAGACTTTTTGTAATAATCTGCACATCTCTCTGGTCTGTTTCTTGTGGATGCAAACATGCACAGTCGGTTTATTCCTTTGTACATATTTGCAAAGTAAATATTAATCTACTCACAACATGTATTGTGTTCCTTGGTAGTGCATTGTAAGAATAACATGATTCATGTATTTGCATTTTTCTGCTCTCACACGTTTTGCCTTAGCTATTACCATTTCCCGTTGCAGTGACAAATATTTCCCCACAATGACAATGATCATTAGTTAATAAGAATTTAATCCCCATATTGTTTAATATTAAATGAAGGAACCAGTAACATACCTCTTGTTGTTATATGGCTTGTTGTCCCAAATTTCTGGTGCCACATAATATGGTGTCCCAACATATGTGTGAGCATATGCCTTCGAGCTGCAACAAATTTATTTTTAGCGTTCAAATATAACAGCCGTAATTGAAGCGCCAAGCATTAAATTTAAAATTGCAAATCTTTTTCTCTTCCTCTACCTGTTCAGAATACACGCTGAGCCAAAGTCTCCGAGCTTGATTGTCCCATTATCTGTCAGGAAAATGTTCTGGTTAAGGAAATGAGAGAGAAGTGATGATTTAACACGAAGCAAAAAAATAAGAGCAGCCAACTATGGCAAAATGATGATATTATGCAGAAATGGGAGATAATGTGATCTTATCTCGATCAGCAATTTCATCATTGTTCATTTCTTTCCACAGCACTCACACTGATGAGATTCTATCAACATGCAACCAACCAATAAACTAAATAATTGACTTCTTGTTCTGACTCAGAGGACAAACATAAAGAAGCCTAAATTAAACAGAAGATACACTAATTAAAATACGGTGTTTGCACTCTATTACATGAAATCCATGAATAATTCTAAATCATAATACCAAGACTCCACTATACCTTGGACTTCAAATCTCTGTGCAAAACTCGCTTATCATGGATATGCTTTGCACCTGCACACATTTGAGCAAACCACTTCAAAATCTGGGAAAAGAAAAACTGATTTCAGTGAAAATAATTTTGAAAAAATAAGGAACAAAGCTTCATGACAGTGGTAGAAAAGGTCATCAAGGCCTACATTATCGACACCGAACTGGGTAGTTTTCTGTTGCCGAATCCTCTGTAGCAGATCTCCTCCACTGCAGTACTCCATAACAATGCAAAGGAGGTCATCAGCTGAACAAACACAATCACATTCCCTATTATGCAATGCAAACAATTATAATAACATGTCCCAAAATATCTTGTAATAAGTTTTAAAGGGTGTGCTGCCCATGTGATTACCTTCGAATGCCTCCCTGAAAGCCACAATATGAGCATGTTTCATTCTGGACAGCAGGATGGCTTCTCTCCTTGAGTTCTCCAATTTGGACTGATTCTATAAAAATGCAAATACGAGCATGAATGTATTATCTATTCTGAAAAACAAACAGCATCCATGCCTCGACGTGGGCAGTAATCTGGTAGGTTATCAGCACAACACAAATAACATTTCCATATCTATATTTCATATCCATCCTCAGGCTATAGCATCACAATTTGGATCCGAATATATAGTCAGTGGATTATTTGTTTCTCCACGTGTAGTAGCGAAAATCAACATATTTTAATGTTTATTTTAATATTTCTGCATTTTTATTATCATGATTATCTTGCTGCAGTGAGGGGATCCACTTCGAGTTCTATCCCAAAGACAAAGTTGCAGTATGGACACTATATCACGTACCTTTGGCAGCTGGATTTCTTTCACCACATATTGTTCCTGACTGCTTTTACATCGGACTAACACAGCCCGACCGAAAGAGCCTTCCCCGATAACTTTGAGGAGTGAATATTTCTCCATTGTGCCTCTTTATGAAGCACAAAGGCAGACCAGAAA
Organism: Amphiprion ocellaris; assembly: GCF_022539595.1. NCBI lineage: Eukaryota > Metazoa > Chordata > Actinopteri > Pomacentridae > Amphiprion > Amphiprion ocellaris. The sequence goes on along the minus strand of NC_072772.1, from coordinate 29,817,979 downwards.
GGATCAAAAACAACGAGCTACAAAGAAATAAGCAGGTGGAGGTGTCACTTTACATTCTTGTTTATTCTTCCGTGCTCACACTGACACATTTACAAAGCGTACATTAGAGAAATGTACCTAAATATCCTCCACCTGTACCGGTGTTGTTTGTTTGCCCGCTACTTCCTTATTATTGTATGACGTGGGGCGAGGCGCAGCCGCAGTGAGCATTGCGACCGGAAGATGGCGGCAGATCCCAATATCTGAATACTGGATTAAGTCTCGTCATGAAAGTTCCCCGCTGACCGTAATAATGTTAGAATAATTTACTTTAGGCGTGTAATGGTTTCATGGTGATATATTATAATAGTATTATTAGAAATGTAGCAGCTCACTTTCTAATTTGCATTATATTTTCAGTTCATTATATGTTAATAATATTATGTTTTTTTTGCCTTTCCTTCTTGAGTAACCTGTTCAGAAGTTAAATTTTGATTGTATTAAAACAGTTTGGACAGCACAGATTTCATCTAATATTGATATTATTTTAAAAAATAACACTATCAGGTTCATACAGACTGTGTATACGATACAAATCAGGGGTAAGTTTACCAACTAAGCCAGGCTTATTTCATAAAGTCTCACTTAGTAGAGGTGATTTTGGTTCCATAAACCAAATTTAACATTGTTCAAGCTCTTTTACTGTGGGCAATTCATGCTGGTAATCTAATCTAGTCCAGGGCAGACTAACTGTCAGGCCCGCCCAGAATTGATGTTCAATTGGAGTTCCTGTAGTCATGCATTATCATATTATCATAAAATAGAATTATTTTATTGTCATTGCTCAGAGTAAAATGAAATTAAGTCAGCTATCCTGTCAGTGCATCCACACAATCAGACAACAGTGAAAAAAGCAGAACAAATGTGCAAATATGAAAATATATTAAAAAAAATAATAATACATACACATGTAAACTATTAAAACAGTGATATAGCTGGCTTTGTTTTTGTAACTTATTGGTTATTAGTATCGCTATAAATACAGCACTATTGGATTCTGCATATTGTTTAACATTAACAGAAATGTAGTGTTGTAGAGCAGTGCAACATATACATACAAGGTGCAGTTGTATTTTAACATATGTGTAGGTTCAGTATATAAATCAAAAGTATGTTTGGATGTAAACATGAAGATTCATCTTTCTACAGGGGAAAAAACACTCTGGCCTGTATGTATAAACTCCAGTCACAACTGTATTAGACGCTGCAAAGCCAAGGATACAGCAACGGCATCCCCTCAAACTAGTGACGAGGGAATTGTTCTGGTGGAACATTTACATGCAGGGAGGTGAGCACTGTCATTGAAAGGGCAAATCCACCAAAAAAAAAAAAAATAGCAGGGCCGCCTTACAGCAAGATCCAAATCCTCGGGAAAACTTGAAATTTTCAGCGTGTAGGTTGCTGCCTGGAGGTTGCTGTTGTTGTTTCCCATAGTGCAGGGGATTTCAAAAATGGTAACATGTAGATAGAGGAGGGGAAGGAGAAAACCACGTAAAATGTGTGGCCATTGGCAAATTTATAACCGCAATCCACATCACCGAGTCAGACTGAATATCCTTTAACACTGACCTGACCAGAAAAACAAGATTTCACCACTGACTCTCTGGTTTGCTGTCATATAGCTTGTGTTTCTTTACTCAGTATCAGTCCAAAAATTTAAATTGACAGAAAAATCAACTTATGAATAGTGTGCACATACAATTATTTTGACTACTTGAGTATGTATTAAATGAGTCTGATTGCATGAACTGACGTTTTATGGCACCAGTTTAGCCCTGACTGATCTGATTCATTCCAGTCAGGTGTTGGACTTTAATCTCTACTTTTCTTAAAGTGCTTTATTGAACAGGCCATAGTTCTGGTAACCTCCGCTACATCGTGACCTAATCTACTGCCAGAGAAACTGAATTAAAAATAATAAAACAAAGATCCCAGAGTGATCTAGGTCAGCAGCACTGGTGATTTGGTTAAATACTGTTATTGAGATGGGCTGAGAGAAGCTTTTCTTCTCACAGAACTACTACACAGCGGAAAAGGTAATGTGATAGCCATGACAGAAAAAGTAATGAGGGGTGGCTGAATCTTCCACACTTCTGCACTAAGGGCCCCTTAGCCTGTCACTGGTCACGCTGTCAAAAATGGTGACATTTAACACTAATTGGTTCAAAAGGTTGGTGACCTTCAAACACAAGCCAAAGTGATTGGTTGTCAATTAAGGCAAAAATGGAAATAAAGTGATGTCATTGGCTGAAAGAAAGTGACCTCACCAGGGAGTTTGAACAGAGCCTGGATAGCTCAGTCGGTAGAGCATCAGACTTTTAATCTGAGGGTCCAGGGTTCAAGTCCCTGTTCAGGCGAGTGCAATTTTACATCGTGTTGTGGTTAGACTTGAATGGAGGTTAATGCGCTTCTAGACCACAGGGCACAGTATGGAGTGGAAATAACGAATGGTTTCCTGGTTTGGCACATGTAAACACAGTGTAAAACTACTCCAAGGGGACGCAAAGGTGTCTTAAAGTAAATAAACAAATGATCACGTTTTACCTGAGTGAATGTAACTTATTTATTTATACATATATTACTGAAGATTATTTATATCCCCATATTCTCACTGTGACAGAACAGAGGATATGATCTAAATCTACTTATTAGACAGTTTACCTCAAATGCTATCTATTCTTTCACTCATTTTGTCCATATCTATAAACTATAAAGATCAAATTATAAGATAACGGTGACATTTTAAAACCAATCTGCGTGTTTACTAATATTTGCCTCATTACCTTCTGTTTTTTTGTGTTCCTTGGCAGTGCTCTGGTTGGACCTATCGGCGAATACTCGTCAACAGGAGGAAAATAAAGGCAATAATGAGGTAAATATTGGGCACGGTACAACAGATTGTTTACAGCTCCTGGATTATGCTGCACAAGCTGTTTGGGGAAATGTGGTGGACAATTTTTGTGCTCTTCTTGGAGTGCCTCGTTTAGTTTGGAAAGAAGCCCTGCACAAACCCTCAGCGGAGCTACTACTGATAAAGGAATTGGGAGCTGCACGCAGTTTGGGTGAACTATTTCTTAAGGCAAGATAGGAACAAGGGCTTCTTATTTTCCATTATGAAATTTCACATCATCATAGAAGAAGAAGCCCTAGTTAGTGATTTGTATGTGGTAAAATAATAAGTAAAGAGGCAAAAAAAAAAAAAATAGGATTTTTGTGCTACTAAAGAACCAAGCAGTGCAAGTGTGTGTATGTCTGTCCACCAAGGATTCAACCATAGATTTCGTATTTAATTTGTGAGGTGATAGGGGTGAGATGAGGATCATGTTTCTACAAGAACGGGCACCGATGTAGATGTTTGTGGAGTTGAGAACACACTGAAATGCAGACTCATAACATATGGTGTGAGTCAGACTCTGTGACTCTTCTAGTTTGTGCTGCTACATAAATGACAGTTGACAGACGTGAAGCAGCTGTGAGGCAATAAACGCAGAAAATAAATGACAGTAATATCGTCCAAGGTAGAAGTTTCTCAATCCTCCATGGGCCTCTATAATATACAGACATCTCAAAGACCTATTTATTGATTTTTATTTGTTTTAAAGACATCTGTAGTTAATAATACCGCAAAACTTCATTGATGTTCTGTACATGGCAGCTGAATAACGGTCAATGGCCAAAAAAAGCACATAAATCCTGCATGAATGACTTTCTTTAAATGGAATTTATTTTAAAAGAAAGTCCCCCGTGTCAAAATCTGTCAGTTTTAAGCCTCATTTAAATTTTTATGCCATATTTTATAAGTGAAATGCATCTCTTTTAACATAAAAAATCTTGATGCCCAGCCAATCTAATTTCTAAGCGAGACGTACATTATATTGAAAGCCATCAAATGGGGACGATTGGAGAACCACTGTCCATTAGAGAGCCATTAAAAACAAGAGAAAGACATAATACCTAATACTTAAATATAAAAAAATAATGTGTAGGTTTATGAAAGAGTGTTGCAATACACTGTAACAACATTGCGTGACACTTTTTAGTGCATAAGACAAACTGAGACAGTAACTGTAAATCTTCTTGCTGTAAGAAATGAGATAATTAAAACAGCTAAGCTATGAAGAACTTTTTGATGTTCATTGATATAAGCCAGTTCATGGAGGAAACATTAAAGACATAGCCTGGCTCCAAATCCACTGGATCACAGCCCAGATCTGAAAACTGTTAAGTTGTTCAAACAGAATGAATTTGAAATGAAATGAATGAACTGGATCTGATAATTCAGGCATCAAAGTAACTACATTTGTTGGGGTGAATCTGCTGTTTGGGGCAGTGAAGGTCACATTCAAAGTTTATCCGAATTTTAAGGTCCATTTGAGCATCATAAACAAAGATTTTTATCACTGTCCTTACCCTCACACCATGATGCTGATCCTCAGATAATTATCCTGGATGTTGTCACCTTGTCCCTCTTTCTCTGTTCATTGTCTTCACTGTTGTTTATCGGTTTATCCTTCACAGGGTTTGAATTTAGATCGGGCTGTCTTTTCTGCTGAGGCAGCACATCCCAAACTCACATCCTTACAGTGATGTAATAATACTCCAGCAAAAGCTCCTGCATTCAAAATCCCACAGAAGTAAAGAACACACGTATAATCAGCAAAAAATAATACAAATACAAAAATTCTAAGTACCGGATCTGCATAAAAATGGCCCCTGTGGCTGCTAGATTAATAGTTATGCATGTTCAGGTGCTTTATTCTTCCAATTTTTATTTGCTTATTCAGTCATTTTGTTCATAATGACTTCATGAGATTGTTTTCTTTTTCTGTTTTAATTAGTGTCTTTTAAAAATACCAATATACTGAGGCCCCAGTGGAACTCTGTGAAAGACACTCAATTCTTCATATGCAGTTTTAATAGATGAAAGTATTTTCTGAATTCATTTGACTGAGGTTTTAATTAAAAGTATTGCTCTGTCAGACATTTTTCAGTCATTTAAAAGGAAACAGATAGACTACAGAATATGTTTTTTCCTCAAATAAGATATTGTTCAAAGTCAAGAATACAATACAGTATAGGTTCATGAGAAAAAGTTGACTATCAGATCAAGTGTTTATGTTAAATTACACAAGACTAAAATAGTAAAAGAAAGGAAAGGAATGGAAATGAGAAAAAGGAAAAGAAAGAAGAAAAAGGAAACGAAAAGGAAAGGAAAGGAAAGGAAAGGAAAGGAAAGGAAATGAGAAAAGGGCAAGGAAAGGAAACAAGGGAAAGGAAAGGAAAGGAAAGGAAAGAAGAAAAAGGAAAGGAAAGGAAACGAGAAAAGGGAAAGGAAAGGAAAGGAAAGGAAAGGAAAGGAAAGAAGAAAAAGGAAAGGAAAAGCAAGGAAAGGAAAGGAAAGGAAAGGAAAGGAAAGGAAAGGAAAGGAAAGGAAAGGAAAGGAAAGGAAAGGAAAGGAAAGGAAAGGAACGGAAAGGAAAGGAAATGAGAAAAGGGAAAGGAAAGGAAAGGAAAGGAAAGGAAAGGAAAGAAGAAAAAGGAAAGGAAAGGAAAGGAAATGAGAAAAGGGAAAGGAAAGGAAAGGAAAGGAAAGGAAAGGAAAGGAAAGGAATTGAGAAAAGGGAAAGGAAAGGAAAGGAAAGGAAAGGAAAGGAAAGGAAATGAGAAAAGGGAAAGGAAAGGAAAGGAAAGGAAAGGAAAGGAAAGGAAAGGAAAGGAAAGGAAAGGAAAGGAAAGGAAAGGAAAGGAAAGGAAATGAGAGGAAAGGAAAGGAAAGGAAAGGAAAGGAAAGGAAAGGAAAGGAAAGGAAAGGAAAGGAAAGGAAAGGAAATGAGAAAAGGGAAAGGGAAAGGAAAGGAAAGGAAAGGAAAGAAGAAAAAGGAAAGGAAAGGAAAGGAAAGGAAAGGAAAGGAAAGGAAAGGAAAGGAAAGGAAAGGAAAGGAAAGGAAAGGAAAGGAAAGGAAAGGAAAGGAAAGGAAAGGAAAGGAAAGCGAAGTATGCAAGGGGAAATATTTGGGAATGTTTTCAGGTTCTTAGAGCCCCAAAATGCGTTTGACTGTAATAAATCTAGATTATTTTTCTGTGATATGGTTTTGGAAGACATCACTGCTGGTTGATTAGGCAGTAATGACAAACAAATGAAGGTTGGCCAGAGTTGAAATGTTGAGACATATGAAAACAAAACAAATAACATTTACTTCAAACTAAAAAGTAGTATAAAACAGAAACACTTGGGGTACGTGCCTGGATGCGTTATGCACCAGCGCATCATTTAGGATGGACTTCATAGACTTCAGTTGTGGAAAACTTCTGCAGCAGTTTCAGGAACCTTAACAACACAAATAAGCCACAGAGTAAGAATACTAATCACTACCTAATCAAGTCAAACCCTGGAGTGCATCAAAGTCTAGACCTGTGTTTTCTCCACAAGGAGGAAAGACTCTGATCATTTCAGGGATAATGATGGAAATGTCAAATGTTCGACTGCTGTGAAAATGAGGTTCATAATATAGACATATGATTGGAGGAATGAGCATAATTTGAACAAATACTCAACGAAAACAGAAAACAGTATATTGAAGCAAGATTGGTTTTTGACAGCGTGTAAAGAGAGTTACAGCAGTTCAGATTATATAGAATGATCACAGACTTTACAAGTTTTCTGATATTTTGCAATTTTTTTTCATACTTTTAAAGATAGAATTACTTTGAAGCTGCATTAATCACATTTGGGAACTGAAATATCAATTTAATACCAAAAAATATACGAAAAAAGACGATATGTTTTGTGAAACTGGTGCCCCGTGTACACACATGTGACAATGTCCTTTGGTACAATTCCTGTCCTCAGGGACTTGTGCTGTATTTTGGGACCTTGACCACAGGATTGTACCACAGACGTCTCCTATAGTACCACAAAAATGCCAGAGAAAAACTTTACAGGAACATAAAAGATATTGCAGGAAGTTGACTCATGAGAGTGTTTCAGTCCTCACTTGCCCTTGACAACTATCATGCTCTTTAGCTGCTTCATTTCCAACTTTTTCTCTGCAGACAGTCACTAATTTTGTGGTCTGACATTTACTGCCGGTCAGGTGGAGAACTACGTGCTTATTAGGAACTGTTTGCAGACTTTGTAACAAAGCTTTGTGAGTTTATCTCAATCTTTTCACCACAACCCTTCCTAACAAAAAAAAAAAACAAGCATTGACGATTAAAGAATCAAGGCTGCATTCTAAACAAGCTGCTGTTTTCCTGAAACTGAAAATCCACCGTGGCCAGAGGGGAGGCTGTTTATGACTGAAAACATGCGGGGACTCACTTCATCAAAAAGCCTCGTGGAAGAGCTCAGCTGGGACGGCATGTTGGGGGACAGGTGGAGCACTTCACATGACTAGCATCTTTAAAAATACATGATAGGAAAATAGGTTTAAAGCAATTTAAAGCAGCATCAAATCAGCAGCATATTTGGAATCCGTTGCTCGCGAGCGTTTGGTGACGGATAAAAGAATCAGCGTGTTCCTCCCGGGAAGCTTGTGTACTGCAGAGTGTTGATAGCAGAGTTGATTACACCGAACGCAACTTCAGTGTTGTGACAATTTGCAGATAGGCGCTCGGAGAACGCTGCTCTTGCATCTTCTCCGTGTATAGCACTCATTAAAGCAGCTTTTCCATATGACCCTGGAATATTTGCACTCTGTTGGCTGTCGGTTGTGTTCACTCTCTATTGGTGGTTGTGTTCAGAGAAAAGAAAGGCTAAAAAAATTCAAATAGTACAACAGAACTTCACTCAGCAGAAAAAGCCACCATTTCTGCCAGCTTTAAAAAGCCCACAGTGCTGTTTCTTTGTGCCTACAGATATAATTTCAGATCTCTGGTAATTTGTGAAGCAGCACTTTTGGTCTTTAGGAGCTATAAAGTTACCGTTGATGGGTTTGGAAACACTGCCAGAGTTTGAGCTTCAATTGAAGGCACTTGAAAGGCGATGCCAACCTGAATCCTACACTTTGTCATTGATACGGCACACAAGGAAGACATCTGTCAGAGGAAACCAAAGCTTTCTCACTCCTCCTCCTCTCCTCCCATCATTCAGTGCCAGTCTTCTTCTTACTGGGAAATAATTAGGAGAGGATGAAATGAAGCAGGGAAGAGGAGGAATAAGGCAACATGGAGGTCATCTGAGATTTGGATGTTTATCTCATAATGAGAAATTGACATATTATTGATGAAGTGGTGGCGACATATAGCCGACAGGTTGATTTTATGACTGCTGTCAGAGAAAGCAAGTCGCATTTCTTCTGAAAGCAAACAGAAAACAGCGACTGAGGCATTGAATTGAGCGAGGCAAGAGGTGCAACTTTATAGAGGGCAGAGCTGAAGTTGTTCTCTGTCCTGTGGGATTTACTGCTTGTAGTAAATAAATAGGGGAAAAAGGCATAAAATGGATATCAGAGAGGAGCGATCATCCTGCATGCAGCTAAATCTCATCAGACTGAGGCCTGATGATCACATTTTGGCCAAGTACACTCATTTTAATCCTGCCAGGAGGTCGAAAGGGCATGTTATCTCAAAAAAAAATCCCCAAAATGACACCATTTATCAACTAGAAACTGTAAAACTGTTCGATTTTTAACTTTCCAATTCAACGGTCCTTGAGCTACTCACCTGTGATTTGCAGTTCCATCAGGAAAATGAACGAAATGTGAACTTAAACTCCTAATATTTCACCAGAAACACTTTATTCTACATGTATCATTGAAAACTTGGACAAAAATAAACCGTTTGCTTCAACCAGATTCTGTAAAAAAACAAAAGTTGTTGACAACTGAGACGCCATGAGCGGCTCAGCAGTCTCAAGTTGTTGGAAGATACATTCAGCATAGTGAAATTCTAGCATAGTGTGACAAATACCTCATTTGTAGAGGATGTAAAAATGTAGAAAAATTAAGACTGTATGTGGAGATTTTAGGCGCTTCAGTAGAAATCAACTAGACTCCTCTCGTAGATTCTTGAAGATGCGTCACCTCTCATCTAAGAGGCTTCTTCCATTCAACGTCTTCAAGAATCTAAGAAGTCCAGCTGATTTCTACTGAAGCTCCTATGATTATCGTGACCTGGATGACTGAGAATCTACACAGACATTGGATGTAGAGTCACCTTTTTTGGAGGGGATTTTTGTAAAATGAATAACCTAAAAAATTCAACTTTTTAAAAAATCTTTTTTGACATTTAAGCGTGTCGTACTGGACAAAAGAGATGTTTGAGTTCTCTCTGCTTCTGGCCATGGTTGTACTGTTTCCATAGAGGTGCAGGATGTTATATCGCAGTGAAAAATGAGCCCACAGCAAGTAAAAAGTGTGACAGGAGCAAATAAAAATGCCCAGAAACCACTTGGAGATTGGAGGGTTAAAACCACACGTGATTTTAATTACTGTGGCTGATTAGACCTGTTCTCAGGACTGTGTAACATCTCCCAGACTCTCCTGCCTTCTGTTTGTTTCACATATGAGCATGTTGGACAAACACAATCTTCTCTGCTGAAGATCTTGTGGCAGGAAAAGCACAGATGTCTAATTCGTATTGCTTCCCGGGACACTCGAATGCAAATGAGCCATCGCTAATGTTATTAGCATCACCTGTGCTTTGGCTTTTCCTAATAGAAGACAAAATATCTGCTGGAGTTCGGTGACCTCATATAATGAGCAGCAAAACCACACCTACTCTGAACCTGAGCAAAGGTGAAATCAGCCAGAACTGGAAACACCTGTGTGCATGTGCACATACATGGTCTTTAAAAGGTAAACAGCGGCACGATTAATACTGAGCAGACACTCTCGCTTGCTCAAATATGCCCTCCCAGTATGGGCTTTACCTTTTTCTGAGTACAAACAAACTGGTAATTTAGAAAGCCTGCTAACCACTGCCTCCCTGCATCCCTGGGGGTGAACCAGTGAACCTTGAGCTGTAATCCATCTATCCCTGTCTGTGAGCTTTGAGTAACAGCCTCTGATCCTCTTTGCTGATGCGGTTCGTCTGGTGTGTATTTTATCATGAATTCCCTTCACTCCTCTGTCCATATTAACACGGTAATTGCCAGATCTCCAAACATTCACATCTACCGGTAATTGGCAGTTTCATTTAAGTGGAGGAGGGACATGTGAAGCGTAGCAGGTGACAGAGAATGTGATTGATTGTATTTTAAATCAACAGGGTGGAGCCACTTCAAAAACACTTGCTTTGTTTGTCTATATTCAGATCTTTCTTGCATTTTGTTGGCCCTTTTGCCCTTTTAAAAATTAAACAAACAACAAAGAAAGACAACAAATGTGGGAAAAGAGACCAGGCTGTCATGGTGCCAAGTTTCAAACCAAGGGATCGCTGCTGATAAGCCATCGGGTCGCCCTATTGGCTTATATTGTAATTAATGGGAGAAGCCAACCCAGTCTCCCAAAAAAAATAATCCTATTTAATCTTCTACACCCCAAAACATTCCGGCAGGTTGAAAAAGCATGCTATCCCTTAAAAAAAAACACACCAGAATGATACCATTTATCAGCTAGAAATTGCAAAAGCAGGACAAGGAAATTTCCAACAGTCTTTGAACAATTCATTTGTGAATTTGCTGTTCCATCTGGAAAATTAACCAAATCTACACTTAAACTCCTCATATTTAACCAAAAAATATAATACTATCTAACCATCCACACCCCAAAGCACTCCACCAGGGTGAAAAGACATGCTATCTCTAAAATTTATCAGAGAGAAATTGTAAAAAATGAAAAGAATGTTGGATTTTGAACTTTCCAGCACTCCTTGATTTGCTGTTCCATCAGAAAATTTAACCAGATCTATGCTCAAACTACTAATATTTCACCAAAAATACAATCCTATACAAATGAACTGCATTTTTTACTATGTTTTGAGACAAACCTAGTCCATATTTTTTTGTGATCTATCCCAAATATGTTTCATATCAACAAATATGCGCAGGACTCATCAATTTGTTAACCCTTGAAAATGAAGAATAAGCATGTGGTGGAAGAGTCGTATTTTAACTCAGATCTGGATATTTTCTTCAACCAAACAAAGTATTTTTGGTGCCTAAATCTAACCAAACAATGAGAGAAAACCAGCTTAACTTAATAAATTTAAGGTCTGGTCTCCTGGGAGGCAGAGGTCAGCCTGGTCGCTGACCCCTCCTGCCTTTTTATTCGGACTTTGTGGATCTTTCAAACCAAAAGCTTATGTTTATGTTCTCTTGTTTGCTGTCTTTTTTGTCTCTGATATCCTTTTTTTTCTCTCTCCGCTTTACCCTCACTCCAACCAGTCAAGGCAGGTCTCTCTCCTCCCTGAGCCTGGTTCTGTTGGACATCTCTTCCTGTTGAAATGAAGTTGTTGTTCTTCACAATTTATACGCACACATACACAATATATTTGTTTTTGTTGGAGTCATAGTCTTTCTATGTACAGTTTTGTAGAGAAGGCTTGATTTTCATTTTTAAATTAATCAGTTAAATGTCCTCAGTAAGATAAGACTTTATCAATCCTGCAGAAAATTCTTAAAGAAAACAGTGAAAATACCCAAACACACAGCAGTGGTGTGTAACTATTACATATCATATATTAACCTATTATTGTAATTTATTCCGGTAAATTTGTATTTCATATAATTGTGTAGAGTTTTAGTCAGAATGTTTAAATTACTCACATAAATTCACATCATGAATAAATTGGCACGTTCTTAACCTTTCTCTACTGGAAAGCACTTTAGCTCTTGTTTCATATGTGCTATAGAAATAATAGTGACTTGACTTTCCTATCATGTGACGGGTCCAGAAATATGTTTCAGATTGAAATCACATTTCTTACAAAATGTAAATGCTGTTTAGTTGTATAGGAATGTAATATTGTGAAAACAGAGCTGATGTAGCTGTGTTTGTTATTGTTCCGCACACACTTCAGCATTGGAATTCCCTCATATGGCTGCTATTTGTGCCTCCGCCTGCATATTCACAACAAAATAACAGTTAATGAGTTGTGTTGAGGGCAGCGGACCACTATCTTGCCACGCAGACTCTCTATGGATGCAGACAGGGATCACTATCTTGCTGTCCTGCAGCTATATCCATTATGCAGTATCTTTATGGAGATTGGTGTTATAGTAGCACAAAACCTTTCTCAAGCCAAGTTGCTCTTTAGGGCAGCAATTATCTCGCTGGGGAACTATAAGGGTGGAAAAAAATAATAATTAGAAAGAATTAATTGATGTGGCTGGAATCTATGTGACTGCCAAAGCTGAACTCTGCAAAGGTGATTCAGTGTTTTGGTCCTTAAATAATTAAAGTGGCCCCAAGAGCGCAACTCGCTGCAGACAAAAAGCAAGCAAACCAAGGAAACCTCTTCGCTAAAATGACAATACAGATTTACGCTCTTCCTAAATGGCGGTGTGCGTTGAACTCTCAGGGGCTTTTCTAACAGATGCTGCACATTCTGAGCTCCTGTAATTTCAATAGCATTCAAGTTTGATTATCTTTGTTGATTTCTCCTCGTGTTTTCATCTCTTGTGGCATTTTCCTTAAAGGTTAAAGAAAATGAATTAAGGACTAAACTTTAGCTCGCCTTCCAACATGAAATTATAATAATGCTCTGAAGAGCAGGTCATCTCTCTGCTCCATCTTTTCAATATTTTGCCTTTGAAACTAACTTGTATTTGTTTATTGACTCCATTAGGGTTCAAAATGATCATTCTTTTATAAATCTGCTCTTGAAAACCTTATAATTCTGGCATCTAACACCCACATTTGCAGGTTTATCAGTGAAGATTTCTGCCCATATCAGCCCATATAACATTAAATAATCATACTACTCCCAGTGAACATCAGCACCAGTCAGGCTGAATTCACATCAGTTACAACTGTTGTAATATCACTTCATTCAGCTGCTGATGGGAGCTGCTGTATGTCCCAGTTACCACACATTTTGCATGTTTTAAGACAATCATCCGCCTACATGTAACAAGAGCTCAGATTGAATGGTGCACCCTGTCACTCCGAGATAGGCCTGCTGATATGAAGGAAAGGAGCACTCCAACTTGACCCCAATGTGTCTGCCTGCACTGATGAGGCATCTGGTTGACACTCTGTAACAATCACCACTGATATCAATCAGCGCGGGCAGATCAGAGAGACGGAGCAGAATGCAGAGGAAGCCACGCTAACATATTAAACAGAGCAACTACTGCGAGAGATATTTCTCAAGTGAGATGGAGAGGAGGGGGCGTTGCCATTATCTGCTGGAATGCTGCACGTTGCGAGAAAATGGGCATGCTAATGAGGGCCAAATACGCCGAGAACAGCTGCATTGTAAATGAGCTGACTTTGTAGACTCTGGGCTGGGGATGTGCTGTTTGCTAATCAAAGGAGGGAAAAAGCGGAGACGAGCTGACGGCTAAAAATAGAAAACTGAAAAGCAGAGTGCTGCTCTGATGGCACACATGCAGCCCGTGGTAATTGCTAAGAAAAAAAGGTTACCATTATTGTTATTCACACTACGAAGGCGGGTTGAGGAACTACGAGATACCCCTTGACATTAAGCTGATGGCCTGATGGATGCAGAGCTGCTCAATTTCCCAGGGTGTGATTGTATCTCAGGAAGCTTTTTGAAGTTCAGAATCCGGATCAAAAGGCGAAAACTCCAACCAGAGGTCATAAGATTTACCTCATCAATAACAAGGAAAAGCTAAATTCACGGCTCTGCCTGTCCTTATCTTCTTTATTGATCGGAGAAAGAAAAGGACTTCCACATGTAGCCAACATTTACAAAGTCAAGAAGTCATGGGAAAAGCGTTTTAGGAATGTGAGAGCAGGCCGGTTCATTTTGCTTCAGGGCAAAGTCTCTAACTGAAAATAAACCGCTGTGAATCCAGTATTTCAATAAACATTTATTTACAAAACCAAAATAATGACAAAAGAATAACGAGTGAATAAAAAAACGTGATAATATGATAAGATACATTACCATACACAATGCATATCTCATGAATGTGTTAAATAAACTATGCGTAGATTTTTTATTTGTTTTTGGAATCTGAAAAGGCTGAGTGGAGGAAGCAGGCAGCCAGTGTTGGATTACTGTACGTTATAGGGATTATTGCATTTCAGTTTGTGTTTAAGGCAAGAATGAAACATGAAGAGGGAGGAGCAAAACACTTCACGTAACAATGAGGCAATATTACTTTTTTCTGTTCATCACAGGGCGCACTATCACATAAACATCAATGACAGAAGGAAGAAAAAAGAAGACAAAAAAAAGCAGAGAATACTCTTTTTCATGAAAGAAATAGTTATGTAACACTTTTACAAATAGGATTGGTCCATACATTTTTCATTTAAGAACAGGTTGTTGAGAGAAGTACCAGTTTTCAAAGCCATGTATGTGTGTGTGTGTGTGTGTGTGTGTGTGTGTGTGTACTGCATTATGAAAGAGTCCCTGCAGTTATCAGATGAGTAGTTGTCCCATGATGTGCAGAGCACCATAATGACTTGGTGTCTTTGGTGCCTGATGTGCTGTACTGGTGTGAGTCCACAGAGTCAGAGTCCTCTCCCTTTTATCGTAAACTGCCCGAGGTCTCTCTCCGTCCCCTCCTCCTCGTCTCTCTGAAGCTCAGTATGGATACTGCTTCTGCTTCTTCCCCGCGAAACAGGACAGCCAGGTGCACAGCAGCATGGCGGCCGCCGCCCCTGCTCCTGTGCAGTAATACGCCCAGCCGATCTGGCAGGAACCTGTAGACGAAACAGAGGATTTAGAGAAGATGTCAAACTCATTTTAGTTCACCAATTTGGTCTCAAGTGGGACGGACTAGTAAGATCACAGCATAATAACCTATACATAACCACAACTCCAAATGTTTCCCTTTGTTTGCTCATATTTAATGAACTATCTTTTTGCAAAACCTTATGAAATTTCTTAAGAACAATAAGTTCAATCTCAACAATATGATGCCTCAGTTTATCATTACTCTGCCAAAGAACATGACAGTTATGTCATGACTGGTGTTGGTTTGTCTGTCTGTCAGCAACATTACTCAAAAATGGACTTAAACGGATTTAGATGAAATTTTCAGGGAAGGTTAGAAATAACACAAGGACCAACTGATTAGATTTTGGCAGTGATGCATCTTGTAGTCTGGATCCATGGATTTGTTAAAGATTTCTGTATCATTATAAGATAGCGTCACGACGTCACTGTAACTATGACAACAAGTGAACGCTACGTCAGCTGCCTGCTGACTATCACATGATTGCAATCCTTATACAAATCCACCACTGCGGACTTATTGGCACTTATCCGTCGGAAATGATACAAGGAACAATTGGTTAAATTGTGGGGGTGTTTCCGAGTCCCAGCAATTCTCGCCTCCCGCTACATATTTAAGTCACGCGATTCGGTATCTGTACATAACGTACACATACATAACACATGCCTGTGCTGAGCGCAAGGTCATTTTGTTTGTGGGTACATCTATATTAAATGGCCACATTCTATGTTGCCGTGATTTCTGCCACAATTTTTTTCAAGATTTCAGCCGTCGGAAATGATACAACGACTGAGCAGCCTTGGTGGAGTACTGTGCTCTCTGAGTGCTTTTCTTGTTTACTTTGTGATCAAAACAACTTGGCAAGGTCCAGAAATTATTTTAAATTCCCATTCATTCCCATATCTGTGTAGTTATCCTGACACCACACCATACAAACTAAAGATAGAACTATTAAGGAAGAAGGTTAAGTTATCCCCCTGTCTTGTAAATGTATTAAATTTATACATAAAAATACATAAAATTTGTGGCAGTACAGTGGACAAATTTAAAATCGTAGCTACTTTTATTGAAAAATTGCAGTTAATGTCGTCTCTGTAATTTTTTCGCTTTGCAAAGTAATCCTCAGCCCACACTGGACCCTCTGGTGGGCCGGTATTGACCCGCGGGCTGCATGATTGACACCCCTGATGTCAGGGTATCTCCAAATCCCATGAACTGATTTCAATGAAATGTGATCAGATAAGCCTCTGACCAAGGAATCCCTCATTTTTGTTATAGCAAGAAAAAATGTTAGAGAAGACATAGGAATACAGCTTATAAATCTCACACCACTTCTCGAGCTTCAGTGTTTACTCCACTGAGATTAAATGCACAACGGGGGGATATAAAATTGGATCCAACAGCTCGCCCATGTCTTGAATCATAATTTAAGTGTTATCATTTAAAACACAAATGTTCATTTGAAATACATTGTCTATCTGTGTGCAACATATCATGAGAATACGGCGCTATACTTGTGCCTTAGATCCAACATTAACGCATCAGTGTTAAACGCAGTGTGTGAACTGTTTAACATTTTTGCTCGAGCTACTACATTTCTCTCCTTCTTGTGAAAAAGTGTTAGCATTGTTAAACCAAAGGCACAGAACATAGTTTAAATTCATTTGCAAACATTCTGGTAAATACACTGTACAGATGGTTAAGAAACCCAGTAGCACAAAATGCTGAAACTCAAAGGGAAACATAAAGAACCTCCTTAAGACACATCATCAATAATCTGCATTATTAAACAGGAAATGACGTACATCTGATTTTGGAGAAAATGTTGTGATGACCATTGAAACTTCTCATTACAATCAATTTCGATGATAAAATATGACTGAATACAGTTATCTAATTACCAGGTGGGTGGGAGGAGGAGGAGGCTTGTCACTGTGGAAACTGGATTTAACAGCCAAAATTGAAAACACTTATTTCTGTGAGTCACACTTAATGAAAATTGACATCGCCTCTTCTCAGAAATGTGGATGTAGTTGATCTATTAGCTAATTAAAATTAATGACGGGAATATTCCGTTTGAAAAACACATTCTGTCAAAGCAGCGACTTGGATTTTTCATGCTTTCAATGCGTTGACATAAGTGCGACCGTTTCCAGATTGAACATACATTCAGCCGATGCGTCCTGCAGTGACGTGAAAACTTATCACTGCTCCCTTCAGGATTAATGGATGCAAGATGAATCAACGAAGGAACGCATCACTTGTGTGAAATCTACTATTTGCACGGGAGAGCATCTTGTCGTGTTGCAGACGAGAGAGTGAGGTGAAATAACTGTGGTCTTCAACAAGCAAATTAAATGTGCCGGCAGCGCTGGGAAAAAAAAAAAAAACACGCTTATGCAAACGCACTTGTTAACAATAATTTATATGTAACAAGAGTCTATTCTTTCCAAGAGGGAAACCAGGGGGGGAAAAGAATGAAAACCGGATATCCTACATAATTGCTTCTGATGACACGCTCTGAAATGTTTAGGATGAGATGTTTAGGAATTTAAATCAGTCGTAATAATGCCAGTTTGAGTTATATGGATATGGTTTGGATTTAGATGCTGCAAAAACAGTTGCATGGATCTACTTACATAGTGGGAGCTGCAATCAATGACTGACATAACAGGAGATGCACGAAACCTTGTGATTCCTGCAGTTTCCTTCTTTAATGTCAGTGTATTTGTGTAGCTCTTAACACGTTTGCCTGTTTGATATTCATTGATTTGTTGCCAACGGTTTGACAAGATGGTGATGTTTAGCTTGAGAGATTCACCAAAGAGCCACAACATTAAAACCACTGACAGGTGTAGTGAATAACCTTGATTATCTTGTTACAATGCAATGTTCTGTTTGGAAAACTTTGGTTCTTGCATTGATACTTGCTGACTGACACACCTGCAGAAGTCCTTTGTCCGTGCCCTGACATGTCAGGGTTGTTTTGGCTACACCAGGGAAAACTATGCAGTATCAGTCTGGTTGTTTTATTCTAGCTTATCAGTGTATCTTAACAGCTACTGACCAGATTGTGCTGAAATGGAATCCAAATATTTGCTGTCTACTGCCGACGTGGTGCCTCTGCTGGATCAGAGATCATGACAAAAACCAACATTTGAATTTCCTGGAGGTTGGCTGTAGATATTCATGGCCCTCAGCGTCTTTTTGGATCCTACTGTTCTTACAGAATCGCCACCATCATGGCAAAAATGTTCATTTGTGCGTGACAAATATCAAAATTGGTTGGGAAGATTGCACTGATAGCCGCTGACTAAATTCATGTTTCCACAAGGATGAGCCTTCTTATTTCTGACACTGCACGAGTTTCCTGCATGTGTCATCGTCAGGTCAGAATGTCAGCTCTGAACAACTGAATCAGTGAGACTAAAGGGAAATCTAAGGAAGAGTTTTCCATCTTTTTAACCTAGCGACATCACATAACTTGTCAATATACGGCTCTGATGTCTGGTAATAATGTTAATTTATGTCCTCAAAATATTTCAGCAAAGAATCAAATGTGATTTGATTAACATCAAATAGAGGAGCAGCTGCAGTATGAAGATCTCTTCCACCTCCCCAGTGTCTGATAAAGTAGCACATTACTGTCTGTGAGATAGTCCTAAAATGCCAGCTGCATACAGAGCACAAAATCGAGCTCCTGCTTATTCTCGGCACATATTTATAGCTATAAAACGCTTTAGAAATGGCCAGCTACTGGAGGTTCTGTTGATTTTCTATCGTGCATTTTAAACACCAAGAAATCATATCTCTTCAGCATTTGACAGAACCAGAGTCCTGTGTCTGCTCTCTGAAAAAGGCACAATGTCAAGTGTCAGACATGAAAGTCTGTTTTCAGCTCCACATGTTTTCATCGATTCTTCAGTGAATGCAAAACTAATTTATGCACCGTGTATCATTTGAGGCCTGGGTGCGTGTGTGTGTGTGCGTGTGTTTGTAGACTTACCTAGTTTAAACTGGTCTGAGCTGTTGTTGCAAGTCTGTTGCACCTCCTCGCTGTCCCACCCCAGCGGATAGAGAGCGCAGCCCGATCCAATGAGCAGACCTGAGAACGAGATGAAGAGACGGAGAGTCAGTCGGCGACGAGGGAATTGCAGTAACATAACTGATCACTGGGGGTTCAAAAAACATCACAAAACATGGCTGGAGGCTGACAAGACACAGCTTGCGTGGGGAGACCCGCGGCAAGGACGAACCCTCATCACCGCGGTGCTCCTTGGAAGGTCTGCATTGTTTTGTGGGAGACCTCGCCTGTGTTGGTTTTCATAATTTAAGAATCTCTTTCATTAATGTGAATCAAAATGCAAAGTGGCGCGTTGTTTCTTTACTGTGTTCCATCCAGATATCCAGCGAGAATGAATGAATTTATACCCAGCTTTTGTGCGGATTCTCTCACATTCTTTGGTTTATATTTTAATTAAAATGATCAAAAAGACAATGAGCAGCTGCTTTCCAACAGAGTGATAAATGCGTGACCTTCCCTACATGATTTTTTTCTTCTTTCACCTTATCATCGTTTTCCAGCAGACGCATCTCTGACCTGTTCCAACAGTTTTAGTTCGGAACAAGCCACGCAATATTTTGCACAACGACACGGATAGTGATTTTACCCACTTCATCACAATTTCAGTGCAACAAAACAAAGCACTCCTCTGCCAGCAGCTCATAAAACCGCTACAAATAAGCGACGAACATATGCAAATAGCTTGGCAATTTCTCACACAGGCAACAGTGAAAAAAACAAGCATTTTTCGGTACACAATAATTACTGTAAAACTCTGGAAAATCCTTGAGGGACTGCTTTATGCCAGTGATTAAAGAGACTTATGACTGTGCTTAAAGCTGCGCAGAGACAAGAGCAAAATCTAGTCAAGGCCATTACATTAAGGATTAATATCCTCAATATCTGCCTGCAGCCAGGTCCTGACAAGTTATTCCCTGGATGTCAAGGCCTGTCTCTTAAAATTACCCTGTGGGGCCCCCTAGTAGGTGGCTCCGCCATCACATTAGCTTAATCCCCTCCGATGTGTCTGCCCTGCTATCAGTTTTGGGACGTGAAGATGGCAGCGGAGGAAGAGAAGGCAAGAAAGCGCTGCCTTCCAACCTGATTACTCGTGCCATCCAGGACTGCCTTATTACATCTAGACCAGATAACAAGCTGGAATTAATCCACATGCTAATGCAGATGTGCTAGACAAACTGGCTAACATCTGAGGTGGTGCAGACAAAGTGAAAAAGACATCTGTGTTTTCCCCAGTCGCCTTTCAAAAGGACAACGAATGTCACTGGTGCAGTTCTGTGAGAAAAATGGAGCCGCTCACTGTGGCACTTGTGGTAGAAAATCAATTCAGTGAAACTCTGGCATGTTGATGAGAATGAAGGGATATAAAAAGGCTCTGACCAAGTCTGTGTCATTACAGCTCAGGATCAGAGGGGATCCGGGGATTTTCATACGCAACAACTCAGCCGTTTCTCCCTCAGACCCTTAAGAGAACTTCAGACGAGTTTCTGCCTCAGACATAAAATTACTACCTTTAGCAGAGCAGTACAGCAGAAGTAAAACAGGAGTATTTGATGTAAATCCCTGTTCAAGCAGTCACCATGGACCCCTGATGAACATAAAAACCCACTATTCTACAAGGTATAAAAAAAGCAGAGGGTGAATGCATGCATGCAGTGATTTAAATATTCCCAGTTATATAATGTTATTGAATGTGTTTTGATTCAAATTTGTAACAGTAAAGACACCAAAGCATGCCAGAATGATAATGTATTCATGATTAATATTGAACAAAATCTAAAATTCTCTTTCAAGTGTTGTGTAATGCGGAAATACAGCAGCATGTAATCAATTTGAATTTCCTTGCAGCAAAATAGAAGGGAGACTAAATGTGACTTTGTTTCCCAGAGACATTGTTATTCTATCCAGCAAAAGTGTAAGATTTCCATTTGAGAAATCACAATTTATGGGGATTCTCAATCACGCTTTGATTAACACATTTGTTAAAACGATCAAAAACACTTCAGTTGCTCTGTTGTGTTGCAGGCACCAGAGAGAAGAATAGGAAAAGAAAGACGTCAGTGCATAGTTTCCACATCAGGTCAGATTATGATGATGACAGTGATCGCTGAAAATTGCTTTAAGACTACAGGCAAGACAGGAATTACAGCCACAACAAAGCCGAGTTCCACTGTGCAACTTTTAAAAAAATCAAAGGTTTTCCTGTCACTGTTTTCTGTTCTTTTGGGGGATAAACTCGTGGAGCCTGCAGTCGGTGAAAATCAACGTGAGCGCTCACATGTTGGCGTGACACTATTAGGACAGATCCTGCAAAACACAAACCACTGTGGGAGCAGACGAACAAAAATACACACCTATAGCTAAGGTGTAATTCACTCCTGTATCATATGTGGTCCCACGTTTCTCTTCGGGCTTTTATTTATTTGATTTATTTATTTTCCCAGGATGCTTAATTCCATCAAATCCCATCCTCCACACTCACTATGTGGGTTATTGAAAACCAGAGGTAGGGAGGCTGGTGACTGGGGATGGGGGAAAAAGATTAGGAAGAATGAGAAAATGTTCCTTCACATGTTGTTTATGAGGTAAGCTGTTGGAAACAAGTGTGGAGTTGTGAGAAGCAGCTACCTCAGGCTCTGATTCTGCATGCATGCTGCTGTAGACAGATACTTCCTGTCCTTCTTACTTGCTAAGCTGACACAGATACTCCGCGATCTGCACAAACAGACAGTCTGGGATTTGTGTCATTTAGCATGTGGTTGTCAGCTACAGCAACCTTTTCAGCTTGTGACCTTTGAAGTAAAAGTAAAGTCTACTCATGACCCCCCCAAACACAGACTTTCCTTTCTTTTTTGCGCAAGTAATTTCATGAATCCCCCCACAGTTTGACCAAAATTTGCTATCTCATGACCCATCTTGGGAACAACTAAACTGGGACAAACATAAGCAATAAACTGCATGCTAGACTTTATAAAACAACATAAAACCTCATGATTCTCTTGGGAACATCCGAGCATTCTAGCAGAATAAGCACTAGCAAAAGCCTAAGAGAAAACTTAAAGGACTACGCTAATTACAACATACTGTATTCTGTAGAATGGTCTGGCTGCACCTCATTATCACACTGCTGCAGAGGAAAACTAAAATGGTTTGGCATGTTTGTATTTCTTTAACCAGCTAAGCCCAGGATGCAGCAACAGTGTTCCTGCAAAAGTAATGACAGAAGGAATTGTTTTGCTGGGACATTGTCATGCAAATGAACTGAATTCACTTATTGCGTGATCCAAATTGTCCCATTTTTGGTTGGTTGGGGATTCTGTAAACACACAGATAGCCCAAAGGGAGAAAATGCTATGTGAAAGAAGCAGCCAATCAGGCTAATTATGCCATGATGTTTAATAAAAAGCATTTTCCTGCATGAAAACAAGAAGATAGTTTTCAATCTTCATGTTCTTTCTGCTGCAAACTCTAATCTTTCAAAGAATCTTGAATTCGGAGTCTTTTCAGTTCTTACTAATAAGGTCTTTTGTGAATTTTACAGCTTTCCCCAAACCACAGACAGGAAATCTTCACTTTCAGACAGTATGAACAACAGATGGGCGTCTCATGATGAAATCATTGCAGAACTCCATACAGCTGCCGTGAGGATAGTTGGTGGAATTCACCAGAAGGTTGTTACAGAAGCTCTGCAGCAGCTACACGACACTGAAAAACCGACGTACAGAAAAGATCATAAACATGCAAAAGTCTGCTCTCACCAGCATCCACAGGCGCCGTGTTCGCCGTCCACAGAGGTTATTAAGTATCCAAATAACTTGTTTTCCTTTAGCAGCCTCGATCACGCCTCCAGGCCAAACTTAAAGATGCCCTCACTCAGCTTTCTGGGAATGGAGGTTCAAGTGCTGCTCTATCTACACAGACCTGGGAGGTCTGTTTGTTTACCTTGCCGCTTTTCTTGCCGACAACCGTTGTTTGCAAAAACCTTAACGCCTTTCGGAGTTTTGTTTCAGTTGCCATGGCAGCCGGCCGATGCTTGATAAGTCTTCAGCGGTGGAGGAGGCGCAGAGGAAGAGGGTCGAATGGAGTGTGCAGAGCAGAATCTAAGAGGCCGGGCAACTTATTCACAGATTGAATTTCAATTGATCTCCATGTGGTCGTTATCAGAATGACTATCTGAGGCCTAATGGCTTCTGTGAAAGGCTCCTCTATAGACTGAGAAAGAGTTGGGTTAAATGGACTCAACCAAATACAATCAGTTCCACAGATCACTATTCAATCCATAGAATCTGCTCTAATATAGTGATCTCTCTTCTACCTCTCCTTGCCTCAGATTTCATCATCGTAGTTGAGTTTCACTTTTGAAATCACATTTTTGCTGCTTTAAAAAGCACAGAGAGACGTGTTTTATTCCATCAGGACTGAGCTATTGTTCCCGTTCCTTTTTCTGTCAACGCTTTTTACCTGAATGAAAAACTGCCCCCTTTCCATGTCCCCCCACATTCTCTGATTTAGGGAGAGCTGATGCCTTTTGTCAAGCCTTCCTGCTCTCTGTCAAGACCCGAGGAATTTTCTTTACCCTCCTTCATGCCCCGAGACAATACCATTCAAGGTTATCATTCAAGAGGCCAAAGAGGACAGAGGAGGGGAGAAAAAAAAAAAAAAAAGCTGCCGCTAAAGCTGGAGAGAATTTTGGTGGGCAGGGAATTGGAGTGGGGATATGCCTGAGTGAGCTGGCTTAATGTAAGACATTCCCTTTTGGGCTTGGAGGATCATCCAAAAGTGGCACAGAAATGTAAGAGCAACCGCACCTGGGGGGGCAGCATCCAAAATTATATCTACCTTTACACGCCTGATGGTCTTATTCAGTTTCAGAATTGTGTTTTTTTTCCTCTAAACAATTGGAGAAAGCGACACAGATAAAGAGGGCAATTTCTCAGCGGGAAACAAGCGGCGACTTAAAATGATATTATTAACATGTTAATGGCGAACCTCATTCTCATTCTCTGCCGGTTTACTTTTCAGAGCTTTAATCAAAAGCAGCCACAGGTTCCAGGAGTCACATCAGCCTAAACAGCCCGTGTGACTCATCTGTCCGCAGACCTCTCCCTGCATGTTGAAGCCCGTTCTGCTCCTTCTTCACTTGAAACACAAGGCACATAGCAAACTTGTGCAGTCTGCTTTTCTTATCTCGTTTTTTGATTCGTTCAAGTCGAGATCCACGCAGTCGTTTTTCAGAGGGGGCTTACTCGTCTCTGAGCATTTGGTGTGTGTGTTGTTTTTTTTCATGTGGGGATCTGGAAATTCTGTTGAAAGGAGATGGAGAGATGGAGGATGAGGGGGATGCAGAGAAAGGAGGGATTTAAACAGAGTATGTGAAGTATGTGTGATATGCGATGTGCACAGTGGAGCATAGAAACACTTGCTGCAGCCAATGACTGTCATTCAGCGTCATTTAGCCTAAAGTCCACACCTTGGTATTTATTTTACAAAAAAGCTATATCAATCATGTTAAATATTCATTTTTTCAACTCAGTATTACTTTGCTAATGTTGTGGGTCTTCCCAGAGACAAGAACAGTGCTTATAATGAAAATGGACCACGTGTTTCCCTGATAAATACCAATAATAAATGAAACATACATGTTTCCTGCTGTTGGAGTTGACAATATTTCACTCGGTTTTGCTTCTCCATCATTTGTTGGCTTTACAACTTAAATATCAAACACAGGAAATTGCATTACTGACCAGGCCAGTAAGCTCAGAGCTCTATGACAAACAAGCTCTGACTGTTCACTCCGAGTGCGACCATCATCTCCGTGACACATTTCCTCCCTCTTCCCCTTCTGGTATTTGCTGCCGCCGGCCCATGAAAAGGTCAGACAGATCCAAACAGTCCTTTATCTCACATCATTAGGTCAGGTCCATGTGAGGGCTGTGTGGTTGTGGTCTTGTGCCACATTACAATGTTTCAGCGTGTATTCCTTATTTGTTCATCTTCTTTGTCTGAAAATGAACTGAACTGAACTCTGGTGCTTCAAGCATCTGTTAACAGGCCAATAAGTAGCATCCCAGTTCATCAATAGAGTGTTTCTATGATTTCAGTCTGCTTTTGGTTTGGCTTGTTTGCATTATTTCACATTTAATGACATATTATTGCTATACTTTGTTACCAAAACTGAGACTACTTTAATATCTGAAACAACCAAGATATCTTTTAACAAACCGTAATGTTGCTGTTGTCACGTATTCTGCTTTTATTGCAGTTGTTCTCGCCACGCTTTGGAGAGAGCTTCTATCTGAGGAGGTGATACTAAATCTCAGTACTTTCAAGTGGTGCCAGCAGTGCTGTTAACTGTCGTTGGTTAAGCAAATGTGAATGCAAAGCGGCCTACGAGTGTTTAGTGCACTCCTACACAGCGAAACACTGTGCAGCGAAGCAAACTGCCAAACGGGGCATGCTGCAGAGCACTGGGCGCTGTTTTTGACCACCATCCCAGCTTGGAAAAGGCGAGAGAAAAAAAAAAAAAAAACTTAGTACCAAAGCATTTATCAATTACTTGAAAGTTCAGGCTGTGAAAAGGTTGCATTAAATGGAAAACTGTCAAATGAGACTACTTAATGACTAATGCAATCAGTTTTGATCACATATTTCCAAAGAACAGGTTGAGAATGAGTCCGAAATGAGACACAGTATGCGCTTCGTTGGCCTTTGCCACTCTCCTGGAACACATTCTCATTTCTCTGCATGTCCACCCATCAGTCACCAACACTGGCCCTGGGCGGAAAGAGCAGTTTGTGTTGTATTGATCTGTTTCACTGCTTTTCCTACAGGCGTTCTGTCAAGAGCTGGTCTTATCTAATCACACCATTCATTTGTCACACACTTTCCGACTACAACCAGTAATTAATAAACACACCAATTACAAGAGCAAAATTAACTTCTGCTTCATTAGACAGCAGTCAAAACAGCCCTTTAGTTGTGCAGCTCGAGAGCAGTGCAGGAAAACGTGCACGAGCTGAAAGTGGGGTGTGCCTAAATATGAAGCAAATAGCTCTGAAAAGGGAACATCTTCTGGATGTGTGGGGAGAATGAGCTTTTCGCACAAGGGCGTAGATATTTTTCTGTTTGTCTCACTCTTTCCAGCGACAATCCCCATGCCTCCATGCAACCTCAAGCATGTCTCCTCTGATCTCATATTGCAAAATGGACATTCTTTCCCCTTCTTCGAGTGAGGAGGGGAAGTCAAATGCCAAAAAGAGGGCATGCTAAGCACAAGGAAAAGAATTCAGCAGCATCCGGGAGAAATTCCTTCCAAAATGCATCACATAGTTTGACCATTCTCTTGTAAATCTAGTCACTCGTGGGCTAAACTGTGCTAAAAGCATGAAAACCGTAAAAATGGTGAGTTGAGAGTGTTCTAGTATCTCAAAAAAAAACAAGCGCCAGGATCACCTGACTGCTACTTTACTGCACTGTATCAATTGACTGCCTCATTTTATTTCACCACAGTCCACAGAAAGATTAGCTTCTGCAATATCTCACCAAATTTTAATGACTTATTATCACGATGAGGCGTGGTGGCAGGCTGGCGACAATAAGCTACTTTGCTTGCACATGACAAAAATGGAATCAAAGCCAGCTCATAATAGATCTGAGCAACATTTTCCAGCCTCATTGAGATTAAATTTCAGCAATTTAAAAAGACAAATAAAACGGAAGGCATGCAAAAAAAAAAAAAAAGCCTGGAATATATACATATCTTCAACAAACTGTAACACTGTCAGCTTGGCAGTTTGGAATTTCAATTTAAAAAGTGGTAGCTGTTCCATCCATCAGAGAGGCAAGTGAGGGGAAGAAAAGGTGTGATGAGAACAACAAAGCCAAAGGGTAGCCTATGGAAATCCTCCTCAAGGTAGGATCCACTTTATAGGGTGCTACAAGTGTAGCTGCTCTAACTGGGTCATGTCTGATGTGTTGAGCAGCACCCTCCTCCCACTGACAGAGCCTGACAGAAAAGCATGACAGTGGGCCACGTGTCCAAAAGTCGGCGAATACCTACAGCGGTGCTTTCCTGTCGTAATTACCCTTTATAATGAGCAGTAAGCATGCTAACGCAGAGCCTTCTGGGGAGTGGGGAAATCAAAGACGCTGCAATCTAACGCTGTAATATTCACGTTAATAGCATTCAAATATGCAATGAATGTTTTAGTATCCTCCACATAGACACAGGCAGACATCAAAACTGTCTCTCCGACAGTACTGGGGCTCATCATGTGAGCGGCTCCATACCGCAAACACAAAGAGCCTCCTTTCAAAAGACAATGCAACGCTTCAGGGATTGAGGAAAAACTGACTCCCACTGCCAAGTGTACAAAGTACTCCATAGCCTGTGTTTAAAGTCCCGGCCCACTGCATTCACGCCGTCTTCTGGGACACACACCAGGCCGGCTTATTACCCCTGGGGATTGAGTTGGATTGAGTTTAAGCAGTCTTACGCTACTCCCAAAAAAGCCAAATATTCCCTGAACTAACAGGTCAACTCTTAGTCCCAGGATTTTTATTGTGTGGATGTAATATGAAAACCGTTCAGTAAAGAGTGGAAATCTCATTAGGGCATGAGGCCATTTCTTAAGCCTTGGAAGGGCATAACCTACAAATAACAGCAGAACACACAGCACATTCAGTACAAAGCATAAAGCTGCCATTTTTAGAGGAATACATTTTTACAGTGAGAAAACACCATTTTATTCGAGAATGTTCGTTAGATACTAAAAGCTGGAAGGAAGACTGACCGACTTGATGTAAAACGTATGATTCTCTTGAAGAAATCCAGTTTATTCCCACTCTTATATCTGTTCTAATACAAAATTTCAGCCAGAAACTAGTTAGCTTAGCTTCGGGCAGAAGTGGAAAAAAGCGGCAAACAGTAAAAGCTCATTTAACCCTGCGGAAGTTACCTTTTCAAAATGATAACTTCTGCACTGACTGCAAAGGTTACACGACGAACCTCGAGTGGCTCCTCTTTCATGCTGTTATCATGACATTTGAGAGCCTTTAAGGCAGAGAATGGCACAAATGGGAACACATTATGTAACATGTCAAGTAATCTGTGAGCAATACAATAGGGCAGTACAATGGAGAGGCAGAGATCAGGTCGAGGCGGATTGTGTGTGCGCTCATGGCATTTTGTTTGATATTGAATTGGTACTGCGATCCTATAATCATATAATATCTGGTTTATCCTGTCCGCTCAAGGATGAAAAGCCATTTCTGCCCCAATGATTCCACAGATTGAAACCAAACAGATGTCAAGAAAAGGCTACCGATTCTATTTTATATGAAGATTAACGATTATCATGCTTTTTTTTATCTGTTGTTATGCCATCTATGACAGGATAGTGAAATGTACTGGAGTAAACTGAAGCGGATGTTGTTTTTGTTGAGGTAAATGCTACAGATGAAACTACAGAGTCCTGTTAAGACTTGTCTTCTTGACAGCAGAGTCCTTTGGAGCCATCGATAATAACAGAAAATTTATAACCTCAGTTTCTAAACACTGAGCGTGAGGAAAATAGACTTGACAGTGATGCTGGTTGGAAACACTTTGGTGTTAAAATGTCTGATATGGTAAACAATGATGAAATATACAGAGCAACTGAGGGCTTTTCCCAAACCAGCGATTATTTTTTGCTTTCTTGGTCAGAGAACGGGCTAAATGTGATGACTTGATTTTTGTTTTGACAGGCCCATTCATTAAAATGTTCATCTTGATAAACAGTCTGTCAGTTGAGCCCTCGGGCGAACTAATTCAAAAACACTTAAGGTAAAGAAATGAAACCAGCTGGATGAGTATGAACTCTGACAAACTAAAAACCCAAAGGGCTGCACACCAGTCGGAAGGCTGAAAATGAAGAAGTGCACATGGGTAATTATATAAAATTCAAGAAACACACACAATTACGTGAATTAAATCGGCCGCTTTCCTTTTTCTTGCTCTTGCAGCCATTTAGGAAAATGTGAAAAAGCATGACGTAATGCAGAATGAACAATGGAGCAGTTATTCAGCATGACGCTTTCTTAAAAAAATGAGAACTTTTAAAACAGGATGGCGTCCCGGGCCAAGTTTCTTTTTTTGCAGCGCCTTGGATAGTACAGACTTAAAACCTCTATTACACCTCTGCCTCCCACAAACACATGGCTTCAATCAAGCAGCAGGCATTCATGCTGTAAGTCAGTGGATCATATGAATCCACAGATTATAGCGGAGGCGCAAGGACGAATGAAAATCAATAGTTCCCGGAGTCCTTCCAAAATTGCCTTTCATCGAGTTATTTCAAAGAGAGAGAGAAAAAAAATAAAAATCACAATACAAACACATGCAGTAAGAGGTGGGAACCATGCCGCTCAAGCACCGGCGGGTTCCTCCAACAGTCACACTGGCTGTGCATTTTGACTGTCCCAATGTCTCCTATGCAATTAACGAGCTAAAGGCGGGTGAAGTACGTCTACTACCTCTGTGTTTTCTGAAAAACATTCGGACAAGAAAATTCTTTTTGTAATAGCTTGTCATTAAACAGATTGAAATTTAAATGTCCCTCCTAGAAAAAACTGCAGTCCTCTTGTATGGTTTCCACTATTCCCTGCAATTTCATAGCGAAAAGCAAAACTTGGCATGTAATAGAAGAAGGGATGGTTAGGTTTTTGTCTGGCTGTGTGGTGAAAATGAACAACCTTGGGCTCTGAGGATAAGAGACACTTGGGAGAATGAAGAGATACAATAATACAATGCAAAAATTGAGATGCTCTCGTCTGGCTAATCCCACTTCCAAATTAGAGAGTAGCAGCCTTATAACAATGAGTCAGTAGACACAGATGCTATTTAAATTCTGAACTGCAGCTCTATCAAGCTTGATGCAGCAGAAATAAAGTGCAACAGTATTTCCCTTTTGTCATCTTAGTACTCATCCTTCTCTCCATTTTAGTCATTTGAAGAGTTCTGGAGCTCAGCAAGCATCTCAAAATACCAGCAGCGGGTCAGGATATGGCCCGATGATGGGTCCGCTGGATGGAAAGTGTTAAATTATAACCATATTCAGATTTAAAATCATCACTGATCTCTCAATTATACAAATTACTTCCCAACCTCAGCTCATATTAGCTCCGTACAAACAGAGCTTTGCGAAGTTCCATTATAAAGTTCCATCAGTATTCATGAACATGAGCGACTGTCTTCAGAGGCTTAAAACCGCAGATAAAACTTGGGTCTGCTACACTGACGACGCATTAGAGATCAGCTTTGCGGAATGAAACTGTGAAAGTCCATAGCAAAAAAATAACTTGGTGTCATTATAGGGCTTCCCGATGATGAGGCAGAAAAGTTGGCCCCTCCGATGTCATGTGTCCACAAAGGCTCCCGTTGGCTGCCAGAAGAGCTCATCCACAAAGCAGCCGCTGATTGAATCGATTTGAGTGCCTTTGAATCTAAGAGTGGGGGCTTGCTCACAAATTACGTCTGAATTGTCCGAGATCACAGGTCAGCGCATGTGCAAACTCTATTTTTCTGGGGATGATTTGTTTTTTTCTTCTTGGACGTTGATTACTGTAGCACTGTTATGGCAGCCACGCAGTGACTGAATGGGCTGCCAAGAGACTGTTGGGAATGTACCACTGGACATTTCAGAGCTAGTCAGGCTGATTGATTGAGCCATAAAGAGTTTGTCCGTGGGGCTAACAGGACTCGGATAAAAGATTAGGAGTCTGTTGAGTGTTGATTAATGTTAGAGGATATAACCTCCTGGCCAGTAGGGCTGAGAGATTTATATAAACAGGGTCTCGGCAGCGAAATGTACGCACGCCGAAATTGGAGTGATTTGAAGTCGGTGAGGACGAAACAATCATCGGGTATCCCCAGGACACGAGCTAAATCTAAATAGAATTGTCGCAGCTCCATTATGGCACAAACAAGTGTATTAACAGACAGATGAAGTAGGACGGGGCAACATAGAGTGAGCTAGAAGACATCTCAAAGGCAACCACCAATTTCATTTCTGCTTTTTTTCTAAATGAATGCAACAACGGCGGGAGAAGAAGAAAAAAAATTCCTCTGCATATTTATACAAGACCTTGTCTGTGTCAAGCCCCTGCCCCACCCCCTGGACTTTGGCTACCTGATTAGTATTCAGTGAATTCATTAAGACACAATCGCTGGTGTCTGGGAACATGGGAACTCTTGATGGAGGAGAGGTTGAGTTCAGCTCACTGGGTAAGTCCCTACAGAGCGGAAAACCCACCCCATCCCCCAAGCCTGAAGGTCACCACGTCCTCACTCCACCAGAGATCTGATGATCAGAGTCCCACAGCAGTTAGGGAGGTTCGGCGTTAAGATCTTTATTTGCACATGCTGTGTTGTTGCCTGCATGCAAACATCTGCGCTAGCTGAAAAAAAAAAAAGGTAAGTGTGAGTCTTTTGGCTTGATTGTCCCCAAAGTGGACGACGATTCATCATGCAGGAGGGAGTGTTCTAGTTATAATACAGTGTTTCCCTTTTGTAAGCTACAACAAAATATAAATGAGATCAGACTCTGTAACTTGCACACCATCCATCCCTCAAAGCTGCACCCCCACCCCCATTTTCCTGACTATTAAAATCAATGTAAAGATGAATGAACAGCAGGAAGCAGGGGGACACCGGGTAGACAAACTCTTCCGGCTGCTCCAATGGCTCATACATTAGGGAGGCGAGCTTTGGTTGCATCCTGGCAACCCAGTGATGAATCATTCCTCAGGGAAGCACTTACACACTTGAGCCAGTTTAATAAAAAACACCCAAAAATCCTGTCCCGCATGAAAGCTTCACAATAATAAATCACAGGCGCTGCATACAGCCACGCTGCACAAATCCAGTAGCGTTTTGGCTCGGCTCTCCGCTCACTGCCGGACTGTCAATCTCGTGTTTCTTTCATCCCGTTGTTACCATTTCGACTCGCAGCACATATCTCGTCGTCATCACCTCTTATCTCAGAAAATGATTTCAAATTATAAGAGAATTATCAAACACAAGGCACAAACATATCCCCAGGGCTTAATATCACAATTTGTGCTTCTGTGTTTCACTTCAAGTGGTCTCTTGATGGCTGACTAAAGATTTTTTAGCCTGCACCAACTTGAACGTGTTCACAGTAAAACTAATTACCATTAAAAAAAAACACAGAATATTATGAAGTAGTGTTGTGGAAGGCCACAATTTATGGATCCCAGAGAGAAATCTGTGTCATATCCCGAAGCTTCTTTCCATTTGTTTTTTTTTTTTTTTTTGCACTACAACGAGGAAGAAAAGCTTTGATCATCCACTGTATCTCACTTAACAGGAGGAGAGGAAAACAGAGTCTGGGCATAAGAGTTGGGTTTTCCACACAGGGGAATGCAGAGTAGAAGAAAATGAGGTGAACAGTCATGAAAAGAGAAGCGGTGAACCTCCGGCAAGCTGCAACCCCCTTGACAGGAAAGTAAAGCTCTGAAGCAAGTGTCAAACAAAACAAATTGCTAAAAATCCTTCTGACACACCACACGGTCTGTGGATTGTCATGACATGAGTGGAAATTAAGTTGCCACAGAGAGAGAGAATGCCAAGGATAGATCACCGACATCAAGAATAATGCTGACTTTGGAGTGGTGTGTGTGCTTACGAGGTATCACTTCACAAGTGAAAATTAATTCATAAATCATTATTTGTGGCTCCTTTGTTCAGAATAGGATTGAAATTCTTTTGTGTAACGTGTTCAGTTTTTGTTACCGAGCCAAAGCTAAAATAGACTTCCTCTCAGCAGGGACCAGAGTATTCTGTCTCCAAAGATGCCTTTTTTCTTGCAGAGACCCAGGCATGAAAGACACATAAGCACAAACGTGACAGCGCAAGCAAGTCAATAAACATACCCAGGCAGCGCACTTTCATTTAGGAAGGAGGGAGGACTTCAAAGTTCAGCCTGCGTGGTCAAGTAAAAATACAGAGGAATAAAGAGGAGCCTGCGCTGACTGAAAATGTATTTCGAGATGGCGAGAAAGTGATACGGGGGCAACAATAGCAACAATAAACACATCTGTAGTGCATTCAAGCTCGGGTCAAAATGAGGAAAAAGCTGTTGAAATGTCAAAATTGTGGTAGTGAATTTCCACCAGCGAGCATAACTGAATAGAAAAGTAATTTGTCTCATTTATTGCAAATCCTTTCATGAAAAAAAAAAAACCCTGTTCTGACAGAATAACTGCAGATCAGAGGTCAGGCATTAACCATCACTCACAAAAGCAAGAAGTAAAAGAATTCTGCAGCTGAGATATGAGATTCAGTTGAAGCTGCACAAAGAGAAGTGTGTGTTCCTGTGAGAGTGTGTGAGTGAGATCAGGGGCATGTTGCAAAGGTTTAAGGTACCCATTACTGCTGAGTGTAGCAGCAATGGGATTAGTGGTACCCGGAGGGCACAGATGGCACCAAAATCCTCCGAGCCGTTCTGAAAAGGTCGCACAAAACACAAGAGAGCCACCCCCATCTACTCACCCACCCATTCACCGCTACTAACAGATTCCTCAGGCTGCCTTGTGCTTGGGCTTTTAGTCCCTCATCAATCCTCTGAATGCTCCACAATCACTCTTTTCAAGTGTGGAACAGAGACAGGAACAGAAATGCCTTTAAAATGTCAAACGACGCCGGCCCTGGCTCGCAGTGTCATTGATGAGATCGTGGCAAAGGCTGAATTCGGTGAGAAGCGCGTGGCACTTCAGAGGAAAACAGATTTTATCAGAGCTCCTTTGTTAAGATGCTTAACAAGAAGGGAAAAAAGATGCAGATGCGGAGGGATGCATAAAAGACATCAATTCTCACAGAGAACAAACGAATGCCTGTGCACATTTTAATTCGGTTTGAAGGTCATTGTTGACCCTTTCCATTCCCATCTTCTCGTTCATTCGTCTCTGTCATGCTGCATGTACTCATGTTATGTCTGCTGGGTGAATTGCAGAAAGGAGACCTGCTCTCCTCCACTGTCTTGTTTTCCTTTACTGCTGTGTTTGTGTATTTCCTGCTCCCATACGGCTGCATCCTCCCCAGGCGCTGGCTCCTCCACCAGCACCATATGGCAAGGCCAACTAGGCAGGCAGGGCTCTAACAGCGTCTCCATTCCCCATGTGTGTTTTTTTTATTATTATTATTTTTCCAAGATTCCAGTACAGTGGGACTTATGACTGTGCATCACAAATACAGATATCTGACCACAGCAAGGCAGGGACTTGTAAGAAGAGATGAGAATTTATATACACTTATTAGATAAGGTGTGCACATGTGATGTTGGTCTCAGCTTCTATAACCTCAGGAGGGTTTGCAGGTAAGAGCGTCTCTTAAGTCTTGGCACACTCTGTAAAATCCTTCTAAAATTACACAAGCATGCTTTAGAAAATGTGCATATTAGATGAAAAATTAAATATATGCCTATATTGAGCCCAATTTTCACAAAATTTTTGCTTTCTGCTGAAAAAAATATGTTGTATGAGTTGGAAAAAATATACCAAAGTATGACTTATTTTGAAGACATGGATTCCAAAGGTGGGCTTGCTTTGTGATTCTATATAGTATAATGAAGTCATCTTTAAAGATCTTTTGGTTTTTAAGAGGTAAAAGTTTCCCTGAAAGGCTACTACCTCCTTCCCTTACACGCTACTACACCGCTTATAAACTGACAGCTGGCAAACCCATCTCTGAACTACGGGGAGAAGTTTAGATGACGTAACTCATAACTTTCGAATCTGGTGAATAACTTCTTCAGCGTTATGGATATAAAATGAAGAGTGAACCTGCAGCCGTATATCTCATTTCTGTCCAGCTTTGCAGGCAAATGTAAGACAGAGCTGACAACGCTGCACAATAATTGCAGTGTGTTTTTCCCGGTTTTAAGTTCAGTTGGAAATCAGGTAGAGAGACACTAATGACAGCCAGCTGAGTGGTGTGTTCGTCCAGTCAGGTGCATGCAGCTTTTGTACTGATATACGAGTGACTGTCAGTCAGCTCTTGTACGTTGTGTTTGAAAGAGCTGCCAGGCCACAATGAGCAAACTGAAAGCTGTGGCTTGGCAGTGGCTGCAAAACCATTTATTCCAAAACACAGAAATTACAAGGTGCAGTATTTTTGGTCAGTACGTATTGAACTGCTGGACTCAAACTGTTTTTTGGCACTTCACCTTAGCAACACAACAGTTGCTCGTCATGTCTTCAGGTTGGGGAGCTGAGCTGACTTAAGATTAGCTGGAAGGAACATCAAACATTCCCAGTTAATAAATGTATATTTTTGCCCTTAAGCTTATTCTGACAAATAGCTTTGTGCCATTTTGGTACCAGCAGCCGTAGGAATGAAACCAGCTTGAGGAAGGAAGGAAGTGTGAAACCAACTCTGCTGCAAATAGATTTACCCAACCCTGCTGGCCAGACAGGCATGTGGAATATGTGTTATAATGTGAAGATGAAACATTTTTTGCCCCGCGATCACACTTCATGCGTCGAGTGTGCTCTCGACTGGAAGCTCGGTTCAAATGGAAAGGTGTCACCGCTGCGTTTCTCCTCTGCACAGGTGTGCTGTCGGGAAACAGAACTGATGTTTTCTCCAGTTTGTTGTGACAACCTTATTATTAGAAAATTACACGTTGCAACACTATCTAATTAATTCAATCTGCCCGTGTGAGATCCTCCTATAGGACTCCACAGCTTGAGGGAACACATATTAAATGCATTATGTAGTAACTAATACTAGTGTGAAGGAGTGATCGAGAATCAGCACCAACCCTGACATCTGTGACTGATTACAAGTTGTAATGTGCCAGTGATAAATGTGTGAACATGAGGTGGTGATGAATTTAACAGTGTTCCCCAAGGAAGGAGGACCTTCCATTACAGATCTTATTACCATCTCGGCCTCCTGATGGCTTAATTGATCCTTGTGGGCCAACAAACGAAACCCTCCTCCACCCATTCAAGGATTATGACACCCAATAGGAACGCGGAAAGAAAAAAAAAAACCTCACCACAGCAGCTTTTAACCCAACCAGGCCTCTTGTTCAACATTTAATTACAGAAATATAAGGCCCGGTTGTAATATTGAGCAGTCGCTGGACCATAAAGGTGAATGCAGCGTTATATTGCTGAAGTTAATTTTCATTGGGTATAACTTGTTTTTCCTCTGTGCAGTTAACGTAAAAGGGGCCACTGGTCTGACTGGCATGTCCTGCTGCCAGTGCTGTGCTAAACTGAATGCCTTCATGGATGAATTCAGAGGAGAAATGCAAAGCATGGAAGAACAGCACTCGTTTCTACCCACAGAGGTTGACCACGGCATATGCCGCTGCTTATTATTCCCCGTGTCTGCTTGTTTTCCATTGTATTTATAGCAGGGGGGAAACTTGATTTAGATCTGCTCCATCTGGTGATTTGCTGTAGGATGGGTGCCACATCTTCCGTCTCTTCTGTGTAATCTCCCCACCCCTCCCCACCCCCCACCACCACTTCTATGCTTACTGGCTTTTATTTAAAGAAGATGGTAAGTGAGATAGCAGGGCGTCGCTCCTCTCTTTCCGTCTTTCTCCCTGACACCAGCTGCTGCTGCACAGTTTATGATGCCGGTTGCTAGAAAAAAAAATAGGGAGGGGGGTTAAAAAAAAAAAAAACTCCCACTTTCTCTGGTGGTATGCAAAGATTCCACAGGCGGCCTCCACAGCCCCTTCCTTCTTGCACAGCGCAACCCTCCCCCAGCTTCAGCTCCCATCAACCTTCAGCAAGCCCCTGAACGGGGAGGGGGAAACGAGTGGAGGTAACAGAGCTGAGGTTTGGGGCGTAGAAGAGGAAGCAGCACATTAAAAACCATCTTTACCCTCTGACTTCAACATCTGAATCTCCAGTTAGCTCAATAATAAAATGTGCAGCGTGGTTTTCAAGGATTTGTACCCAAGAACGAGTAATTTCCTTCATGCAAATGCACTAAAATTCATAGGATGGGAAAATTGAGCTGCGAAAAGATCATTTCCTGACATAATCTCCAAATACAGACACACATGCACCAAAAACAGGAAAAAGAACAGAAAAATAAAATTCTCTGACCACTCCTGATGCACAGACATGAGCCCATTTCCACGATAATTACATTTTAGAGGAGATCATAATACCTCTTAATGGGAAGGAAAGTCATTGCAATGGACAACTGGTAATGTGATCGTCTACCCATGACTGACACTCAATTCAAATCTTTAAATGTCCTTATTTCATTACCCTCTAATGTATTCTTTACTCAGTGTGCTGGTGCAGAGAGAAGTGGGGAGAGAGATGAGGGAAGGCATGGTTGAAGTTGAGCTACTATCACAAATGCCTCATTTCATGGGTTATTTTTCTGCAGAAAAAAAGCTCAAATTGGATCATTTCTAATCTGATATTTAATCGGCATCTGGCCTCAGCTCTGACCGGCTGTTTGACTCCTTCACTGCAGCATTTAGGGATGGAGTTTGCTGAAGCTGTGTTTGACTTCCTCTCGAAAGGAACAAACAAAGAGCAGAGCCTCGAGCAGCTTTGTCAGGCGCGACATGTCATTCATTTTGCCACAATTGCAAGACTTTCTGAGTGTACTTGCCAGAGTAAACAACTCAACATAAGGCTGACTGTCTGTCTGCTGCAGTAAACTTTATTGTTGTATTATGCACAGTTTGGGCAGGATTGGGTTTGGTTTTGACTCCATTTCTAACATTTGGATTTCTTCGAAATGTGAATTTGAAAAAAAGAGCTGTTTAATTTGAATGTGGTTGGACTCCATGCAAAATTGTTCATCTACCGCTTTGCATAGATTTAGATTCACACAATGCTGCTAAAACAGACTGTAATGCCTCTAAACTAAAGTCCAATAAGTGCATTGTGTGACAAAACACAAGCAAACAAGCACACAAATGACTTGCAAACAGTTCTTTGTCTTCCTAAAACTTTGCGTAATGGAGAGTAAACACACTGATGCTGAGCATCTTTGGCTGCTGCACCATGTGCATGTGTTTGTATAACCGCAACACCGACTGTTTGCTCGGAACCCGCCAACGTGACAGAGCTTTTGACTGACATTTACAACAGGAAGAAAACAAAAATATTAAATGCTGTTTCAGCAAACATTTATGGGTGATACGTGAGCAGCTTCCCAAACAAACCAGACGGATGTGGGAAAAAAAACCAACCAAAAAACAGGAAACTGCACAAACAGCACGGCAAGTCAAACTTTTCCATGCTGTTTGCACATCGTCACCTCAGTGTGCAAGCTCGGTCACGCCTGCTGGTTGCCTCTGAGGCGGCTGGACGCTCCCCACGGGCAGAAAAAAAGGCCATCTTCACTGATTTTCATATCCATGCTCACTGACAGAGCGTGTAGGGGAAGAGACAGGCCACTGCTCCGGTGCACACCTGGTGACCAGATGAAGGCTTCGGGGTTCAGCGTCCCCACGTAGTTCTGCATATGCAGGCACAACAGGAGAGGCGTGAGACTGTTTTCTGCCTGTAGCCTGTCTTGAAGACGAATGAGGCAGTGGTGCAGGGCCTGGGGGCCCCCGGGCTCCCTGTAGGTGCCTCACTATTGGGTTGGTAGATTAGGTCTGGATCGCAGCTGACATGCCACAGCAGAGAGCAATTGGAGGATGGTGGAGAGAGAGAGTGATGCATTTTCCTCCACTACTTTTTACACAGCCGCCATGTGACTCTATGTTTGAGATGTTTATATCCATTCTGTCAAGGATAAACTTATCGACTGCTGGGCAAATAATCAATCACTCAATCAACAGATGATTTAAAATAAATTGTTGAGGTTATTAAGGAGCTATTTCATTGCAAGGATGTTTGTCTGCTTCATATCACTGTAAATGGAATCTCTTCTGGTAATGGACTGTTGGACATCACCTTGTGTAGGGGAAATGAGTTTCATCCCTGCACATATCAATACCGATCATGAGAAACCGATGCAGAGCTGTAGGCGTTTCATTTGTATTGTTTAGGCCATTAGAACATAATAATAACAGATCGCCTTCCCAACCGCTTCATATTATCACGGGAAAGACCACATTAGCAGCCACTCAAGTGACAGAAGCCCATTTTTCCATGTTCCCTCCACCACCCCCACCTATTACTTCCCCCGAGAAGATATATAGCCAGCCATATACATGCCAATGAATCAAGGGCCCGCTCTGCACACGACACATTGCCCTTGGATAGGTGTTACTTCTCAAGCTCAAGGTCTAACAACGGGGTAATTATCACAAAGAGCTGAGACAGAGGAGCGTGTTAGAGGATGATATGTTTAACCGAGGTGTGAATGGAGGCTCCTTAATTGCCAGATGTGCAGCACAGGATCAATCATTTGGTGGGTTTTTAAGACGGAATACAAAAGAAGCTTGATAGCTGGAGAGCAGAGGAAGAGATCAACGGAATCCTGCACGTGAGGAATCGAGATTGCCTGGAAAAAGCACTGCGAGAAAGCAATGTAAAGCACATCTGGAGGGCAGAGCGAGGCGGCAAGGAGTTGCTCACCACCACAAAATGTCAAGTAGTGGCGTGCTGATAGCTCAGGAGAGGATGTAGCCCTCTTTTCACAGATCAATAAGTCCTGGCTGTCACATGCTCGGGCCTGGCTCCTGCTCGTGTCTCCACCCTCCACTGTTCCCACAACTCCCATTCACCTCCTGTGTAGCTGCCCACGGGGCTTGCCGAGGGGAGCAGAGCGAGCTCAGAACAACAAAGCTTAGAGCAAGGACACTAGTGGGTTCCCAGCTGACAGAACTGAGCTTTGATCATGATTACAGATTGCTGTGGTTCAGGGCAGGTGTCTTCCTGAGTCAGCAAACACCCTGCTGAGAGCCCATCAATAAGCAGTGGGAAGAATGACTGTGTGAATGCTGCGCCTTCAATGACAACAAACTCTTTAAACCTCTGATACGTGCATACAAGCTGTCTGCTTTGAATTGTTGTTTTGTTCAGTTGGCTTCCAAGAAAAAGAGGATGCTTGTGAAAACCCACGGGAGCTTCAGACTAGATTTCAGATAGGAAATCAAACAACCCAAAGAAGTTTATCGCAACCACACCCAAGTTAGTTTGTCCCACTTGTGTATCTGTTTTCTTGTTTTATGAAACCACACAGTTTTTTTTTTTTTTTTTAACTTTGACTAGCATCACATTCCAGCAAATGAAAATGCACAGCAACTGCACTCAGTGTAATTGTAAAACTCCAGTGCCTTTTCCGTTTGACGTTTGGAGTGGCGTATGTGTAGTATGAATGTGTCTCTTCAAAGTGAATGCATGCCGCTGGGGGAGATCTGCACGCACCAGTTGCCAGTAGCCATTCAACAACTGCCCAAGAAAAAGTGCTCAGCTACTCTTGAGTCTTTCCCAGTGAGCGTCTCTAAAGGATAGAGAACAAAGCTGTGGATTGACCAGCAACCATATATTTGCCAGCTTTTCCTTTAGTACGAGCTTTTTTCCCTTTGGGTTGAAAGTGTGAAGAAGAGGCAGGGAGTGTGAGATTCACACCAGCACATGAAAGCTCCGAACCCACGGGAACGCAATCCTTTAAAATAATAAGCCGTCAGATTTCCTTAGAAACCTTTGACATTTCATTCCACACCGTTTGTCTCTACAGTTTTTCCTGTCATGTTAAACCACATTTTTTAAAACCCCCGAAATTCATGATAAAAGTAGTCACATTAATACTTCACACAGCTATAAGCATGCTGGCAACTTTAAAAGAGAAACTCCACTATCTTCAGGTCAGTTCAGGTGGTGCATCTTTTAATTTCTGCAGATAACCGGCCAGCCACATGTCAAGATATATCCAGTGCTGCGATGAAACGTCTTCTGTAGTGTTTGCATCCGTAGCAAACATTGAGTCTTTGTTGCAGGCAAAAAAGTAAGATCAAGGGTTTGTATCTCTACATTTTGCACCCACGTTAACAATCAGACAGACAGGCATCCCAGCTTCTTCAACAAAGCAGTCTGTCAAGCCACCTGATTTTCATCAAGAATTGCAGCCCTGTGCAGTCTGATCCAAAAGTTGGTCTAATCATACAGGAAGCATCTGCCAAGATACATAATAAAGTCTTGCTCATATCCTAGAGGACATTTCCAACACAGATCAGCAGCCAGAGAGTCCATATGCTTTTCAGCTGCTTCTCTGCTTTTTAACGGCCAAAACGACGTCTAACTCGCCTCCAACTGCAGCGCCTGGGAATGTGGAAGCTAAACGATCGCAGAGCTCCAGACACATCGGAGGCTGCAGGAGAAGATGCTGAGATAATAATGGACACTTACTAGCTAGGACCCAGCGGGATATTGCAGGGTCTCTCTGTACCACACGGCTGCCTCCGCTTTTATTGACATTTTGTGCATGCAGCCCGAGTCAGTTTACCAGATGTCTTAGAGAATTACCTCAATGTCACCGCTGTCCACTGGCGATGTTCAATGTCACTACAGAATGACTGATGTCACACTCGCCAACCTTGATGAGACCCACCACTTTGCCACTTTGGAGAGTTTATGCAAATACAGAGGCAGAAAAGACAACACAAAGCAACATCTCATTTCCGGCCGAGTGAGAGAAAGATGTCGGTGTAGCACCAGATCAAAAACCAGATATCAAGCTGGCAATCAAAACAGTACAACCTACACTTTGTCCACTCCAGTGTGTGATTGGCAGCCTGCACTGTGTTATCAGCAGGCCAAAGCGCCTGTGACTCCTCAGCTCCTATTATCTCCCTTTTTGCACATGACGAGCTGTTCGGCATCCATCGTGAGTGAGGCTGAGTGCTCTGTTGAGGGAGGAGGGAAAAAAACAAAAAAAAAAAAAACACCCACGCTCTGTCCAGCCGCTTACTCTGTGGTTATCTTCAAATGTCAGATGGTGAAGCACATCACGGTCAAGCTGAAACATGTTGAGCAGAACGGCTTTGGAGGATTTCAATCCCTGATCCAGCAGCTCTCACAAAGATTCAGCGATGTTAGGAAAAATAACATTGACTTCTCACCTGCTATCCCTTTGTAGGAACAGTTTAGCAGGTCGCTGTAACTGTCTTGTGAAGACAAACAAGCATCTGAATCTTTTATTTGTGTAATTTAACCCTGAAATAATCCAATCAGACGTGTGCCTTGTGAATGAGGTGAATTTCATTTTAGAACATATCTTAAGTTTTCCTGCAAATGACATTGTCTAGCAAAGAAAGGAGGCAGCAGAAGGAAGAAATGTGAGATGTCCTGAGAGGAATGCTAATAAAGGGATAGCATTACAGTCTTTTTAGACATGGGATATGTAACATTGTTGCTTCATCGATCTGTTAAAATGAAGACATTCTGTCATTCAGACATAAGTCACTTTTACATTAATGTTCTTAATGGTTTTATTCAGAAGTACTCACCACAGTGATGGGTATTTGTGATTCATGCCAGATTAGAGAACACATCAAGTCATGTATAATGCATAATAATGCAATAATAAGACTAAATCTAAACTAACGGCAAGCTTATTAAACTGTCCAAATAAATAACAGCTTGTGTATGATTTCCTGAATATGATAATAATCTAACTTTGCCGACAGTAAAATAAAAATATCACGACAGCTGGGATGGAGCTTGTGATTTAATCCGAGGACAACTGCTATGTAACGAATGATTCAACTGCAGCTGATACCAATATTTCCTGTCTGATCGTCTGTATGTTGGGAATAATTTAGATTTATAATATTAATAATTATTCTACTGTTGTTTCATGTGTGTAAATGCACACAGCTCTCTCATGGATCCTGCTGCTGCAGACTAAAACTTAGAGGAAAGATTCCTACAAACAACTGGAAGCAACAAACCAAACTTCAGCTGCTGTTACTTTTTACCAAAACCTTAATTACATTTGCTATTGGCAAGTCTCTAATCTAACTTGTCTTTACTGCAGTAAAGTTTCATTTTCATAGACATTTCAGTTTGTAACGGATGTGAAATTGTACAGCCAAGTGAACATGGGAGGTGTTTTGTGATTTGGCATACAAATGTTGTCTTTAGTGGTCTCTTCGTGATGTTTTTGGACCAATATTGGTGCTGAAATGTGGAAAAACCCTTTCTCAAAATTGCTTCACATAACCTGAAACTACACTATATTGCCAAAAGTATTTGCTCACCCATCCAAATCATCAGAATCAGGTGTTCCAATCACTTCCATGGGCACAGGTGTATAAAATCAAGCACCTAGGCATGCAGACTGCTTTTACAAACATTTGTGAAAGAATGGGTCGCTCTCAGGAGCTCAGTGAATTCCAGTGTGGAACTGTGATAGGATGCCACCTGTGCAACAAATCCAGTCGTGACATTTCCTCGCTCCTAAATATTCCACAGTCAACTGTCAGCTGTATTATAACAAAGTGGAAGTGTGTGGGAACAACAGCAACTCAGCCACCAAGTGGTAGGCCACGTAAACTGACGGAGTGGGGTCAGCGGATGCTGAGGTGCATAGTGCCAAGAGGTCACCAACTTTCTGCAGAGTCAATCACTACAGACCTTCAAACTTCATGTGGCCTTCAGATTAGCTCAAGAACAGTGCTTCAGCAGAGAGCTTCATGGAATGAGTTTCCATGGCCGAGCAGCTGCATCCAAGCCATACATCACCAAGTGCAATGCAAAGCGTCGGATGCAGTGGTGTAAAGCAGCCACCACTGGACTCTAGAGCAGTGGAGATGTGTTCTCTGGAGTGACGAATCGCGCTTCTCCATCTGGCAATCTGATGGACCAGTCTGGGTTTGGCGGTTGCCAGGAGAACCATACTTGTCGGACTGCATTGTGCCAAGTGTAAAGTTTGGTGGAGGGGGGATTATGGTGTGGGGTTGTTTTTCAGGAGCTGGGCTTGGCCCCTTAGTTCCAGTGAAAGGAACTCTGAATGCTTCAGCATATCAAGACATTTTGGACAATTCCATGCTCCCAACTTTGTGGGAACAGTTTGGAGCTGGTCCCTTCCTCTTCCAACATGACTGTGCACCAGTGCACAAAGCAAGGTCCATAAAGACATGGATGACAGAGTCTGGTGTGGATGAACTTGACTGGCCTGCACAGAGTCCTGACCTCAACCCGATAGAACACCTTTGGGATGAATTAGAGCGGAGACTGAGAGCCAGGCCTTCTCGTCCAACATCAGTGTGTGACCTCACAAATGCACTTCTGGAAGAATGGTCAAAAATTCCCATAAATACACTCCTAAACCTTGTGGACAGCCTTCCCAGAAGACTTGAAGCTGTTATAGCTGCAAAGGGTGGACTGACGTCATATTGAACCCTATGGATTAGGAATGGGATGTCACTTACGTTCATATGTGAGTCAAAGCAGGTGAGTGAATACTTTTGGCATTATAGTGTACATCTCAGGTGTGTGCCTATCTGCTAATGTTCAGACTTAAACTGTGTTGAAAGTGTTGCAGAAATGTTTCAAGATCTGAGCTAGTAAGATTGCAGTCTTGACTTTTACAGAAAAGTTACCAGGGTGCTCATTCAAACACTCATGTTGTCAGATTAACAGCCGGAAGCAATAAACTTAACTTCAGCTGCTGTTAAGGTTTCATCAAAACCTGGATTACATATATG
This sequence comes from Amphiprion ocellaris, assembly GCF_022539595.1. NCBI lineage: Eukaryota > Metazoa > Chordata > Actinopteri > Pomacentridae > Amphiprion > Amphiprion ocellaris. The sequence goes on along the minus strand of NC_072772.1, from coordinate 29,773,392 downwards.
TTTGGTGGGTCTCATTAATCTGATTTGTTCTGTCTTCATCGCAGTAAAATCGTATATTCAGTGGACATTTCTGTTTGTAACTGTGAACAAGGATGATGCTTTGTGATTCTGGCATACAAATTTTACTTTTAGTGGTCTCACTGTGATGTTTTTGGACCAATATTGGTTCTGAAATGTGGAAATAGCCTTCCTGAAATTGCTTCACACAACTTGGGAGTACATCGCTGGTGTGTGCCAATCCACTAATGTTCACACTTGTGCTGTGTTGAAAGTGTTGCAGAAATGTTACAAGGTCGAGCCTAGTAAGACTGCTATCTTGAATTTTATAGAAAAGTTACCAGGGAGCTCATTCAAAAGTTCAGATGCCATCAGATTCACAGAAACCAGCACACATCTGAAAGGGGCTTTAGAGTAGCACTATCAGGACAGTCGTGATAGCGACACATTCAGCAATGATCAAGTCTTAGCTGGTGGTGCAGGAGATAAGGAGATGTGAGGGATATCACTGGCAGTGGAGCAATGCTGTTCCACTCCCAAAGGCTTGGTTCCACATATAATGACTCTATAATTACAAACACTCCATTCTGCTTCACCTTAACAGCTGACACCCTTGTCTTTAGTTGTCTCTGTTAAAAGCTTTCTGGTTTCCTTCTAATTTGGTGCTGTAACGGTGGTTACACACAGGTACAGTCGGGGTGTAATGGGGTTCATGTGTTTCATTTAAGGAAAATCTATACTTGGTGCATATGTTCACTACTAGAACAGAGCAGACACTGCCAGAAATAAAATAAAAACTTTGATCCTATTTTCGCTTTAGAATGGATTTAGATTACTCCGCCTTGTGAGGCTTTATTTAAAATGAAAGGCGCAACACAAAGGAGATAAACGACAGTGGTCAGTGTTTGTATTATCTTGGAGCTATTCAGTGAAGATTGGTGTTTTCATTATGTTGGCCAGTCTATAAAGCCCGAGAATAACTCCTACTAAATCATTTCGATTCATCCACACCATCTCCCACTAGAGACGTCAAGTCACGCGCCAGCTCGCGCAATAGCGGGAATACGTGATTAAAAAAACGTTGGGTTCAGTCACAGTACGATTCTAAATCACACCCAGGAAAAACTTTCTGTAGTATTCTGATGTAACTGGAGCCAGGTCGCTGTTGCTATGGGGAACCCAACAGAGAGCCAGTGGGCCAGGAACCGGGTGTAGTTGGCTGGCAGTAATGGGAGCGCAACACCAACAGGGGAATCAGACTGGTCCGGTCCCAGAATTAGAGAGCAGACGGCAAAGTCGCTCTGCCGGATCAAAGACTACCTTTGTTCCCCTGTTTCCCCCTTTGGAAAGGAGCAGAACTCTCAGCTTTCACTTTCCGTGACATTTTGTTTCTGTTCAAGCGAGAGGAACACAGACATGAGTGAAGCAAAAGAAGTAAGTGGAAAAGAGAATAAGTGAGTAATGGTAATAAAAGTGCATGCAAGTGGCAGGAGGAGGCGGAGTGGGCATGGAGGGCAGACAGTCTTGCTAATGTTCTCTGCTCATATAACAGGTGAGGAATGAGATAAGGTATCGCTGCTGATATCAGTATCTCCCCCACCAACCACACAGCTATTTGTAAGCTGCACCTGACCCAACACGTCAGGTGCTTGATTTAGCTTCTAATGCTGGTTTATTTATTATAACAACTGTTTCTCTATGACACTTTATATAATAGCCTTCTAAGAGCTCCATACAGCTCTTCTTCAAAGCTGTTTTTTCCATAGCAATCCTATATATGGCCATCTGCTCTGGCTGATCTTCATAAACATACAAATATGGGTAGAGCCGACATCTTCTGCCCTGTTTATAGCCTCCTCTAGCTCTCCTTGAGATGAAGCTTACTTTGTGCATTCCAGAGATCTTGTGTTATCCTTTCTCAAGGCTGCATTTTGGACCGGGTGGCTCAAAATACAACCAGCCACTCTCAACTGAATGGGAGTCCCGTCTTGGGGCCTCTTATTCCGCAGCACTCTCACCGCCTTTTGTCTATTAGCCAGAGAGGATAAATGCCTGACTTCGACTCTTTCATGCTGGGTTTTGTTTATTCCTCGCTGTTGTTGCTGATTTTTTTTCCCTCTCTCTATCGGGTTCACCTGAAGGCCAGTCAACAAGGTGCCATTTAACTGTTGAGGCTTGGTAACAATCTGCCCGCGGAGGGTAAAAATAGACTTTGGGAGCCGACGATTAGCAGATATGGTGGAGTGTTGCTTCACGAATCTGAAGGCGACTTGTAGCTTCACCTTGTTTATCTTAACCAGCAGACCCCTAACGACGAGACTCTGGGGATTTCTCCAAATGTTGACCCTCTCGCTGTCTTTCCTCTGGGTCTGCACCCCCTGCTGCTGTGGAAACCAGATCCCGTAATGGGAAGAAGGCCCACCCAACTACTGCTGACCAGCTTGGAATGAGAGTCTGGGAAGCAAAACAAAACGAACTTCCACTCAGACTTGCACAAACCTCCCAACAAGTGAAGCTGTGGGCCACAAAATGCAGATTATTCTCCAGCTTGTGTCAGCCTTCTGAAAAACTGAGGCATGCACTTTTTTTTTTTCCCTGAGACATAATTTCATGCGGCACAATTACAGGGTTGTCATTTTATGATAATGATGGGAGTGACATTTTGCTTATTACGACACCAAGGTGCCTTTGGTGTTTCTTTTCTGCAAGGCTTCTGAAAAAAATGCACATTTCGCTCCTTCAGAATTATTTGTGTTGATCAGTAAACACACACAAACAGTCTTGAGGGTCTTGCATCTCTAATTTATATAAGCTTAATTTTTAATGGCACAATTCTTGACTCTGTTATCGTTAATAATAACAGACCACGAAAGGAGAGTTGTGAATTTTAGCCAACGCTTTCCCTTCTGCAAGTGCGTTCATTAATAGCCTGTAAAATTAAAATCGTAGTGGGGTGGGGTGGGGTGGGCAGCAGAATATATTTACCCTAAATTCCCAGCATTCCTCAAGGCAGACAGCAATGTGCAGGCCCAGGCGTCAGCAGACAGGACATTAATACACTCAGCCACACGCAAAAAACTAATCTGCAGGCACTCGCTGGAAAACATAGAGGTACAAGAAGCTGCAAATTCACACCTAAAAAGAGCACATGTCCCTTTCACACATGCAGATACTGTCAGCGGGTCTTTAACAGAGCGGAGGCCCCACTTGACAGACGAATGTCCAGGCACAGCTGATCTCGGTGCTGCTCTGATCTGATCTTCAGCTGCCGTCTTTTATGCCGTCTTCACCTGTCCTCGGCGTCTGGCGGCTCGGCCACACGTGTGACCCACTGAGCTCGCAGGGCCTCTCTCTCCCCGAGCTGTACACCGACCCTGATCTAATTCTCCCGGAGACAGAGGAGACTCTCTTCCACACATTACCTACCACGAGAGCTCCAGCCCTCCACGCTCCTAATGCTATTCCTGGCCTTTCAGGGGCTGAGATGCGAGAGATACTTGGACACAATTTAAATGAGACGTCCACAAGTCAAAGGAGAAAATGACTCACTCCTGAGTGGGTGTTCGCAATGCCTTTTAGGATAATGGAACTTTGCAATACAATGCATATATGTGTCTGCAGTTTCACGGAAAAGGCACTAAAGAAACGCATTACAGAGATATCTCTTTACCAAAAGCAGACTTCTCTCTTTTCTCTGCTGCCATTTTAGTCGAGGATCTGCCTCCATACATCCAGCTCATATTCTATTTTTTCAACTGGCCTGCTATTTGACCTACAAGAGGGCAGCACAAAAGAAGTATTGACCCCACATTCCCCTCACTAGGAGAAACAGGGTATAATTAACTGTAGTGTTAAAGGCACGGTGCCTCTGAGACTGTAAAACAGGGTATGAATACTGAGCAAACTGTTTTATCCCACAGGGCTCAAACCCAATCCATGCAATCCATACTTATTCATTTATTCAGCTAACTCATGGCCTCAGACTCCCTACGAGATGTCTAACGGGTCCAACATGGGCTTTCCGTCTTCTTCAAACCTAATCAGACATAACATGTGGTGATACAGGTAGTTTTTTTTTTCTTCTTTCCCGTGCTCTCCATTTGCGTTTCCAATGAAAGCAGTTTATTCTTGTGACTAAAGTGTTGCTCACTGTAGGTGCAGGCCGCGGCACTGACATCAAACATGCCCTCCTCGGTGTGTGTCACCAGAAGCGAAGCCTCCACCATCTGTTAAACATCTGTCTAACCAATGACTCATCCAATCACACATATTCACTGTTTTAAGTGTCAGTGGCAAAGATGTGATGTGTGTTAACAATTACCTCTCTGTCTGCTTTGCCCTTTTTCTGGTAAAGCAGAGGAGAAAATCCCAGAAAACTTCACAAAGACACCAATAAGGTTCTTGAATTCTTGTACACACCTCACAATTATTACATAATCTATATACATTAGCGATGAATATGTCTGTTATATGGGTCAAGGGAGGCAGAGTTGGTAGGTCGGCCAGCCACTTTGGTCCAGACTGAAATACTGAATGAATTTCCATGAAATATTCTGAAGAAGATGTATGACTTCAGTTATCTCTTGACTTTTTATCAAATGCCATCATTAGGGCAAATTTTTAACTTGTTCAATACTTTGGTTTGGTCACTAACTGCATAACTAATGACCATCCCATCAATTTAGCTATATTTATGCTGTGTTTAGATGGGATGCGCAATATTGGATTTTCACCAAAATCCAATTTGTCACTACTTTCTGACTCACTGCCAGCGACAGCACATATCCACCAAAATGCAGATAACGTCAAGTCAATATACACATTCACTGGGCAACATAGAAACAAAAAACTACTTCAAGATGCCATATTTATTTTTAGGTGACTTTTTCAGACAAAACTGTCAACTTCAGCTACACAGTGTTTGCCAGCACCATCTTTCCTGCCTGTCAATGTTCATTTTTAGGCCTTTATGTGCCCATATCATTGTATATCCCTGGTATGTTTGTGCTAACAAGCAAATGTTAACATGTTACTGCACTGAAGTAGGATAATGAAGCTGGCAAACCTTTCACGTGCCAAGTATCTTATTATATCGTCCTTATGAGCATGTCAGGATGGTGACTCAAAGCACTGCTGTGCCTGAGTTAGTCTGTATAATTAATTAATTAGTTCATCTATAAAACGGTAAGAAAATGCTCATCTCAAATTCCTACAGGCCACAGCCAAATTACTTGCTTTGTCCAATCAACAGCCTAAATCCTAAATCCACTTAATTTGCAATTAGCAAAAAGCAGAGCTTTGAGTAGCTCGGACAGTTTTTGATTGTTTGCTTAGTACATTTCTGATAAATTAATGAAATAACTGATCACAAAAAAAGTCATTCATTCAACTAATAGTTTAATCACTACCAAATTCATTGCCTGAATCCATTCATTCCCCTGTACAGCCAGGCTCCCCTGCTGCCTGTTTTCACAGCTACATTAATGCCAGACACGACTGCAGACACACCAGGCACGTTTTCTGGAACAGTTCTGTTCCCAGTGACACAAAGCAACCTGATATGCAGCATGTCTGCTCCTATAGCAGCGAAAACAATGACTTAACAGAGGAATAGACAGAAATAACCCTTCTGTCTGTCCTTTGGTTCCCCAGACTTCCTGTTTGACAAAACTAAATCCCTGTTGATGCTGGGCTTTCCGCCCTATTCTCTCTCTGTTTCTGTCTCACTCTTGTTTTCTTTTTTTTTTGCATTCGTTCTCTCTATCTGTCTTTCTGGCTGAGCCCAGGTCCGCTCTTCGGGTCACTAGGTACTGGCCCAATCCATTTTTTTTTCCTGTTTGCAGCTCACAGAAATCTGCTCAACCACTGCGAAGAGGAGGAGGAGGAGGAGGAGGAGGAGGAGGAGGAGGAGGAGGAGGAGGAGAGCGAGAGAAAGAGAGATGGAGGAAAAAAGAGGGGAAGGACTCAGATGGGTGGACAGAAAGCAGAAATAGGGGAAAGGTGAAACAAGCCTGAAATAGAGAGTTAAAGACAGAGAGCACTGGAAATAATACTGGAGTAACCCGTAAGGGGAAGGGCAGGGAGGGAGGAGTGGGAAAGAGCGAAGGGTGAAGGAGAAAGATAGACCCGAGTGCTGGCGAGAATAGACTGCCTGTGGCGCTCGGGCTACATTTCGCTGCTTTCTGACTCCCTCTCGGTGGGGTTGGTGGTGGGTTTAAAGGAAGTGCACGTTGAGAAAAAAAAATAGCTGCTGGGCCGAACGAGCATCTTACAGTATTACAGCGGTCTGTACTTTAGGTGATCAATCAGCCCGCAGGAAGATGCATCCACTTTATAACCATCAGAGGCCGGAAACGTAAGCAATGAAGAGCAAGGCAGCGCTCTAAACACCATTACACAAGGTTCCTGTCCACGGTGAGAACTCCTGGCTTTCTCCTCTCAAACATATGCGCTGGTGCTATCTCATTAGTTTTATGCAATGCCTACATGACACGTGAGACAGTGTAGTCCATCATCATCACACCCAACTGGCAGGCCTATGAGGAGCAAGGAATACAGATCAGTTTTGGAAGTAAAAGGATAACACGGCACGTCAGGATGTATTTACCCATTGCCCCGGAAATGTCTCGTGATCCGACACCATTAAACAATGACTGTCAAGAGACTCTGTTCCAGACAGTACGTCCATCCCCCTCCCTTAGAAAGATGAGCTCTTCATCCAGAAGCCACCCTCATATGGCTGTGATTTCATTTTGTTGTACCTCTTGAAAATGAGTGCTAGTGCTGAGAGGGGAGTGGAAGCGCACATTCTGGGACTGGGCCCGATCCAGCTGGCAAGAACTCACAAAGCCGACACAAGGACAAAGCTCCTGGCTGCGCTGGTATGGCTCTGAAACAGGACAACACAAGACTGTGCCAAATAGCCCTTGGCAACATTATGGAAGCCACAAGGGCCGCCCATCTGTAATTTATTTACATGTCTTTAAATTTCTCGCTCGTGCTCGTGCCCTTCAAGTACCCTTTGAGCTGAGAGGTAGTGCTGACAGACGTGTTGAAATTAATTTCATCTGGGCTAAGCGAAACATGACCGGGATACTGTATTACATGTTGTGTGCGACCGGTCACCTCTGCAAAGGAACAACGAAGCTACTCAAGGAAGTGATACACTGTTGTTGGCAAACTTAGCAGAAACAAGCAAATTTCATCCCTGGTGCGGCTTCATATCGTTCATTTACTAACATTCCACACCAGTGTGGGCGAACAAGTTGCTGGCACAGAGGTGTAAACACAGTCAATCAACCAGAAAACGAAATGGAGAAGCTTTCCCGGACGGCAACACAGCCAATTATTTGATATTTCAGATCAACTGCAGCTTCAGTGGAGGCTGCTGTGGGAAGTATTCAACCAGCGCGGCCACAAAGCCTGTGCAAACCGCCGAGGCGAGATCCAGAGCGCCGCTTTGTTTCCCCCCCTCAAACGTCCTTTTGCTCAGACAAATCGGCCTAATATGGTTTCATCCACTTGTATTAAATTCTGTCTGTACTTTCAGTCTATTTGGAGGCGCTTCTTTTAAATCTACTTTGAAGAAATAAAACATCCAGCCTCAAAGTAAGCGGTCAAAAGATAAATATACGTCAAATAAATTACAAGTCTGTCATCCAACTCTCAGAGGCCTCACAGGGGAGCACAAAGCAGAGAGGCATGTGAAAACTCACATTTTTATGATCTCATTTCATCAAAGATCTGTCAGAACGCAGAGCTAATATTTAATGGAATCGACATTAAATGTCTCTAATCAATAATGAATGCTTTTAGCTTGTCCCACGTGGATGACATTGGATTTTCCTACAAAAAACTGCGAAGAGCGCTCTGCACTTCTGCAAAATCAGACTATGGATTCCTTGCTGACCACTACCTTCTCTTATCGCGGTGAAAATGCTGCGTTGAGCTATTTCAAACTTGTTTTACCTCCCTGGGGGACGTTACACCTCACAGGCCTGCACCTCCTCTGAAACAGCAGAAGCCCATCTGAAGTCTTGTACCCTACATACATACCGCCCCAGCAAACTCTCAAAAAAAGGACAAGTGCAGCCCGTCACGCATCGCATTGTTTGTCTTGTTATTTCACCTTGAGTTTTAAGGACTCAACACTTTTCTCAATAAAATATAGCTTCAACACCCTCCAGCCTGAAGCAGTTATATCTCTTGACATTTTTATCAAGAGTTCAAATGATTTCAATCCAGCTGACATTCTCTGCAGGTCAAGGCAATATTGGGAGAGGTTTTTGGGAACGGTGGTTTGGAACAATAATTTATCACTGCCTCTTCTAATATGACCGGCAAAGTTCAATGGTGAAAATCAAAACCTTTAGTTTTTTGGATCAAAAAATACCTACAGGGTTTTCTGTGACACACAGTGGGTCCACATTTGCATTTTAGGCTATTTAAATGGACATCAGCAAACCATGTTTTGACCTGAAAAGCTGATTCCCAAAACAACATTCTTTGTCTTTGACATTTTCTAACATTTATTCTACAACAAAGGTACTTCTAAAACTTGTCTCTTCTGTATGTGGTGGTGCAGAAACAGCTTCCTTGATCTTTTCTTGCTTTGCAAACAACAAAAACACTAATTAGTCTTTTGTTTTCTTTGAAAATAGAACGCCGTGATTTTTCATCAGGTGTGCTGAAAATTGGGTCACGCTACTCTACTTTTGGCAACTTTGCAATGTTTTCCTCCCAGTTTTGAAATGATTTGGAGTTTTTTTTTTTTTTTTATAGCTATGGTCGGGTCTGGCATCTGGATATATCACAAGCCCATTAATCCCTTAAAGCCAGTCACACAATGCGTGAATTAAACCGTCTCAGACAAGGGTTGGAGATCTGAGACAAAATCCTTGACGTCGGAGGCCAATTCAGAGCACATGGCGGTCACTGAAATCTCAAAGTTCAATCTGTTTCTGAGAGAAAGCCTGAGCCGGGGATAGAGAACTTTCAGACATCTGCAGATTTTCAAACATATTCTTCAGTTTGGACCCTGCAGCGCTTGTGTAGCGTGACATTGACACATAAGGCAGGTTTGGAGAACAATAACCAACGCATCTGATGAGAGGGCAAGAAAATCCATCAAAGAAAAAGGTAAAAACTTCATGTAAGCAGATTCAAGGTTATGGGATAGTTTTAACTCTGCCATAAAATATATATAATGAGAGCATCAAACAGAGCACAGTCTAGTTATAGCTATCTTAGAGGGGCTTTATAATTTATCTCTGGCCACTGCAATCTGCATTTCCCAGCCACTCTCTCTTTCAAATGTGACATGGAGCCCTTATTGTCTCCTTCTCAGCTCCTGGGAGTGATCTAGTCTTGTTTTTCAAGCCGCAACTCCACCGCAGCGATTTGTCTTAACAGATATCCCGGAGACCTCCCGACCCATCCCATGAGAAAAATCAGGTGTCAGTTTTATAAAGCCCTGCCAATCAAAAGTATTAAGCAGGGAAAGGGGCATCTCATTATGAAAAAGCTCATTAGAAGCTGACCTGGCCCCAGGCTCCCATCACTCTCCCTAATATTTAAATGCCAATGGAGCAGAGCAGTTATCCAATCACAGCTTGGATACAAAAGCACGATTTAAATGGAGGTTACTGCGCTGAGGCTAAATACGAGGTATATAAGAAGGTAAAAGGAGCGCTTAAAGCGTGGATGTTGAAAACAAACATTAAATAGCTTTCTTCCCGCTGTGAGCATCTCTGCTTGAGGCACCCAAAAAGACAAGGCAACGCTCAGCAGGAGGGAGACACAAAATCCCTAACAACCAAATCCAAGTCAAGAATCTTTAAATGTCTGAGCCTCTCATCTGCGCAACAGTCGTTTAGAGTCCGCACCGCTGCATAACCAACACAAGAAACTCCAGCGAAGGCATTTGTTTCATGCGAGTCTGCAGCTCTCAGACCTTTGATTATTGTGCCAGAACACGCTCATACTCCGACTCCAACTCTGTGTCCTAGAGGAAATCTGGGCCTGTGCCATTAGCAATTAACAAGCTTTGGAACAACCTCACCTTTTGTGAATTGGGAAGAAAACTGCATTACAAGAGGTAAACAACAACAACACGAGCCACAATAATAGTTACTGTTACAAATCTTTTGGAGCCGGGGTTGCTGGTGACGAGATAAAGCACTGATAAATCCTTTCAGCTCTAATCTGTTTCATGGGAGTGAGATAAATTACAGGACGATGTGAAGTGGATGTTTTACTTGTGGCAGCCCAGAGACCCCGGCCTCTCTGGCAAGATGCTCTTCATTAGTGGCCCACAATAGGAGCAGCGAAAACACAAAAGGAGGATGACACCGAGAGCAGACGTTGAACAGTGAGGCTCACCTCGCCATCGCCGCATTTACTTCCTCTCCCTGTTCCTGCTAATTACTCAGATTTGATCACACTTCTCAGCATCCATTTCACTTGTTCCGCAGCACATCTTTATTTCTCAGCAAGCAGCTCAGTTAACAAGACGTGATTGTTTCCCTCATCAGGTATTCTTTTATCCTCTCTCTCTCTCTCTCTCTCTGAACTTCTTCCCCTGCCTTCCTCGACATTTTGGCTCACGCTTTTTCAAAGTGACAGAAGACAAAACAAGGAACAGCCCACTGAGCTTCCCAGTTGTGTCACTTCCAATTAGCCCTCCTCAGACATCTCTGCCCTTTGGCTCACCAGCATTCAACTTAAAAAGATCTGAACGGCGTCCTTTTGTGTTGTTCGCTGCCCTCCTTTACTGTCCCACCATCTAAAGTCATGCGTGTCCGGATTTATGAGTTCAAGAAAGAGAGGAATCGCAAGAAAGACAGACAGGAATTTTTTTAATCCTATAACCAAAAATAGCAGCTTGCTGTAACACTGCATGTACGGGGCTGCTGCTGCTTCTGCTGCTGCTGCTGCTGCTGCTGCTGTGTGAGCTTAAAAGGAGGCTTTCCTTACATAAAAGTGCACATTTCTGAATAAACCAGCCAGGCTTCACCTTAATCATCCCCCATATTATACATCATTAATATCGATGTTCATAAGTAGCTAAGCCTTTTAGAACTAGGACATGGTGCGTTGTGGTGGTTCTCTGTAGATTTATCCTTCTGGAAAACCTGGCAGCTCCGTCAAATCTGCCTGCAACCTGCTTTTCTGTCACATCACTTTTTAAAGCCAAACTCAAGTGATGGGGGATTGTAAACAGCCCGAGTGGTGAGCCACAGTATGCGAGCGAATGTTTCTCAGTTAATGAGAGGGCTGGAGCGCCGCAGCTTCTTAAACTAGGGCACAGAAAATTTGCAGCTTCAATGGAAGTCTTCCCTGAGACCTCACGTCCCGGGAGATGCACATGTGCAAAACTAACAGGACACATAAACAAAAGCTGCTGTGCGGAACTGTGTCCACTTACTGTACGCAAACAAGCAAATAAAAGGGCGTTTTCAGGGGCCGAAGCTGCAGCTCTGACCGGGCTTATCAAAACAACGACAAAAGGCTGCGAGATTCGTTGAAACTACAGGGTGAATTCTGCATCAAACGCACAGCAGAGAGTCGCACTGACATTTTGTGGGCATGTTTACAGCACAAATGATTTTTCATCATTTCAGCAGTCAAACTACAAACAAAAGATTTGAATTGATGCCAAACATCTGCTGCATCCAAGAGGGAGCGAAGGGAAAACGATTGGTCCGAGTAAAACACAGGAAAGTATTATAAAACTCAACCAAGCTCTGAAGATTTTTTTTTCCTTCATCAAATTATACGTTCCACCATATTTACAATATGCGAGCCCATTCCAAGCTCTCTCAAATGGGACTACAGTCGCACACAGCAAAAACCCCCTCAGAATGAGCACATAATGTTGACAAACAGCTCATGCGCCAACACACTTTATGTGAAATTAACAATCCGGTTTGTTATGTTCAACTTTTTAAAACCACCTTATAAAACACATCAATTCACTTCCATCCAGCAATGAGCAATAGAGTGAATGTTGCTCTTAAACTTTACAGTGAACAATGTAAAAATGACCCGACTTCATTAAGAGAACACCAGTATCTCCCTGGGAGACTTTTCATTTCCTGTGCAGTGAGTATCTGTGGAAACAGCGGCTGGTGGAAGGTTTGTCGGCCAAGAGAAGTGTCAAGATTTCTGCACATCCTTGTTTTCTCGGCAGTGTGATTTTGTTTCACATCTTGTTTCAGTGAACAAATTTGATGAGAGGATGATTACAGCTATTAAATCCCCCATAATCTGTTTAAACATCTATATCTCTGGAGTTACAGAGAATCTGTAGTGTGTAGATGAAAAGCAAACCATAATGAATGAGTGATCTGACTGTTAACTCCCACATCTTTTTTACTGTAATTGCAACCAGGGCTTCTGCACTGCACAATCAGAACAGAAGCACCACATTCTGAAGTTGGGAGAAGAAAACTCACCTCCGACAAACTGGATGCCGCCGGCCACGCGACCGATGGTACGCGAGATGAGGTCGGAGATGCAGCAGCCCATGAGAGCTGTGAGCGCCACCAGCAGGAGGAGGCCACATCCCACGCCCGTCACCACGGTGCAGATCCTCCACTCCAGACTCGGGATGCCGTGGAAGGAGGCGTAGCGGCCGCACTGCTCCAGCATCACCGTGGCCTGCCTCTCCTCGTCCCTCACCGGGTAGGAGCAGCGGCGAAACGTGCCAAAGGACACTGGCTTGTCCATCTGCGTTCCCAGCAGCCAATAGGGCATGAAGAAGCCAACGCAGGAAGCAGCGGCGCACAGCAGGGACAGCAGGGCCCAGATAACACCCGTACATGTCAGACTAGACGCCATAGTAAACAGCCTGGAGAACGGTTCGCACAGTCACTGAACTAACAGCAGTTATACGAGCAGTTGCTGTGTTGCAGGAAGCCTCGCAGTGAGCATTTAACACCAGCAGTCTTCACCTTGTCAGTGACTCCGGGTCCCTGTCAGGAGGAAGAGAAACATCCAGACTGAGCATTGACAGACACATCATCTGTGCAAACAAGTTGTTGGCTTTGGAAATGGCAAGAAAAATCAGTTTGGTGGGTTGAAAACAAGAAATCTGTTCCCTAGTCATTATAAATGCATGATTAACACAGACAAAAAACCCACAATAACAAGAAGCACAGATGTGAAAATAGAGATCCATCAGTTAAATATGGCTTAATCAAGTTTTGGGGCAGATTATTGATTAGTTAGTCCTGTTTTGTTTTCTGTAAAAAGCATTCCAGAATGACAAAGCATTCCAATATAGATTCACTGTAATTATGTTATGAATAAATTTTAATTATAACCACAAACTAAGGCCAGAAAATAATCAATTCAAGCTGGAAGAGCAACTTCTTTTCTCCATCTTCCATTATTTTTGAAGGCTTTTCTTTTGATTATGACATAAAAATGTTGAGAAAGAACTGAAAAAAGAAAAAAAATCCCAATTATTAGTTCACACTTGAGGCAGCAGTGGATATGCATAATAACCATTCCCATTAGGTGCCCTGTTATTGGAACAATTAGTTGTAATTGAGCATAGTTGCTGAGGATTTTCATTTTATTTTAATGACAATATTAACTCCTTCACAAAAACAGCAATATCATGCATATAATGAACTTTGAAATGACTAAAAAAAAAACTGCCTACAAAACCAGTGGAAATTGAGGAGGAAATTGAGAAGACTTACTCTGTAGGAGCAGCCACTTCAGGAATATACAGGGATTTTTTTCCCCCCCTCTTTTCGTTAGGGGTGACCTCAAGGAGCAACACTACAGCCTATTATCGCAGTGCTACACTGTCGGAATGAAAATAATGGAAAACAAGGCAAAGAAGCGCAGAGAAGGCAGCTTACATGTTGGGAGAGGTGCGCTCGGTGTGCACTCAGAGGGTATTTCCATCCGCGGACTCCAGCTGTGTTGGCTCTCAAAGCAAACTTTTCTCCTTCAGTCGAGGAAAACACAGAGTAAAAAAAAAAAAAAAAAAAAAAAAGAAGCAATACCTTCGACCTGAGAATGTGAAAAAATAATCCTAACAAAAAGTCACTGCAGGATCTCCGCTCACAAATCACTTCCTCCTCATCAGTGCATTTAAAGCGAGGCACTGATCAATTATTCACTCCGGTGCGGTGCAGAAACGTGCGGCTCTGACTGACTGGACTTCGGTTTCCACATTCCTGCTCTGAGAGAGAGAGAGAGAGAGAGAGGAGAGAGAGAGAGAGAGAGAGAGAGAGAGAGAGGCGGGGAGAGGAGAGGAGAGGAGGGTCCGTGAAGCACTCTCGGGAGGTGACCATCAATCACACAAATCCCCACCCAGGGGCTGGACTCACAGCTACTATCATTCCTACAAGCTGCTGCTGCGTTCACGGACGCCTCCGACAACCGAGAAACCAGCTGTGTAGCCGACAAGTGATGAAACTCTCAGGATGCAGCAGCCCATTTAGTCACAATCATATTAAAAATACTAATTAAAAAGAAATCAACATACAAGCAAGATATGAAAAACATATTTAAAAGTAAATACGACCTGCCTGAGGAGATGAGGCTTGCAGAGTCAGTAACTTCTTTTAAGCCACTTTTATAGACTTGCTTTTATGTGAAGTTTGGTTTTAGCTTTAATTAGTTTAAGCATTCGCTTCTGTATTTATGTACTAGTTTCCTGTTTATTTTATGTCTTCTTTTGCTTTATTTTAATTTTAGCTGCCTCGTTCTTTGAGGTGATCTTTAATTCCCTGTTGCTCTATTTTTTTATTTTTAATTTCTCACTTTTAATCTTCAATCGTATTCTTCAATTTTTTAAATTGCCTCATTCCCTTGTTTGATGTGCATGCTAATCAAGCTAATTATTCATTTAACTTATTATTTTTACTATGCATTTTATTTGGCTGCTCTGCCTTGTCTCCTAATGTTTACAACTGTGCTATTTAAATAAAGTATTTTTATTACTACTACTAATTCTTCTTCATCTTATTATTATTATTATTGAATAAATTTTAAATAAAGAATGTGTATAAAAAAGTATCAGGGACTTGAATGTGTTACTTGACTGGCTGAAAAAATTAGTCTCACTCACATTCAAATTTAAAAAATGGA
Source organism: Amphiprion ocellaris (assembly GCF_022539595.1). Lineage (NCBI taxonomy): Eukaryota > Metazoa > Chordata > Actinopteri > Pomacentridae > Amphiprion > Amphiprion ocellaris. The sequence continues at coordinate 29,758,284 of NC_072772.1, read as the reverse complement.
ATTTTCAGCTCTATGTTGTGCTTTATATTTTTTAATTTTAAGAGATCTCTTATATGCCACACCATTAAACTATATTAATTAGTTTATTTCACACAAAAAAAGGTGTTGGAATGGTTGTATTGTTGCATTTCCATGGTTTATGATCATGCACTTATCTGTGTATGTTAACTGCATTTGTTTTGAACATCTCATCTGGAAATAATATGACATCTCTTGGATTAGGTTTGTTTTGTGCAATTACAAATAACCACAATTAAAGGATCTGTTGACTGTACGGTGCAACCAAATACTTTAACCACTCTGCATACCCCAGTGTATTATTATGTATACTGTCCAGACAAAACCCTGCACAAAATGTTAATTAAATGAACAACCTAGTACTGTGAAATGGCATGAGAAATGGTGGTTGTGGCAAATATTAGTGAAACAGAAGTTGCTACAACTGCAGGAAAATAAGAAATAGTCAGAAATTGGCTGAATATTTGTGATTTACAACAATACAGTATTTAAGTAAATGTATTAGTTTTCTTTAGCTGAACTTGGATACATTATCAGTTATTTGTGGTCTTAATGTGTTATAGTGTTAATTCTAAAAGTTGTCATTGTTTCTGCATTTGAAAAACTGAAGCTAACAGATCCAAAAACCCACTATAATCTGTGTATTTGTGATTGTATTCATCATATTCTTAATTTAGCAAACCTGAATGTTGGGTGAAAAGCGTTCTAAAAACGTTTCTGAAGTTTTTAGAAAAAAAATCAAGTTAATTGGATTTCAGTTTCTCCATATGCACCTTTTTTTTTGGTGTGCACAGTCAGTGGGTTAGTTGTTTATCTTTAATGCTCAGACAGGTAATTTATAGCCATATGGATTCTTAGCTCAGCTTAGTCCAGCTGTGAAACCACCAAGTAAGCCACAAGATTATCCCACCCTCTTGTTTGTGCAGAACTGAAGGATCACACAAAAACTGCTTCATTCAATGATACAGAAAAAGGCAATTCTAATTTTAGACGGGAAAAAAGTTGCAGATGGAAAGTTGCTGCTTTACTGCGACTAATCGTGTGCATTGTTGTTTTTTGCTTGTTTTAATTTATTTAGCACTGATTTCTAAGACATGCTTCAAGTTACTGCTGGGACACTTTAAATGCACAATATTACCCGCAGTACTTGAATGCAGCGTTGTTATCAGAGTTATTCCTGATATGTTTCCTGTCTGTGTGAGTGTGGGAAGGCAGAACAAGATGGAGAAAGTTCTTCAGACTGTACTGAGGAAGCTTTGATTTGAAGATCTCATTAAAATTTTGTCTTGTCGCTCTTTTAAAAAGTTAATCTGACACAGATTTTGACCCAGTAAAATGGAAATATAGGAACTACTTGAGCCAGTTTTCTCCTCCTTGTAAATCATATATCCTTTAAACTTATGAATATTTCAAGACTCTTGTTATTCAGTGACACACAGTAGGACAATTATAAGAACTAAATGGAGTAACACAATGTTAATGTTTTTCAATTAAATTACATTAAATGTTAAATAAATAGCACCAGTTCACAATATAGGTGACCACGGGGTACTTCATAATATAAGATCAAGACCTAACAATATTATTTTATTAGAAGAAACCCAATAAATCCCAAAAATTCTATGTTATCAAGGTCTTGGCATCTGTTTGAAGGACTGAGGAGCCCAACGAGAAAAGGAATGCTATGTTTTTGTAGTATCATTACTGTCTTATTACTATTATCATTTACCATCAGTCATCTGTGGTTCCCTCCCATTCAATAAAAGCAACAACTTCCCTAAAGAGAAATAATTAACTACTTAGCGGAACTATGTATCGTTTTCATCCAGGAATCTCGACTCCGCCCGGACCTTATTTCCAAACGGACCAAAACATCTTTCCGAAAGTTGACGTGGACGCCAAATTGTGTACAATGGCTGACACTAAAGTAGAAATTTCAACTGACAGCTCCACAGTAATACAGAATTCAAATGCATCATCTCAGCCCAATAATCCGCTTTCAAGGAAACTTAACAAAATACTGGAGACGAGGCTTGACAACGACAAAGTAAGCCGGAGGAGGTTAGCTTGATGCTAGCAGGCTAACAGTCGCTACACCTGGAAGCTGTAAATCGCGTTTCAGCTGTGCGTTATTGTAATTGTAGCACTGTAACTTAGACAGAGGTAATCCTTTAGAGAAGTCAAGGGGTCCGCATTGGCTGTGCTAAAACCCGATAATAAGAATAATGTCAAAAATGCCCGATATTTAGCAGGTTAGCGGTTAGCATGTTGCTGCAGCCTTTCCTTGTGCTTTGTGTGTAATGGGGTATTAGGTCTCTGGAGTGTCCCCTGACACCGGTATTGTCACTCACGTTAATAAAAGGAAGCATGTGATGCAAATGGGAAAGATAGCATGCCTCAGTTTCATTTCCCATTAAGTGTGGAGTGCAGTGGCTTGTGTGCAAAGGGACTAATTTCTCTGCGATGCTGTACTTGTCACAACAACCCCATTCACTGTCATCGTGCTGTTCTTTTTGTTCTTCCAGGAGATGCTGGAGGCTCTCAAGGCGCTGTCAGTGTTCTTCACTGAGAACAGTTTGCGCACCAGGAGAAATCTTCGTGGTGACATAGAGAGGCGAAGTCTGGCCATCAACGAAGAGTTTGCACGAATATTTAAAGAAGTAAAAGAGGTAATGCACAGTTTTGAATTAAAGTAGTGTTTGTTACCCACAAGCAGCACTCAGACCTGTCTCTGTATAACAAGGCAACACATCTGTGCAGTTATTGTTGTCGGTTCACTTTTGAATTGTATTTTACAAAGTGGTACCCAAGTCTTTTCTTACTAGATTAACCGAAACACTCAGTATTTTAATGTCCACATGGATGTATAACTCCCCAGTCACTAGCAGGTAGCAGTAAGGAATAGATAGTTCTTGAAGAAATGTATAGTCACCCACCTTAATGCCAATTTTCTACATACCAGCTCTTGCTAACACAGCATGGGATAAGTCCAACCATCACACCAGTGCACACTCTGATCTCTAAACCTTACCCACAAAATTTGAACTCTAAAATTCCACACATAATTACTGTCACAGCCAGTAACAATCACCCTCTTGAGCTTCCCCTAACAGCCTGACTGGGATTCGACATGGCACAGACAGTAATTAGTGGAGGAAGCAGATTACCATCAAAAACAAAGAAGCATAAATAAAGCAAAGAAAACTAGTCAGCCTCCAAGACAATGCCCACATATGTTTGCCCACCATCAGCTCACTTGTTTGGGGCGACTAGACAAAAGAATTACCCCTCCCAAAAAACAAAAAGCGGTTCCACGGCAAGAGCAGTAAATGAACCAGAGATATTCTGCAGAAGAAATTGTTAACAATCTTAAAACATCTGATTAAAATACATACAGATTGCATGATAAAAACTGCCTCTTACTGACTACCAGCTGGCTTAAACCCCACACAAAAACAGGTCAGAAATACGTCAATTACATTCCACTACACAGTAGTGTAGAATGAGGTGTGCATCTGCCTCAATGCACTGGCCAGGAACATCTCGCTCTATGCTCCTTCTGCTGGTAGCCTGATATTTGCAAATCCTCACCAACTGATGCACCACCCTGTTTTTTTTGTCACCTGCCACATAAACTTTTTGAGAATTTGTTAACAGCAATAGTCACAAGACCAAAGGGTGTACAGGAGAACCCGACGACTTGGGATTCGAGCAGACTGTGAATATTTATTTGAACATTAATAGTGTACTACAACCACATGTTCATTCATGACAAAGTTCCAGTTACATGCGATGCCATTATTATTCATAAACATAGTCATTATTATTATTAATATTATATCAAATCTACAAACACACACAAGATTAAGACTGGCTGCTACACCTCTTGTTGATTTTGTTTGTTTAGACAGGAATACATTTGCATCACTGCTGTTGTAACTGTGTTTTACATTCTCCACAGGAGCTTGAAAGTGTTCATGAAGATGTCCAGGCAATGAGTACATGTTGTGAAGAAATGACCAGTAGATTAAAGGTAAAGAATTCAGCTGCACGTATCGTTGGAAAATTATCCTGCAATGGATTACTTGAGCCATGCCGAGTATTCAGTCGAGGGTTGCATCAAACACTTGAATCAAATAGGAGGTGTATCATTTGAGTTGGATGATTTATAGAGTTTATTTTGAAAATATATTGTTTGAAAACCATCTTTTAAAAATGTGATAACTTCTCCTTAACAGGCTGCCAAAGAGCAAACTCAGGACCTCATTGTAAAAACCAACAAGCTGCAGGGAGAAAAGTAAGTTGATTCCAGATGGGTGTGTGGCTGGATGTGTGTGGATGTTAACTTTGTTACTTGATGTATACATTTATGTTTCGAATAAGATTGCAGTCAGCAATCAATGGGAAAATGCTTTTAAGGATAAAATAGTAAATCCAGTTACCTTTGCAGCTATAGTCCAAAAATTCTGCTGACTGACAGTCTTTATATTATCGCAGACATTTCCACAATAAATGTATTTTACATTTCATGGTATATGTTTTATAACGGTGGTTTGCAATTACATGAATGTGTAGGAAGGTAGAAAGTCTTGGACAATCTAATTTAATTCAGTGTGCAGTAATTATTATCTGCCATAGGAAACTTAATATTTGAATTGGGTAACAGCAGCATGCAATCTTTCACTTACAAGTTAATTCAGCTCTACTGTAACCTTTGAGGTTGAAATTTGGTATTTTTGTATTGGATTACATTATTTAAGGTACAATAAATAACAAAATATAATAATCGTTTCTTTTATTTGGCTCCATATATAAGGGGAACAAAATTCACACTTACTACATGTACACATAATGCACGGCAAACCTTTTACATCAGGTGTTGTTTGTTGTAAGGGTTTTGTTATGGATCACATTGAACACATGTTGAATTCAGCATTGGTGGCTCTCGTAAAAGTGTTGGGATGAAAATTAATCAGGATGTGATTGTAACTGAGGTCTGACTAAAATATAAAATAGGACCATACGGCAATTGTCGATTATTGTCAGCTTTTAAACTGACATTTCAGACAGAAATTTCTGCCAGGGGAAATCATGGAGATAGGATTGCCAATTTATTCTAAATTATCTGCAGAAATTTCAAAGAAATCTCAACCCGTTATTTCTCCTCTTATCTTCCCTGAAGCAAAGTCATTTTGGAAACATGTCGCATTTATCGCTGATAGGCATCTTCATCAGTCCAAAGCGAGACACCATCATTTCACTCTCGCCTGAGTCTCATTTTGACAGAAATGAGACTCCATTTAGTCAAGTTTCCATTTGGGCAAGTTTCCAGATAAGTAGCACTTGAGTCAAACTCCGCAGCAGGAATATCATGGTCCACTTTGAAAGTGATAAGCTTTTATTGCTCACATGTTGTTTGAAAGAAAAGACTTGGCTGAATGTGCTCACACTTCCTTGTTTTCCAGGATTCGCCTCGACCTTTTATCTATCAAAGGGGATTTTCATATTTAATAGAATCAGATAATTAGGGAAAATAAAAAATATGTATTGATCATATAAAATGTTTTTACAAATGGATATGACACTTAAGGTTAAAACACTTATTAGCTCAAGGCTGCAGTCCAATCTGTTAAAGTTGAAGAGTTTTAGTTCAGGGCAGGAGATCCTGGCAAGCATGCCTTTATTTTTGATGAGGAGGAATAAATGATTCACGAGGTTGATTAATATTTCTTCTGCAGTTGTCTATTTGCATAAGGAGGGCAGCAATCATCATTAATAGAGCTTTATTTATTTTATTAGTCTTGTCCTGTGATGTTTGGCCTTGAGTTATACATCAAAGTAGTTTCTGTTTACACAGCACCACTCCCTGGTCTTATTGAAGCCCGACTATTGCAGCTGGAGAGCAGCTCAAGAGTACGTTCTTGTATGTGAGCGTGTGCATTGAGATTTGCTGACAACACATATTAAGCGCCATCGGATATGCAGATTTGATATATTCAGCTCATCATGACACTGAGTCAAAGTGCAGACAGACAGTGTATCTTGGGTACTCATCCATCCACATCGCTGAGACTACTGATATTTTTTGGTTGAAAGCCTTCCAATAAAATTAATCTGGGTATCATTAATGTATGAATTTGTCCACCAGAGTGTTGACAGCAATATGAAAATAAAACACCTGCTCGTGTTTGCTGACAGCTCGAGGTCGGGGTGGGGTTCATTAGCATTTGTGGCAGATGTGACCTCAGTGCTTAGCGACCTTGTGAGTTGACATGGAGGCAGGGCCACGGGTACACATAATGTAGATTTCTGGCAAAAGACATTGCTGACAGCTGTGATGTACAGCCGCAATTCCATGCTCCACTGGCAGAGCTTCAGGACCTCCTTGACTAAAAGGTGACATCAGAGGGGAGGCAGGGAGATTGAAGAGGAAGGAGATGAGTTCTGAATCTGAAAGACAGCAGTGGGAATAAAACCACCAGTGAGTGCATGCAGGCAATGAATTAAAACAATGTATCGCTTTGTGAAAGGAGGTCTCGCTGAAGAGAGGCGGTCAGAGGTTTTACACGAATGCCCTTCTGAGTGGCCCTCTTGCCTTGTCTCTTTCTTTGCATAGTGGTCCCACTGGGACCTGCTGTCCGTCTGTGTGACATTTTCATGCACAGAACCACAATGACCCCACAGCCAGATTGGATGGTGTGTGCACACTGGGCTTTGACCTTGTCTTTAGCGATTTTTGTCTCAGAAGAGCTGCCAGTGGAAGTGTGCAGTCAAGCTGTCCTCTTTCAGCCGCCCACCAGTTCGGCCGCTGCACCTCCCCACTCCAGTCCTCTTGGTTACATCTATTTCAGGTCACACAAGCCTCTGCAGTCCCAAGACACTCTTTTTTTTTTTTTTTTTTTTTTTTTTTAACGTTTTTGTCCTGTTGACACTTATTATAGCAGTGCAACATTTACAGCATAATCTCACAAGTTGTGTTTATAGGGCAGCTCTGCTGAGAGAGGACACTCTGAGCTTTTCAAAGCTCTGCAGATGCTCCTGATTTGTATTTACCTGGCAGAGGAGGCCTGTCCGCAACTGTTTGTTGTCTTATCTGCCAGCGGCACTGTCATTTGTCACCTCTAATGAATCGGAAAGTAGCAGCAGATTACTTACAGTTTGCAGAAGCAAAGGGAGAAGAGGTGAGCCGCTGGGTGCAGGCGACCTGTGTTTGTCCGCTGGCTTTCAGACGTGCTGTTCCTTTGTGTTGGGCTTGTCCTGTTCAAAGACACTGTCAACAACAGCACTAAATTGGTGTTGTGCATTGTTTCATAATGAAATGTAGTGCAGCCCACCTGTTCTCATCTGTGTAATCTGTGCATTAGCGTGACATGACATCATGTTGAACATGTTGAGACACCTCACAAACGGATGCTTCTGTTGACTGCATAAAAGCTGAAGGGGAGGGACTGTTGGACTGGTTTTCCACTTATTACTAAATCACTCATGCAGCTATAGTAGGCCTACTTGGCTGCCTGCCAAAGTGCGATTCAGATAAATTTAGTAACCACAACTAAGATTTAGCTGCATTTGGTCTGTGGTAGCTACATGTTTCCCACAGAAATTCTTACAGCAGGTAATGAATCAGTGCACATGGAGCCCAGTGCGTCATGGAGACTATTTTTTTGATGAAAATAAAGTTATTTTAGTATGACTTCTGGGCTGCACAGTGGCGTGGTTAGCACTTTCGCCTTGCAGCGAGAAGATCCCTGGTTCGCGTCCCGGCTTTCCCGGGATCTTTCTGCATGGAGTTTGCATGTTCTCCCTGTGCATGCGTGGGTTCTCTCCGGGTACTCCGGCTTCCTCCCACAGTCCAAAAATATGCTGAGGTTAATTGATTACTCTAAATTGCCCGTAGGTGTGAATGTGTGAGTGATTGTTTGTCTATATATGTAGCCCTGCGACAGACTGGCGACCTGTCCAGGGTGTCCCCTGCCTTCGCCCGAGTCAGCTGGGATAGGCTCCAGCACCCCCCGCGACCCTAGTGAGGAATAAGCGGTGTATAGATAATGGATGGATGGATAGTATGACTTCTGTGTAGGTCATTAATAAATCAAGCGTGCTGAAACCCTTGAGAGAACAATCAGGGAGTGTGAATGACAACCTGTGTAAAATTACACTTGAGCGTTATCAGCTAGCGGCTAATGAGGATATGGCTGTGAGTGTGCCTTTTGTGCAGTCTGATGGAACTGCATGCACTCTATGATCAGTGACGCGTGGCTAACCAGCAGCTTTGTGAATGCCAAATCTCCATGCAGTTCTTTGAAAGGGCCCCCCTGATAGATTCTAATGGATAATCGACCCATATGGTTTACAACTCCTGAGACCATTGGACATTTGAGCATTAGGTGCAGTTGCTCACTGTTACTTCTGCATGCTAATCAGTCGAACAAGAAACCAAAGTAAAAGTCCTGTGAAATCTTTTCATAGAAGTATTAAGTCACTTTGTTTAAAAGCTAGCGAGGTCAATAAATGCTACTCTGTAATAAAGCTTTCGGTTTTTATAAAGTTGGTGTTGATTTATCAGCTTGGCTCTGGTAGATAATTAAGTAGGCGCTGGTAATTTCAGTGTTTCACTTTGACAGAGCTGTTTATGAGCTTGTGCTGTGTTATATTGCTGAAACGATTTCTGTGCTTGAACAGACAAAATCAATTGGCCTACTTGAGAAATCTGAGCACAGACACACACACACTAAGAAACAGACTGTTAACACACTCTGTGACTTGTTTTTACCCCGTCATGTAACCCGGATCTAAATTAACTTCTGCACTTGCTGGGGACACTTCGAGAAAATCTTACATCATTGACTTCATTGTTTCTCTGAACCACTAGTTCACTGTCTCTAAATGTTGCCGTTTTCCAGTGTGATGTTGCAGATTCACTCAAGTATGTTGCCTCTCTCTGGTATTCAGTGATTGCAGTGTGGAGTAGAATGTGTCATGTCCTGACAGCGCTGTAGGAAATGATCCTGCTGCTCCACCGTTGCTGTTGCTCTTGCTTGTTCTGCAAGGGAAGCTCCCACAATCCCCCTCTCCTCACCTTGTACAGGCGTGTGCAGCCTGTCTCTTTGTTGTGATTTATATCCTGGAGGAACAGGTCTGTCACTCTTGGCCTGGATGTGAGAATAGAAATAGTATTTCTTTTCTTCTAGAGGTGAATCTGTTGCAAGTTCGACGTGCGAGCAGCGCTTTCTCTGCCAGTTTCTCCCAGGTCTCTGAAGTCGAACGTGTCCATACACAGAAAATAAACTAGGAACAACTGGGAGCGAGTGCTGTCTTAAAATGAGATGCATTAAGCTAGATTGTATTTGACATGTCAAATTGAGTAAATCATACACTTAGTGGTTTACCCATAAGAACTACATTGCAAGATGAGTGACAATAAACATGGAAGTTTCCTTGTTTTCTTTCCATAATTTGCTAATGAGTTTGTTTGCTTTTTTTGTATTTGCTTGTCCCAGATGCCATGTGTGCATCTTTTTTTCTCTTTCTTTTCTCCTCTTGTGAAGATAATAACTCAACAACCTTTAATGATGCAAATTCCATGTTTATTCTAGACTATGGAACAGATGATTCAATTAGTTGTCGGTAAATGCTTGCTGCATAAATTTGCATATTAGTGATAAAATTGCTTTTCTTCAGACGGCACTCGACAGGAGTTTGCAGATTTCGTATTAATATTGCTCATGTATTGTGTGAAGACAAGCATGTTCACATGGAAATAGTTTCTTAAATTTATTCATTGTTCAGTTAAATTAATGACCTCATTAGTATAGCGTGTTGTTTTTTATATATCATTGTAGTTGTGGTGGGATATCGGGATGTTTGAGTGCCTCTTGTTTTAATTTGTCATCTCGCCGTAGCGTGATGGTTTCCCACCGACTCCAATCAGTTCTGATTCCATTTTTTCATTTGTGTTTTTGAAGATTTTACACATGTGCAGGGTTGGGCGGTGATAAGATACTGCCATTATTGTCACCTCTTACAATTTTGATGCTGTAGCTAGGTAACTGTAATGAAGTCATCTTTTGAAATATGCTCCGCAAGCATCTTTGTGTGTGGAGCAAAATCTCAACACATGAAATCGCAAAAGGGCAAAGAAACCTTGAGGTCCTGTGTGTGTGAGTCGTACAGAGAAATACTGAATCACAGGCTCCTGTAACAGTTTTACAACCCCTTACTTTCAGCTGGCTGAGCACTGGTAATAGCCATGTGAGAGACAATGGTTGTGTAATGTTGAGTTCTTCTGCTCTACCAAAATAACCTAGTGATTTACTGATCCATGCCTCGCCTTCGCTGTGAGGAAGAGAATATCGGCGAGGTGGTTTGGATGGAATGAAGGGAACGGAGGGAGGACTCGCTGTTGTTCTGCTATCCCGTGACAGAGTTCCCTGTTTGACTGGGGCGGTTGCCATGGTCACTATTGTGCTGAGACACTTATAGTGACATGGATAATGATCGCTCGGCTGTTATTGATAGTGACAAAACCTGGCCAGTATCTGGCTCTGTTTTCTTTTTGTCTCCCTTGTCTTCCTCTGATATTAATTTTCTGACTGCAGCACACGATATCTTCACTCTGTGTCCCACCCTGTTGTCTCATTCTCAGCTCGCTCAGTGTGTGTGTGTGAGGAGTATGATTGCCATCTGCTGTAGATATTTGAACATTACATCTTGTTGACAGCCTGCACTATTTTTTTTTGTTAAATGAAACCATGCAAGGCTTCACACTTACAGTGATAAAACTTAATGATGGAAGACTGAAGAAAATATACTTTTTCTGAGTTAAAGATCCACAAGGGTTTTCAAGAGAGAACAAATCATGATGACAAGAACTGCCTAACTGAACACAAACTAAATTAAAAAGCAGTAAAAGGAGAAAATAGCTCTTTAGAAAATGTATTAAAGTGCAACAAGGACAAGCGTTGTGTAACATTAATCTCTTCCTCCTCAGTCAACGCCTGGAGGTGAGAGCTCAGGTAGCTCAGGCTTTCCTTGCCAAGTTCCAGCTGTCTAATGAGGAGATGGCCACGCTGCGAGGGACTCGGGATGCACCCATTTCTGAGGTAATCTCTATTAGCATGTATATTAATGAAGTCAATCATGTGAAGAATCCTCCTATTGGTGCCCACAGAATGGGAGGATACAGTATCAAGCACGGATAATTGCTTTGCTGATCAATAGGTATCATTTATCTACAATTTTCTGACAAACCCTCAGTGATCACAACTCCACCACAGCTTCTATTACATTTAATGTGTTTTAGCATCAGGATATTAACCCTTTGAAGTCCGAGCAGTTTCCGGGTGTTGTTTTTACTGAAATATAAAGTCCTGCACCTCTTTGAAATAGCAAAACCATGACTAGAAGTAAAGAGAACCCAGAAATGCATTTTGTGATGTATAAGCATCATAAACAAAAGCTGAATTTCTTTGATGATTCATTTTACACTAACTGAAAAACCCTGGAATGTACAGCAGGTTGTGACTCTACCATGTATAAATATTTTACTACTTATATTTTTATTTGTTTTATATTTGTCTTCTTTCTGCTCTATGTAAACAACCTGCAGTTCATTCCTGTTAAGTCTATTAATTAAATGTTAAAATCAGTGTTGAAATTGCTTCTTCATGCCATCTTTCCCATTACTTTATACTTGTATGCTTATAGATACTATACATTTGTCAGTGTGCAAATATAAATATCTATCATCTTGAACTTCGTGAATATTTATGGTGAGAAATTTGGCAGGTAAAGTGACACACATCTCTCACCTTCAAATCAAGGTTATGTTTTACATCTGCATATAATCGATTTAAAAACATTGTCTTACTGATGCTGTAACTTTATTTGGATTTCTGGAAAAAATTACATTGGCTTCTGCAATTTTGCTACCAGTTTTGCATGTAAAATAGTAATTTGTGTTTTGTTAAATTTCCCAGGATTTCTTCAAAGCTCTCAGCCGGGTGAAACACATCCACGAGGATGTAAAAATCCTCCTGCGAACCAACCAGCAAACTGCAGGGTAAGTGTTACTCTGCGCTCCACTTCCAGCGAAAGTGGGAGAGTCTCTCTAACAGCAATTGTATTCTCTTTCCTAAATTCATGCCATTTATTGGGAGCCGAAAAGGTGGAGGAGACAAATGGAAAATAACATCCAGGATTAGTATTCATGTCGGGGATCTGACGCTATTCTGCAGGTCATGAGTATGTAATGTGTGGTCTTGGCTTGTGTGCTTGTTTCAGGTTAGAGATCATGGAGCAGATGGCAGTGTTACAGGAGACATCATATGAGCAGCTCTACCGCTGGGCTCAGAGTGAGTACCATACACAGATTTACAATCACCAGCACACTGCAGACCCACTGTGAGTCTCTGGACAAAACACTGCATCTTGTCAAAAATGAATGAAAACTGTACTTTCCTCCTGTGGGCTCTGAGTCAGTTTCCAGTTTTGTCTCTGATGATGATTTGTTAGTTGTTTTAATTTTTTTTCATTTAAATACAAAGCTTTGTTATTTCAAGTGAGAGTAATTGCGTGTATAGGACACATTTAAGCACTCATGTGACTCACATCCTCTGACTGTTTTTGCCAAAAGAATGCCAGAAAACAAACTTTTCCACAGCTTAGACATGGTTTTTGTCATTGAAATCAAAATGGAAATAAACCATTTAGATCACAGAAACCTCATCTGGGTAATTATGCAATACCAAACTCTAAACCATTTACTAAAATATGAGTTGCTCTACAGACACTGGTTTTGCTGTAGTTTAGATTTACCCAAAGACAGAAGTCCAGACATTTTCAAGTGAAAATTTTGTAATGGAAAAATAGAAGAGTTGTAAGTTATAGTGTTTGATCATTTCTTTTCATGTAGTGAAAGTTAATGCACATTGCGGAGGGTCTTTATTTTATGAATCTGGCAGTTGTTTAAAAGGGACAACTGAATTTTCAAAAATAGCATTGCACATCTTTTAAAGTAGACATTTATTTCCAGCATTAGGTAAGAATGCCAACAGCGAAGTGTGTTTATCCATTTTCGCCACTGTCTGGAAGATTGGCCTCACTGTATCCATTGTTTGTGTTGTACGAAACATAAGCAAACTGACTGACTTCTTGGTGAAAGCTCATGGGAAAATGTGATTGTAAGACATCCTTGGCGCTCTGATTTGCTTGTCGCCAACACCGTTATCATGGTCCAAAACATTCAGAATAACACAGGCATAGTTACTAGAAAGGCTCAAGCTATTAAATCAGTCGGATGATGCTCCTTGAGATAAATTTTGGTTCCTGTTTTCCTTCTTCCTGCTTAGATGAATGCAGAGGACTGACCCAGGAGACATGTGATATCAGCCCTGTGTTGACTGAAGCCATGGAAGCCTTACAGGACCGACCCGTCCTTTACAAGTAACATATCAACGCACAAACACAAACATATTTATCTGAACAAAACACTGGCTCCCTTTTATCATTTTGTCTGCCTCTTTATTTCGTTTTTTCTTTATGTCGACTTGTTTGTAGTGATGAATGTTTTTATGCGTGCAGAAACAAAGGATCAATGTGGCTGAGATATTGTGGGAATTTAATAGCAGGTACACAGGTCCTAAAATGTTTTTGAACTATTTGCTTTGTTACGCCTTTTCCAAATAGCTACAAGCATTCATTACAGGAGCAGATGTGTGATAAATTTGAAACGAAGTTGTTGTTTATCCAGTTATTGCGAGGCTCCCCTGTTTCACTGTGCCACAGTCCTCTTTGGGCTTTCACAGGTGAACAGTGAGAGCTGGGGGCATTCTTGTCCCTGTGTTCTTGGAGAGAGAAGCAAAGAGGTTCTTGGTTATAAAACAACAGAGCAAACAGCCTGAAGCAACAGAAAATGTCACCACTATACAGCCAGTAGAGGAGAAAAGAGCAGATGTGGTAAAGGGGAAAAAAAACACTATCTAGTGTTTATACATTTCTCATAAACCTTGTATTAGTCATACAAATCAAGTGGATATGTTACATGAATTATTACCAATCTAGTCACTTTTAGGTTTAAAAAAAAGCAACATTCAAAAAGATTCAAATAATTATGATTACATTAAGTAAAGCCGTTGTGTAGTATGTTTTATTATTTACTTATTTACATGGTACCCACACAGTTTTGTTTACACTCAGTGCCCCTCTCCGGAGTTCATTGTATGTATTCTTGAAGCTTATCAAAACTGCATTGGATTTTGCTGCTTCTCTTTCATTGCTCCTTGTTGAAGTCAGTGTAACATTAATACTTCATGCCTGTGACATGCTGGTGGAGCACAAGCTACAAATAACATGTGAGCACACTGGTCAAAGTATTACTCTCCATATTCATATTTAGGTAACAGAATTAGCTTATTGTGAAGCTTTGCGTGGGTGATTTTATCCTGAATTTACCTCGTCTATTTGGAATTCTCATTTGCCTCTTTTAATTCAAAGTTTTTGTTGATAAACTAATCATTCTGACAATCATGACATACATTATGTTCTACCGAGTCTTGAAAGTGTTGAAGTGCTTTCAGATTTCTGAAATACATAGTTGAGACTGACATTTTTAGACATTTACACATTTTCATCTGTAAGACTGCCAATAGAACTGGCACAGAGGGATTTATTGAGGACTTTGCTGCTGACAGAAACAACAGGATTGATGCAACAGCAGCATTCTGTGTGCTCAGATTAAACCAAATACATACAAGGCATCTGGTGATGTCTGAGTCAAAGACCTTGGGTAATAGTTGACTGCAGGGATTTTTAACAAAATATTGAATACGATTTTTCTACATGTGTATGTCCAAATAAATTAAAACCCCTAAACTTTGAACACTGTCTCCCACACAGTTGATAAAAATGAAATTAAAGCTAAGTCCTTAGTATTTTTACATACACTGATTATTTCATTTCAAATTGAATGCCTTAAAGCACAAAGGCTGGAGTGCGAAAACTAGTGTAACTGCCCAAACACTTATGATCCAGACTGTATGAGTCAATAACACTAATGCCCATTACTCACAGTTATTTTGAGGTACAGACTGAAACAGGAAATGCAAAGAAAATGGATAAACAGAATTTCAAAAGCACTGAATGCCAGTGTCTGTCTCTATAAATAATCTGTAGCTTTTTGTACAGGAGAAGGTAATTCATTCTAAAATAGAACAAATAATTACACAGGACTCAGGTTTTCAACACAAATGAAAGTTTCACACGCTGATATGTTTCCCTCTGTCTGTCCTGCATTCTCGGAAATGCACCTGTTTCTGTGCCGACAAAATCGTCCAAGGTCATGTTCTGGCTCTGGCTGGGTATGTTGAGGCTGGGAGAGTGGATGCCACCGTTCTTGGAATCTTAATTCAGCACTATCTTTTGTTTAGTCTGTCACAGTGCCTGCCACCGCCAAGTCATCAGAACAACCTCAAACTCTTTCCATTTGGAAAAGCTGCCTACAGTGTTGAACATAGCAACTGACCACAACACACAGTCCACACAGCAACACTGTAGCCGCTGGCTTTTCTCATGAGGTTTGGGTGTTGAACATTGCCGTGTTTCTCCTTTGTCTGGTTAGGTACACCCTGGATGAGTTTGGGACGGCACGCAGGTGTGCTGTGGTACGAGGCTTCATCGACGCCCTCACTCGAGGTGGGCCAGGAGGAACCCCACGCCCCATAGAGATGCATTCACATGACCCTATGAGGTACATCTCTAATCCCATTGTAATGACATTTCTCTGTTCTTGGACCTCATGTAAGAGCTGAATCATGCAGTGCCAAAAGAAAACTTGTAGCTATTTTTGCACATATTTAGAGCTGGATAAACTCATGGACATTTCTTTTGTGTCTGTGCATTAGATGTGAAAGAGTACTGAATAACGAGGTTAGTATAACTTAGCTCAACAAACCGATGGCTGTAAAATATAAAGAAAACTCGCTGTTAAAAATAGTACCTTCTATATACCTAAACACAAATACATGTAATTATACAGTCATTATTGCAATTATTTTCAAAGAAACTAGATTATATCAAGCCTTAAAATTGTTTCCTCTTTACATGTGTGCACAACAACAGCCAGTGAATACATAGTATAGAGTAGAATGTAAATGTTTAAGCCACTAAAAGAATGCTTTTGAAAAGAATTCCAAGATTTTAAAAAAAAAATCAGTATTGGCTGGGACCACCCTTTGTTTTTAAAACAAATTCTCATACACAGGTACACTTGCACACATTTTTCACAGTATTAGGCAGCCAGTATGTTTCATAAATCTCAGACCTTGCTTCAGTTCTGTGGATTTAGACTGTCTTAGTGTCTGACTGATGATGTTTAAGGTTCTTTGGGGACGATACCATATGCTGCAGAACTCCTTGTTGTTCTTGTCACAGGAGTTGGTGCTTCATCACTCTGGCTGTATGTTTTGGGCCTGCTGTCATGCTCCCTGGTTTAATTACATAATAGCCATCAGTCTAATGCTACTAAAACATTTGCACAATATGGTATACACTGTACAAAAAAAATGTAAATAAAAAGAAGTGCCAGGCTGTTTTGCTGCTATTGTAATTTAGTTTGATCTTGAGAAAACAATTCTAATCGAAATCCTACTTTATGATCATGAGAAAGAGTTTCCCTCGACTAAAGTAACTATTACCCACGCATTCAGTTTACACAGACACATTTGGGTTGTATAATTGGATATGTTGCAGGAAATGCACTGCTGTTCCTTAAAAACACAAGTAATTAGTATTAAAGTTGCATGCGTTTTCAATTGTATCTCTTTTATCTATGATTGTGCTTTGTCCCTGGTGTATAAATAGATCCGATTTGTTCCCATCGCCACAGAGTTTTAACTTTAAAATCCAATTCAGGAAGATGTTAAATGTCTACTCATCACAGTGTCCAGAGTGTTGCCTGTGTTTCCTGTTGTACCGCCCTCCCTCTTCCTCCTGTGCCCAGGAGCCAAATGGGAGATTTTCTCAGAATACCAGCCATGTGTTTAACACAAAATCACCTCCACTTTTATAGAAGGCATCAGCAGTTCTGAGAACATCAAGTTCTTTCTCACCTCCCCGTATCCTCGCACTCACTCACAAACACACACACGCTGACACACACACGCTGACACACAATAATTTCAGTTTAACCTTGCTGTTTTCCACCATTATGTAATGGCTAAAGTCATGTGTATGTTTGTGTGTGAGGGGAATTAAACACAACAACCAATGCCTCGATGTCCCTGTGGGCGCAGCATGGTGAGATGAGCCCCTCGGCTTGGCCCCAGAATGACATACTGTTTACTACAGGCTGTTTTGCTGCTCTGTCAGGTATGTTGGGGACATGTTAGCCTGGCTGCACCAAGCTACTGCATCAGAGAAGGAGCATCTAGAAGCTCTGCTGAGACAAGTCACTCTACAAGGTGTGATGCATTACACACATTTGTCCATCATCATCTGGTTCAGTGTTTTTTTAAATTTATTTTCATTGTCATCTCACTACTTACAAATCATGTGGAAAATCCCTGCATTTTTAGGGATGTAATTGTATGGTTGTATTGTGTTTCATGCAGATTCACAATTCAATTTTCATGCCAATACTGTCACCTACCTTACAGGAATGTATTAGGAATCATACATCTCTAAGCTATAGTCAGTGAATGTGCTACTGTTGATCGATGTTTATCTGGATAAATTTGTACTTGTTTGTCTGTATGTGTTAGTATCGTGCTTATACACTTAATGTCCTCAGACAAATAGATAATGATTTTAATTTCAAATAACCCTGACTGTGCTCTTTGTGGCTCTTCCACTTACATTAGGTGTGGAGGAGAACATGCAGGAAGTTGTCGGACACATCACTGAGGGAGTCTGCAGGCCGCTGAAAGTAAGCTACCAAATTTATTTTTAAAAACTATGTAAGACTGAATAGCTATTTCATGGACTCACTCTGTGTGTTCCTCAGGTTCGGATAGAACAGGTCATTGTGGCAGAACCAGGTGCCGTCCTACTGTACAAGCTGTCCAACCTGCTGAAGTTCTACCACCACACCATCAGGTATTTCAGATTTTACTCCACATAATAATTCACCAGTGACTTTAGATCCGAAATAACTGATTGTTTAATCATAAACAAAAACTTAACCCTCTGAAACATAAGCAGTTTTGGGGTGGTTTTTGCTTCTGTCACATGTTTAGTCACTGTGGGCTTATTTTTCACTGCATGAAAGTCCTGCACCTCATTGTAAACAGCACAACAATGGTAGAGAGAAATCAAAAATGTCTATCGTGCAGTATAATAAAGTTATAAATATATAATGCCATAATCACAAAAAAAGAAAGCACAAAAGTTTAATTTGTTTGATTATTTATTTTAGATAAACTGAAAAATCCTTGAAACAACTTGTACAAGGTTTTTCCAAGTGCCCACAGATGTTATTTTTTTGGTTCCATGCTCTCTGCTCTGTCTAAACACAGCTTGCAGCTCAATCCCTCAATCTCTGTCACAACTGTTCAGCATAGCTTAGTCACTAATGGCTTTATTGTTACAACAAGCAGTGCAGGATTTTTTTGTTTTTGGTGAAGGTATAGAATAAATGGATTTTGATGAAATATAGTCATTTTAGACTTAGGTTTGATAAATTTTCTAATCATCATAGATGATTAGTTCAAGGACATTGAAGCCTAAAGTCTGTTTTTACACTTTCTGGCTCTGATAAATGGGATTTTTTTAAATAATTGCCTTTCAAACTTACTGACAGACTTTGGGTTTTCAGAGGGTTAATAAACAACAGTTTTGAGAACTGAATAATCATATAAGTCATTTCTAGAACAAAATATGGTTTTGTTCTATCTTTGCAAATGTTGGAATTTGCTGCTGGTATAAAGTAATATAAGCTAGTATAAACTTTTTGTTTACATTTTTAAGTTTTATGCATTTCTTGATGGATTGTGAACTAAGATAATTGATCCCGTAGTAATGAATAAGTCCTTAGTTGACTTATATATGTATCTGATCTTTGTTCAGCTCTGTCATTGGGACCAGTGTCGCCTCCTTGCTCGTCACTATTGAGGAAATGCACTTCCTCAGCAAAAAGATGTTCTTCAACAGCCTGAGCCTTCATGCAAGTAGACTCATGGACAAGGTGCGTGTGACCAGGATGCTTTTTATTTGTATACTTCACCATATTGTTTTCTCTTGTGTGAATGTGAGAAAGTGACTGCTAAAAACAACATACTTGTCTAAAGAAAGCGATAAAAGTAAGAAGCCTGCTTTTATAGCACGGACAGTTCGCAATGTTCTTTCATAAAAATGCTTAAATGACAGTGCAGCATAGTTCGGTGTTGCTCCCTGTGGACACACATTGTGTATTTCAGCTCTACGTCTAAACCCTCAAAGACAACAAGGCTATTTCTGAAGCCCTTACTCTTGTAAACAGTTTCGGCCTGCTGGCCACAGCATCAAAATGGCGCTAGCTGCCAACAAACACCAGACTTGTTACCATTTAGTTAAATTGGCATCCAAATATACATCAGCACGAGCACGAGCTCTTCCACATTACAGGCTGGCTGTGTCCCGATCAATAGCAGTTACAAGAATTATCCCTGTAGCTCAGTGTTAATCAGATTGGAGGCCCTCGGGGTTTTGGTGTCAATTCCAGCTAATGTCAGGAACACAGCCTTCTCATAATTTGCTCTATTAGGTGGACAAAGGTGTCCGTGCTCAGTTCTGCATTGTGTGTCCAGAGGCCAATGAAATCAAAACTCTCTTCATTACAAAAGCTCCACTGACCGAGGCTCAGAGTAACAGCAGGTAGTAGTTGAGTACTTGGTTCATCATGCTGCTTGTTAGGGATGTTTGCTTTGATGATGCTGTCACACACAACTAACTTCTGTGAAACTTTCCTTGTTTGCATGGCCTCCTATATCTCATCTTGTGGCCTTGTCTGTCTGGCAGGTGGAGCTGCCACCTGCAGATCTGGGACCTACAGCCTCCCTCACTCAGACCCTGTCTCTCCTCAGGGAGGTGCTGGCTTCCCATGACTCTTCCGTCGTTCCTCTGGATGCCCGCCAGGCTGACTTTGCTCAGGTAAACACACTTTTCTATCAAATAATGGAAGATGAGAACACGCAGGATGTTTCTATCTGTTCATACAACCCAATGCTATTTCACTCATCGCTTAAGGCTCTGTCTCTCTCCCAGGTTCTCTCTTGCATCTTGGATCCCCTCCTACAGCTGTGTACTGTGTCTGCTAGCAACCTCGGCACAGCTGACATGGCTACCTACATGGTCAACTCGCTGTATGTCATGAAAACTACGCTGGCTCTCTTTGAGTTCACTGACAAGAGGCTTGAGATGCTCGAGTTCCAGGTCTGCACTAATTATACATAATTATCAACAAATTAATAGCGAATAAAGCATTCTTTTTTTATTTTCAGGCATCTATTTACATTTGAATAATTAGTCAAAGCTATGAAATAATAAATAAACCATAGTAGAACAAGACAGATTACATAATGAAACACTTAAAGGCTCAATTTAGTCACCACATTGTCTGAATTGTTCATTAATAATAGTGAATTGTTCTTGCCCCTTCTATTGAAACCCATAGAGCCCAAATCTTTTATTAAAAATATTTAATTTGCTCTCTAATGAAAAGGGTGTGCGTCATATATTGTTGTTCATGCTGTAACGCACCATCTATCCCTCTATTTTTAGCTCGTCTTTTGTAATTGAGCACCACAAGAGCTCCTGTAGAAGTTTCATTATCAAAAGCACAGTGATCATCCATTAGCCACAAGTACCACTGGTTCACAATGCAGGCTTGGACTCCATTTTAAGCCCCTCTCTCCCACATTTTTCAGATCGAGGCTCACCTTGACACCCTAATCAACGAACAGGCGTCCTACGTGCTGACCAGAGCCGGACTGAGTTACATTTACAGCTGTGTCCAGCAGCACAGTGCTGAACAGGTCTCACATGGAGCACTTAAACACATGTTCGCATGCACTCACTCATGAAGTTGAAAAACTGTGTGTTTTGTTTTTTTTTTTCCCACATCTCTCCTGTTAATGCTGTTCTTTTTTAGATCATCCAGGCCCTAACAGTATTGTTTACACTACCTCTTTGGGCTTTGACCAGTATTTGTAGGCTCTACTATTGCTATGGTTACCACATGACCAATGTCTTTGTTAGGGCATAATAGCATTTCTATCAGATTTTCAGATGAGAAAGGGACAGAGAAAGACAGATTGTATCATGCTCTATTAAAATATATTGGCTTCAGCAGAATTGTCCTGTGCAGATAAGAGCTGATGCCCCAGAGCCTTCCTCCCTCTTTATAACACACTTTGCCACTGGGCTGACTGAGACCCATAGTTGTGGTTTAGCATGCGAGTCTTGACTCTGGTTCATGTCAGGACACACCACACCCTGCTGCTGCAGCTCAACACAAAGCTCAATCACAAACTGTCATTTTTCTGCAGACTGACTCTCTCCCCGG
Source organism: Amphiprion ocellaris (assembly GCF_022539595.1). Taxonomy (NCBI): domain Eukaryota; kingdom Metazoa; phylum Chordata; class Actinopteri; family Pomacentridae; genus Amphiprion; species Amphiprion ocellaris. The sequence continues at coordinate 29,736,731 of NC_072772.1, read as the reverse complement.
GTGGCCTGTCTTTGGTTTTCTTGAAATGGCTGTGTCTATTTGAAAAGATTAAGTCTATCCTTCTACGCTTGACGGCATCCCAGATGTCAGTGACTGACAAAAATTCTGGAGTTTGTCTAAGACTTTTTCAGTTTACGTCCACTATTTGTGTAACATTTCATTCTGTATTTTTCTGTTAGATGACCAAGAAAACAGGCATTAAAATGATGCTGTTCACAGTGTTAGTAGCTTGCAGATGAGTTTGTTGCCTCATAGTATGTTTGTTAATGTGCCCATATCCCTATAAAACCACTCAAGGTGCTGCACTGCTGCGTTGAACCTTGCACTGCCTTCTATTTGCTGGTTTTAATGTTGGCAATTTAGGCATTTAAGCTTGTCTTAATGTTACCATTCTGGATAATCAGTGACAGCTAATTGCCTTAAAGGTACATGCTGTTGTGTACACAAAGTCAGACGTGTATTTACTCTGTCAAGTTAACGGCAGGATTTAGGGAGGAGATTTCTCTTATTCACAAACCGAAACGCACGTCTAAGTTCAGCTATTCTCAAAAAGGTGGATTACATTGATATATTTTGTCAATAAATCACTTTAGTGCTATAAATTAGCACTAAATGGTGAACCAGACTTATCAAATTTAGGTCGTATTGACTTAAATTTGGTTTGTTTTCAGTACATGACTTGTCTGAATCTTATTTTAAACATAGAATAGCCACAACAACCCAATTAGTCATTTAAAAATAGGCTATCATGCGATAGTTATATCTAGTTAGATAAATGTGACATTTTATTATGATACAGAGCTTAGATTATATCGTATAGCCAGAGTGTAAATCATCTGTTTTCTTTTAAGAACTGGAAGAAGTAAGAGAGACATGCACAATTAAGATACCTTTTTTTTTTCTTAAAGCTTTAGAGTTTTGTCCAGAGGTAATGTCATTCAATCAGGCATCAGTTTGTCCCTACCTGCATCTATTTTTAGCAGCTGCTTGAGGAAATGTGGACAAAAAGAAGGAATAAACTTTTCCATGCTATATGGCGACATGAATTAACCACCTGATATTCAACATCACTGCTGTTCAGATGCTGTGGCCTTGAGTTGTAATCTAAACTGATGTTCTCTTTTCTTTTCTCAGGGTCCTCTGTCGCTCCTCCCCAGCATGGACAGCTCCTCTGTGAAAGCAGCAATGGTGAGTTACAGTACTGGTATTAATAGAGCTAATTTATCTGCAGATACCTGACTAATGCTGCTGTTGTCCCTCTCACACAAACAACAGGTCCAGTTTGATCGATACTTGTCGTCACCTGACGCACTTGTGATGCCGCAGCTCAACTTCCTGCTGAGTGCAGCCATCAAGTGAGTTGACTGTGGTGTTTTCTGTTCATGTGAAGATCAGGATACATGCAATACTCAGGCTTGTAGCTAAATGTTTACCTTATTGTGGGTGTAATAACGGGCTTGAGAGCGTATTCAGAGTGATTAAAAATAGCACTGGAACATCCACCCAATAATGTCTGACATTAATTAGTTTCCCAGATGTAATGTGATCATTACCGCATTCTAAACAAAACACTCGACTAAATGCGCGAGGAGTTTGGATGCTAAATTGCCAAGCCCACCAACACATTGAGAGCACGGTCAGCTCTGCACGACTGCCTGTATTTGTCTTACTGATCAGAAAATGCACATGCTTTTAGCTAAATCCTGCAGCTACAGCGGAGGGCTCTTTCTATGAGTTACGTTTACTGGGAAGTGCAGCAGGCTTGAGGAGCACTTTGTACCTCAGGTTAATGTTCTCTATTAATGGACATGGGAGGACTGATGGGCAGGACGCCATTAATTAGCTTCTGGTCCATTTCTCACTCACACTCTTTCCCTGAAATCATTCCTCCTCTTTGTCTTTCTCCCTCTCTCTCCCGCTGTCTCCCACGTCTGCATCTCTGCTCACCTAAATACACAAAAACACCCTCCAGCACTCTGAAAACACTCCTGGTGCACACAAATAATGGGAATGTGATTTTAGACTCCCTTCGTTTCACATTTCGTGTTAGTGCACTTGGTGTGGAGTAAGGTGTTGTACACGGCACGGAGGTACCATGTTCTCTGCGGGCCAATTAAAAATATGGATTCTCAAGAGCCTGAGTGGGATACAACTGAGGTGCTCCCACTGTGTCCTCGAGGCCTCTCACTGGGCTCTTCAGTCCAAGTGATGTATCCTCCACTTGTACTCCACTGCAGGAAATAGTCACATTATGTTCTTCACTTTACTCATAGTACATATATATCAATGCATATTAAGATAGTTATATAGAGAGATGTAAACAAGAAAATTATGTTGCTTCTAAAAGAAAATCTGAGCATTTTTTTCTTTTAATTGACTAATAGTTTGGTCTAAAAACGCCATAAAAGTGACCATCACAATATCCTAGAGTCCAATTTGCATCTTCAGACATCATGTGCCATTTAACCAACAGTCCAAAATTTTGTTTACTGAATTGTAAGACCAAGCAAGGCAGCAAATTACCATGTGTCACTTAAACAATTACCAAATTAGTACCTAGTATATTTCCTTTCAATTGACTAGTCTATAAATCAATAAATTGTGGCTGCTCTCAAAGAAAGCTACAGAAATGCTGATAAAAGACAAAGACTTATCTTGATTATGGAGTGAAAACATCTATAACCCATCACAGAAACCCATAAAATTCAGTATACACAGGCGCTTTTTATAAAGATAGTTTAAAAATCATTGCTAATGTGATTAAAGGGAGTAAACTTCTCTTATTTGAGTCATATTTTTTTACACTATCAGTATGTGGTGTTGTGGAAATTTGCTCATTCTTTTGCCTCATTGCTGTAATATGTATCCATAGATGGCAGTGTGCACCACATACTGTCATTCTTTGTTTTCATACTGCAGGGGCACACAGTGGTCACTGAGCAAAAATAAGTGAATTCTCACTCAAGGCATTTCAGCTCTTGATTAGTGATTAATTACCAAAAAAAAACTCTACTTGTCTGATTTAGAAATGTTTTAAAGGCTTATTCATCACTGCGACTTTCTTTAGCAAGCATGAATTTTAAAGGGTTTTGTCTGTTTGTACAGGGAGCAGATTTTCCGTCAGTCGACAGAGCTGGTTTGCAGAGCATATGGGGAGGTTTACACTGCTCTGACCAGCCCAGCAAACACCTACAAGGACCCTGAAAACCTGTTACCCAGATCCCCTCAGCAGGTTCAGACCTTGCTGTCCTGAGAGGCGCTTTAGTCCCATCTCGATGATCTCAAAGGCACCAGGCGAGCTCCAGCAGAGGTCCGCCTGCAGGTTATTTAAAGAGCCATGTAATTTATACAGTATAATAACACAAATGTCTATGAAATTTGATGTAAAGGTGGGGTTCTCTCTGGGAAATGTGGGTGTATGTAAAGGCCTCCTGTGTGCCTGGAGGAAAGAACATTATATGTATATGATGCATTTACTTTCACTGCTGCAGGCATTTTTTCCTCTCTGTAAAGCATACATTCATTTCTCGTTCTTTCTGTTTGTTTTTATACAATGTAACCCTTTTTGGTTCCATAATTATAGAAAACAAAGTCTTTTTATTGAAAAATTGGAATATTGTATAAAACAAAAGGAAATGCAGAATTTAAGAGGCTTGTCTTATTTTTGAAAGTGGTCAGGAAAAATTCTGCTATAGTGCCAAGGGGAACCTCAGAGGCTTCAGTACAAACGTCATGTTTATTTTAATCCCAGCTGTTTTGAGTTGTAGGGATAAAATGGAAAATCAGTTTTACCATCACAGTAGGTTTTTCAAACAATGTCTACCATGTGGACTACAATGTGAATGCAAACTTTAATGAGATTGGATTTAGTTATTTGCCACAAATTGTACCGTTACACGAATGAAATGTTAAACACAATTTAGTGTGTCGGAAGGGAGAAATGTTTTTCTTCACTGTTTTCACAGCAGAGTCATTTTTGAATTTATTTACATACAAACTAACTTTTTCACTACATGATATTTTTTACACCCAATACACCTTCTAGTCTTGGACTGAGATACATTAAATTGAAGGTATAAATAAAAGCCGTAGCATTTGCAAAACAATATTCAGTTGAAAAAAAAATAGACATCTACACTACCGTTCAAAAGTTTGGGGTCACCCAGACAATTTCATTTTTTCCATGAAAACTCACACTTGTATTCATGCTAACATAAATAAACAAGGGTTTTCTAATCCTCAATTAGCTTTTCAACACCATTAGCTAACACAATGTAGCATTAGAACACAGGAGTGATGGTTGCTGGAAATGTTCCTCTGTACCCCTATGGAGATATTCCATTAAAAATCTGTCGTTTCCAGCTACAATAGTCATTTACCACATTAACAATGTCTAGACTGCATTTCTGATTAATTTAATCTTTATTGAAAAAAAATGCTTTTCTTTCAAAAATAAGGACATTTCTAAGTGACCCCAAACTTTTGAACTGTAGTGTATGTCTACAAAATCCAAAAACTTTTGAAACCTCAGAACAACCAGAACAAATAGACCCAAAAAGATGTGTGTGAAAAGGATTATACTTAAAAATAAGTGCAGTCCAAGTTATTTTTAAATGCCCACACAGAACAGTTTGTGTCTTTCATCTCTCTCGAGGAAGCCACACAGCAATAGATATTTGTGACATGATGACATATAATATCATATCACTGAAAATCTGATACCACCCAGTCAACGTAATCCCCAATAAAACGCCAGTAAAACTGTAAAGATAAGTGAATATTGATCCAGTGTGTTGTTATGGTCTCTGGTCTAAGAGGCAGCATTTCATTTCTGCTATCTGACATCAAGGTTCATGGCAGCCAGCCTGATCTTGGCAGGACTGCCAGCACTGAGTCCCAGGATTTCCCCAGCTCACCGGATGTTACTCAGATATCATTGGCCAGGACATTGAGTACTGGGAATAAATGGAATACCACAAAGTTCAGCATCTGGACGACGTTCTTAAGTCCTTTAAATAGACTGGCTCTCTTTTCTACTTCTGCTTGGCTACGGTCGGATACAAACTGGGTCTTGAGTGTTTTTACTCAGCAATCTTTGGCAGAAAGTGGGATGATGTTAAGGAGGCAGGATTACTGAATAACAACACATTGTTCATGTGTAACAATACACAAAGTGCACGCCTTCACTTACTCAGCTGCACGTCGGTTGTTTGCGACTCCAAGTGGGCCTGCACAGCTCAGCATGTGAGAGCCTTGTCCTTCCAGTGGCTGTATTAAGGAGTTAACAGATGTGACAGGTGATGGAGTCACCACTTAGAGGCAGGTAGTGGTGAGCACAGTGGCAAACATTCATCCCATCATCCGCTCCATATGACAGCAGTTACCAAGCTTTTGCCTGCTGAAGCATGAAACCAGCAGGAATCTGGGTTAAAGGATAATACCAGCAGTATTGAGTTTTTGTCCTCCTCTTGCTCCAGTGGCCAGGGATGAATGTGGAACTACAGATGACAACTATATTGCCTCAACTGGAACTTTGAAAGGAACTTAGAAATTTGCAGTCACTCTGGAAATCACACCTTACTGCTCATCTGTGCGTAGAAATACCACTTATTGCTTCCTCATTTGGAAATGAATCATCATCTCCTCAAAGTATGACTTAGTAACTAGTAGGAGTGATGGTTTTGTGCCACAGCATATGTCCTGCATTTCAGAGTTAATTTGTCAAGTCTTAACATAGGATACATTTAGGGGGAAAGCTGCAGTTAGTTTATTATAACAAGTTATTGTAACTTTTTTTTTTTTTTAATCAGTCCCTGCAGTAAGAAAAATGATTTTGTATCTTTGGCTCACATATTGTGTTCACTGTAAGCTAAATATACCATCTACACATAAAATTTCATATTTAAGTTGTATTTTTCATGGAGGAAAATTGTATAGTTCTGAAAGGTTTCACCAAATCACTAATTTCCTTATGAGCCAGATTATATAGAATGTGATGTATTTAGCAAATTTAACAGATCTATTAGACCTCAAAATATTCATAATAATTTCTTTTGAGTATGTGGTGACACCTTTTCAGCATTAAGTCAAATTTTTGGTTTACATCATTAGCTATGCAATATATAAAAGCTGCTGTGAATTCATGAAGTTGCATGTTAACTAAGGTCTTTGCAATCAGAAATGACAATGAACGTGTCACCGATCAAGTAATTTTGAATGATCAAGTGTTGGGCAAAAACATTACATGTAAATATATTTATAAAACCAGTTTAATTTTTTAAATTAGCTTTTACTTTAGAGTTATTTGCTTCTGGCAACCATAGCAGGCACACTCTTGTGTGGACACTTTGGAAATATTCTAACAGATATATATAAAACAGTATCATCTGCATGTAGAAAACTGCCTCATCACATAGTGAATGCTCACATTAAGTTGTTCATTCAGGTTGCATATCACATTCGTGAAGATTCCAGGTCAACTGTCACCGTAACTGTACCTGTACCTGACTGAATAACAAAATAGTCTGTATACATTGAGGAGAGAGTCTTAAAAATTAGATATTAAATAGAACCCAAATGATACTGGATTCATAGGCCAGTACCAATTTTAAGAAGTAGAAGATTCTGATATAATTGTGTCAGCCTGTGTTGTTTATATACAGTATAGTAGAGTTATCCTGAAAACTGACAATAAGGATGTCATTGTTTATGAACTCTCCAGCTGTGTATTTCACAAAATATTTAGCAGCTTACCATGAACACTGCAAAGCTGCGATACGTACTCTACTACATGTACTGCAGACAGTAAAGTGGCTAAACTGTCTCTGCTGGACAAACAATGTGAGGACATGTTTCTAAATTACCCCAAGCATTTTTTTCTGTATTATGTTCTGTAAAAGAATGTTTTTTTCTATGTATGTAGGTCCATTATATGCCCATACCAAAGTATCTGTGACCAGCCTATATTAGCAGATAATGTCTGCTGTGCCAGCCTGTGCAAACATCCAAACTGGTTACCTCAGATGGACTAAAAGGATAAATGACAGAAACAACTTTGTCACTGCTGACATGTATTTTATTTTACCAGTGAAACCATAGTTCAGGAAAAATGCCGCCTTCTGCTTTCCACATCTAATCTTCCCACACAGATAAAGTAGAATCCAACAGGAAGTTGTTAGGAAATCGATGATGAAATAATGGACTTTGTGGCGGCAAACTACCTAGTAAGCAGACTTTAAAGTGTACAATGTTAATGAATTATCTGTTTTGATTAGGTTCTTCATTTCACAAACCGTGCTGTACTTGCAGATCGTGGACAGTTGCATCATGGCCTCCTTGCTGGTTAAACATTGAACACAAACTTGCTGCAAGAGGAAGAGAATTGTTTATCCCCTCAAAACTAAGTTATCAGTCATTATGAGTAGCATGGTCTTGCTCAATACTTGGAAAATGGTTTGCTTCTGGATTTCCTCATGTCAGCGACATGATTAGTTTGAATTGAGCCTCTCATCCCTCCTCACTCCTAACATCTCTTATTAAACCCATTAGAGTAAAGATATTAGTTATGTAACATGCTCTCCATGTATTGTGTCCTCGCTGCTTCAAGCGGAGGCTATGGTCATCCATCTTATTATAAAGCTGAAATATCTCCTCTATCATATCAGTACTACTTCTAATTATTTCTCATCATCCTTTTGGTTATTTGGAAAAGGTTACCTTATGTCAAATCTCTCCCTCTTTGGAGGCTATTATGTAATTTGTCTATTAGCACAGGAAGGGGAGCACTGTGAAGTACTGACCTGAAACCTGAGTGCACACTAATTAATTTTCTTTTCTGATTGTCTGCAGTTCCCATCACCCTAATCAGCATTTCATTCACTCCGCTCAACATAACAAGGCTACAGAAACTTCAAATCTGCCTCAAAAGTCAGCATTTGCCGCCCGTGATTTTGACACATAAGACGCAGTTATTAATGCACATCCATCTGGCGCTCCTATTGACAGGCATACTCCCTGACTGACCAGATGCATGTCCAGGTGGCCTGATAAACAAAGCATATCAGAGACGCTAACAGCACAGTGTTTGGATAGTTGTGGGATGAGAGGAGAGCGCAGAGCTGACTGGCTGTCTGTAGCTGAAGATTAGCCAATGATGGAGCTGCTTTGCCCTCACGCTGTTAGAAAGGTTGGACCCCCTGATGGTGCCCCAGAATGCTTGTACAGTATTGCGTGTGGCTGCAATACTTCATTGTGTAAGCTTTTCCTCCCAGCAGAAACATGTTTGCTTTTGCTGCTATGAAACACTTTGTACAGAGTCCTGGACCGAACACAAGCACGTTCAGCCATTTCCAAATTGTGTCACTAATGACCAGATTTTTCCTCTGTTGTTGTTGGATTTTAGTCACCCGTGAAAAATCTCTCGCTGTTGTTTTCTGCTTGCGTGCACCTAAAATCTTTTGCAAAGTTGTGCACGACACGATAGTGAGTTTCACAGCGATCGTCCACAGTCATAATGAACAAATAAACTAAATAACATGGAGGTGCTGCTTTGTGAAAGTTTTTGAAAGAACGCCAGGTTTGCCACCAGCACACGACCGAATCCGTGAACTTGAAAGACACACAGACCTATTCACACTAACAGAAGAGAGAACAAGAACATGTAACAAATTTACCATGACTAATGCCTCTGTGAGTAATCCAACATGCTGTCAATCATTACTCACACAGAGAACACTGTCTTTGCCCTTATTGGTCCACATGCGTCCATGCTGTGCGCTTCTTCAAAGCACAGTCCCGTGACTCCCATTCTGAAGCAAGAAAACTGGGCCAAGCTCTTGTGTGTGTGTGTGTGTGTGTGTGTGTGTGTGTGCATGAGGGGAAGAAAGACAGTGATTACATGAACTGGGGATGTTCTTGTCGCAGAGGTCACGGCCACAGACCCAGTCAACCCACTTTCGTGTGTCCCTGCTCAGGGACGGTAAACAAACAGGGCTGAGAGCACAAGCTATAGCTATAGCTGCGTTATACTCGGCTCTGTTTTGACACCAGAGTGTCTGGATGGTGATGCAACGAGAGGAGGCTTTGATCCAGTCACAGGTGGCAGCATCTGCCCTGTTATACACTCCATCGCTGTTGTCGTAGTCGGAAATTTGCAGTATCTTTATGTCATTATCAGATCAGTTTATACCGTCTAAGTTTACTTCTGTATAGCAGTTGTCATCTTCTATCTCTTCCTTCCTGTGTTTTCTTTTTATTTTACTGATGTGTTGTTTAAATATAACTCCTGAAAATCCCTTTAACAGGAAAAAGTATCCCCCATCTACCAAATAATGACATTTCTGAGTGAGCTAAGTTGTCCCGACTGAGTCATGAAGTGTCGTAATATTCCTGAAAATAAAAAGGAAATGAAAGTCTCAGATTGAAGAGCACATTTCTCATTAAGCTCTTCATTTTCTGTTACGAAATAGATGTTTTAGTTTCTCCTGACCTTGTTTCTGATGGCACAAAGATCTTTGTTTTTGACGTAATGCTGAATATTGTTGAAGTTGTTGTGTTTTTCATTTACTTACTGATTCGAAAATCTGTTATTTAGCAGATTTTAAGCTCAAACATTGGCAAGTACTTTGTAATGTCTTGTTAATAAAGGCCTGACAGCTATAGAGACTTTTAGTTTGCAGTAATCATTCAAATTATTTCTTAATTAATTCATACTCAGGTGGGAAATGCACTTTCTGCACCTTTTATTACACTTGTAGACACATTTTCAGGTCTTGCAACAAGATAATGAATATGGAGATTGATGTACTGTCTCATACTTTTTTCTTCCAAAGATCACAAGGAAAGAACACCCTGATACAGCTGCAGTATGTGCATTTGTGTGTGTGTGTGTGTGTGTGTGTGTGTGTGTGTGTGTGTGTGTGTGTGTGTGTGTGTGTGTGTGTGTGTGTGTGTGTGTGTGTGTGTGCATGGGTGGGAGCTGTGGGGGTGGATGTGTCCAAGCAGCAGCAGAGGCCTGAGAGGGGGAGGATAGAACAGAGCCCCAGTTACTGAGTAACCCAGAGCAGCAGTCCCGTACTCACCTTTCCCCTAATAGCCCTTCACCTTTCGAACCACGTGAAGTGAGCCTGTATGCTGACTCCCCATAGTGTGCACTCACACACACACACACACACACACACACACACACACACACACACACACACAGAGAGACACACACACACTAAGAAAGCTTAGCCAGTCAGAGAATCACAGCAGCAAACACAAGAGCATTAAGTAGAAATTTCCCTTGACACTAGAACTAGAACGACAAAATAGCTTAAAGGTTGACTGTGTTCATTTTACTGTCCCATAACATAAACAGAGCAGAATACGCTGCATGTGTGAGGCTTGAACTTGGCTCTTGGTCTGTACTAATGACTCATCACTTGCCACACTGTGCTGACATTTCTGGGGTTTTAAAACTCATGTTCGCACGTTTCGGGGTGCAGATGACTCCAAGCTGTCAGGCGCTATTCGGCCACCCAGTGACAAAAAAAGACCTCCTTAAAATGCCACACGATGCCACAGATGACAAGAAAAAGACTAGAATGTGTTTTTGGCATGCTGGGTGTCAGTTAGATCCGTAGTCAGAGACTTGATTTTCCACAACTGCGCCTTTTGTCAACTAAGGAATCATTTCAAACGGCTCTGGATTGACGTGTCTGACAACTTGATCCTGTCACCAAGCCCTTCAGGAAGAGTGGGACAACATTCAGAAAGCCAGAACCTCATTAACTCTCTGCGTCATACATGTATGACTTGTCTCTGACTTCTGGTGTCTTGATCTGGGTATTATCATTTCCAGTATATTACATATTACATGTTTGTTTTAAGATGTTCATTCCGTTCTAAAGGCGTCATGTGTTAAAACAACAAATACTTGTCCCCTTTGTTATGGATAAGACATGATAAAATATTCCATGCTCCCTTTATTTTTGTTGTATTTCTGCACAATAGAAAGCATGAGGAGTTGCATTAGTTGCATACATGCAGAGGCACATCTTTTCAACTTTCAACTGACAGCTTGTTATGAATGAGCAGAATCCTAAACTGTCACATCTCTGAATGTTAACAAGCCTGACAGAGCGGGATTACAACTGCATTGTTATCATATTTCTTCTTCATTCACTCTTTGCCTTGTAGTAGATTTTTTGACTCTTTTATTTCAAGAATTAAACCAAATTTTTTTGCTGTTGCAATTACTTAGTCACTGGTAAAGTATTCTGAAAGGCTTATCTGGATTCTTGAAGCATAAACTGCAGTTGAATGTGGCTGGCTGGAGAGATGTGTGTGAATGTGTGTCAGCAGAAAGCCACTCCTTCCCATTGTAGCAGCTGAATGAGTAAGATGTCGATGGAAAATATGAGTCACTCGACCTACAACTCACAACAATAATATTTAGCATGAGTAGGGAACTCGGCGCAGTCTGCCGAAGGTAGATTGGTGATTAGTGGCTTTATACGCAGACTGGGAGTGGCTGTGACAAAACTGCAGGCCTGACATCATTAATCCATCCCAGCCCACACACTCTCCACGCCAGACTGGTAAGGGAGGTACCGGCTGAACGACGGGGCTGCTAAATCAGTCCGGGGTGAGCAGCAGAACCAGAGAGATCCAGATCAGCCACACTGAAACTTTCTGCCCTCGCATGGGTGTGACGGGGAGCTTTTCTGGTGATGCCGTGTTTTGGAAAAAGAGGAGGTGCTGCCTTCTGCAAAGTCATGTGTAGTCTTTGAAGTTATTGAATGATAAAAAGCAATGCAGTAGAAGTATGGCAGTTAGATTTTTCCAAAAGCAAACATTTGGTGGATCTCGTGCTCTTTTTTAATGTAATACTGGATAAACCAGCTGTGCTTTTTTTAGCAATATGATGGAAAGGAGAAGTTTTGATGACCAATTTTTAAGTGACTCGTGACTGCATCGGTGGACTCCCTATTATAAAAAAAAGAAAAAAAAATTGGAGCACAGTCAGTTTGTAAAAGCACCACACTTCTGTTTGTAGTATTATGGACATTGTGAAGTCCTTTAAATGGCAATAATCACAAAATAACTATTAGGAATGAAAGATGGTGGCTTGGACTACTACATATTTTACATAGTATGACACTTTTAAACAATTCTTGTTTGTTTTGTGACATTTTACTTTAGTTCAATCAGGGGAGACACGAGCTGGCCTGAATACAGAAGCTTGCTTTGTTTGGAAGACTTTGATGTGGATCCCATTGAATAGCTGGACCTATAGGATAAATGCTATAAATAGCAACCAATTGAAGATCCTTCCGGGGAGCCATAGAAGGGTCTGAACACTGGTGGTCGAGGGGTGAAGCTGTGATGAAACACAGACTGTAGTGATAGAGGAGAGACAAAGCAGGTGACGTGGATTAAAAATTGTTAAATGTTCAACTGAGGTGATAGGAAACTGTACAATTGAGAGATTGGTACTTAAATCATGAAGAGGATGTAAGTGTTTGATTTACTTTTGTGAGTAAAGTCAAGAAAAAATGAATGAGTTTAAAAAAAAGACGAAATGCACTTTAAAAAGCTAACAAAAAAAACAAAAAAAAAAAACAACAAAAACATCTAAATGTATACTGACCAAGCAGGGCCAAGGCCTTTAAATTTTAAAGGAAGAAGGCTATTTCCATTAGAGAAGCTGCAGGATTTTCCCCCAGTCAGTAATACTGATAAACAACAGACAAATGATCTGTTTATATGTAATGGAACTCACATGCATGACAGTCAGCTGTAGCGCTGATGCAGCTGATGTTCTCTCATTGCAAGATCAGTAATAATTATCCACGTAACACAGCACGAAATTCCTTATTATCACTAATAATTGGCAAAACTCAGATCTCGTGACGAGAAGAAAAATGAGTCTTGGGTGCGGTTTAGAAAAGAGCAGAAAAAGTGAGTCTTATTCCTTGTTTTTTTGTTTCTAGTTAATCTAAACCCCGTAGTGTTTCTTTTTTTGGAAAAAATAAAACAATTGGTGTATTTTTCACAGCCTCTCTGTGAGATACACACACGAAGATTGAGTAATCATTCAAATTTACAAATCTGCCTGTGAATCACAGCTACATTGAGGTTGCAGCTCAAGTTCGTTGTGTTGACTCAGAAAGTGAATCACGGCACCTGCAGAGGGCCCAGATCATCCGAGCAGCTGTCCCAACAAGCCGGGCGCCGGGGCCGGGGCCAGATCGGGCCCTGTTTTTGCGAAGGAGGCGGAGGGGAGCCGGGTGGAGGAGGGGTCACTTTCAAATCATGGAAGCAAATCAAATCCATGCGGAGAAAACAAGCTTTGGTATTTAACCTGAGTGCACAGAAGCAAAGAAAGGGTGTTAATATCAAATGACTGGCCCGGTGGGTAAACTCTCCAGCCATTTCCTCCCATTCATACTCGGAAAGGTCTTGACTTTCTCTTAAGTGACATCTTGGCTCCGACATATGAAATTCTCCAGATTGATCAAGAACTAGGAAGTTGTGTTTGACCTGAAGTAGGAAATCACGGTAGGAAGTCAGATAAAATTCAAGAATGGAGGATCAAACCTTCACAAAACCGCTTTTCCATTCGTCTCGCTGTGTGATTTATGAGGATTTGTGCTGTTTTTGCCTTTGTCTGGGTTCAGCATCTGTAAAGGCAACATGCCAAATTCTCCCAAACATCTGTTTGCAAAGGCCTTCCTTTCATTGCAGTTACCTGTTATGTTCGAATATTCCTCTCCAACAGGAGCACCGTGTTACACTTATCCCGCTGAGACGTAGCAAAAATGTAGTATTTATGACATTGGGAGTCCAGAAGTTAGTTTCTAATTACCCTTTTTTCTCTTTGTGCGAGATGAAAGAAAAAGTTGTTTTGAAGGTATAAATTATGGTCGTCGTGGAAACAGTGTGTGATTTTAGCTTGGCGCTCTCATACGTGGGTGGCCCAAACATGTGAGTCAGCGAAATAGACCACTCACATTGCATCTGCTGTCACGATATGAGAGATTGTGAACTCTATGTATTTTCTTTTTTTATTATTATTCCCTGAAGAGAGGCCATATGGTCGAGTCTCTTTCCAGCTGGTGAAACACTCAAACTCGGTTGTCTGGTTCGGTTTTGTCAGGTTCAGCTCAAAATGAACACCCAAGTCAAAAGAAACACAAGCATTTTGCATTTTGCAATTAGAAAGAACAATAGGTTTGGATTGCAGCCTTTACAAGTCCCTCATTTGTTTCATCTGTGCAGTCTGATGATTTAACTCAGTGGAAGAAGGTGAGCACTAGAGTCCCATAAATGTCTGATTTCAACAAGTGAAGCCACTTCAGTCCTGATGAGAAGACAGAGCTGAAGATTTTCCTCTTCACTGTGAGCGGCAGGGTGCAACTCAACAGCAGGAAGCGTCTTTACACGATGAAACTCTGTTTTTTATACATCAATCATTACATCAGTGGAGCTGTGTTTTAGCACAGCAGTATTGTACATATCAACTTTTCATTTGATGTCGTTTCTGTTTTCCTGCCTCTTTGTTGGCAGCAGTCGTGGCATTATGCTTTGGTGCAGTAATCTGTCCCATTCTGGTGAACACGGTGTCTCTAAAGAATTTCTTCAAATTTGAGACACAGGACCACTTAAACTCAAGGACGAACTGATTCGATTTTGGCTGCCAAAAGTCAAAAGTTAAGCTCACTTTGGAGGCACAAAACACTTTTCTGGTCAGGATTTTTTACGCTAATTGTGACAAAATTTCACACAAATTCCTAAAATGACCCCAACTGATCGAGGCAGACGGCTGCAGACTTTGAATTATTGATCTATCTGTTTAAAATGTGTACATAACCTCTACATGATTAATATTTAATTGAAAATAAGATAAAATGATGAAGTGGTGACATTTTATATCCAGAAGGTCAAAGGTCAACTTCACTGTGACACTTTAACACCAAAACTCAAAAGGGGAAGTGAATGTAAAGTGGAACTTGACTGGTTGGTGGAAGCAAAAAAACAGAAGGTGGTGATTCTAGTTATGTTTATATGAGTATATTCATAGTATAGTATATTTGTGTACTAATTAGTTGATTCTTTTAACCACCAACCAGTCGTACAAGCTTGTCCAGTGAGAGCATATTTCACTCTCTTGTCAGGACAGAAGTTCACACAGTTATAAGAAGTGAAAACCAAATTGACTGTCGTAAAAAAATGTAACCCTTTCAAACACTTTTACATGCCTCAGGTCACTTATGGCACTTAAATTACACATATAAAGCCCCTAAAGTCAGATTACTTGAGTGTAATATTAACACTAATATAAGCATGCACACATTTTTTAACAAATGAAATTCTTACAGTCGTTTACAGTTGTCATGTTGAAATTCATTCATTTTCTTCTGTGTAGACTGCAATATTTGATGCTTTACTATCTTATCTGGCCCTTTGCCCACTGTGATGTCTCATAGAGTGACTCAAATAGCGTGTGTTTTATAGCCGGAGTATTTTGAATTCTAGACAAACTAAAACTTTCAGAGAAGCCATCAGTTTTCAGAAATCATGGGACATCTTGCCTTTCCTCCAGCTGTCACTACAGCTTTTGAAGATTTCCCAAATTAAAACTCTATCCTGGGTAATCTATTTGTGCATTTATTTGAATTAAGATCAAGTCAGCTGAGGTTAACTATGTCCTCTTTATATACATAAATAAGATTTCCTCAACTTTTCTTGGAATAACTAATTCAATGTATTTCAACTGTCGTGCCTTTCAGAACAGATGTCAGGTGTTCCTGCTTCTGTTCTGCTTTTATATTATCTGATTCATAACCCTGTAACGGGCTTCAATGTTCCTGCGACAATAAGCTCGAAAGACACGCTTCTATACCGCTGTGTCTGAGCGGTGAGCGCTTTACTGAATAAAAAGAATAAATTACACTTGGTATGCAGGGTCAGTGGCTCTTTTTGCAAAGTTCGGACTTGAACTCAAGAGCAAAAAAGTGGGCTTGAATGTGGTGAGCATTGCTAGCAAAAATTACATTCCTCAGTCGAACATAAAAGACTATACAGCTTTGAGTCTGCATCAAAGAAATCCCTTGATTGAAAGAATGTGAAGGAAATAAAACCATGTTGGAAGGCCTATTATCCTCTAGTCAGTGACAATGCAGTGGCACTAATGAGCTCAGGGAGTCAGAAAGGCAGCTGTGGCCTTCCACCTGTTCCCTGGCGCTGGCGCCCATGGGAGCAGGTTCGGATCACACTTTGCCCGAAGCTCCTCGAGCCCCAGGAGACGTCAGGCCTCGGAGAGCCTTGTTCAGACTTGCCGGCTTACAGTCGAACTGAGTCCAACCCGACAGGTCAGGCCTGTTTTCCTGTACATAGCTCAGAGCCTTGTGTGCGATAATTAGCAAACTTTCAAGGATGAGTATAACATTGGATTAACTGTAACACCTGAGCCACCACTATGCATTATGTGAGCTTGTGTAGGTAGCTTGGCTATGTGTGAAATCGATCTTAGGTTGGTTACCGCAGCCTAATCTCACTACTTTTTAATTTGATTGTCAAGTAAATACAGTAAAAAATAAAACTTGAAACCATCATGAGTTTATCACTTATTAGTCAGCAATCGTGTCTCTTATTAATTTACTTCTAGTTCACTATATTTTTTTTTATTTAAATGCAGTGATATTATTAGAATTTCTTATTCTATTTAATTAAATGTGACCCTCCAAAACGTCACCAAAACAGGAGAATTGTGCTTCCCACGCTTTCAGACTCCACCTGATGCTGCAAACTGTCTTGTGTTGCAGCTCCTTGGGACGCTGAGACCCTTGGGGGCTAATAATGTCTGTCATGCAAACTCTAATGGCCCCACAAATCCAAAAAGTGTGAGGCATTAACTGAACAGTCCTGGCAGATTCTTGCACAACTCGGGCGGCTGCGCTACACCGGGCCTGTGGGCATCAGCTGGGAAAACAAGCCGAGACCGATAACAGATCAAGCCCACATTCCTTCCTGGACTGCGCTGAGGGACAAAGCAGACCACCAATTCTCACACGCCACAGTGATAGCTGTGAGCCTGAGAGTGAGGTGTGAGGCCTGCCCGGGTTGGCGGCGCCTCACAGAACTCCGGTTGCTTTGATTCGTATCTCATGTCACGGCCAGGTTGCACGCGGTGAATGCCTCCGCAAAGGGAAGAAAACAAAAACATAATGTACATCTCGCTGACTTTATTCGGTGTCAGTTTTTAGGCAAGTCTGTTTTTAATAATCTGAGGAATGGTTTGCGCTGTGAGGTCCAGGTGCTGACAGACCTCCCTCCATGCTGAGCAGGCTAACTGGGTCCATGCTGTGCAGGCCTGGCTGGGCCCGGCTGGACGCCTGAGTACAGGTTGCCCAGCAGGCTGTGTTGTCTCAGCCTTCAGCCAGGGATGATAGATGGAGCTGGAAATGCTCCCAGAGAGGGGGTGAACACGTGTGGCAAGCCGTGGCAGGTGGTGAGCGCTGACTTGACAGCAATTAAATGTACAAATCTTTGATTAATCTCAAAGGAAGGTGGTCATTAGCAACAGTGAATCGGCTCACACACATGCACGGCCTCTTTCTCACAGAACCAACACACACAGGGACACATTTTTCTCCCAGAGTAACACTAGCATACGAGCGGGTCTCATACAGCGCTCATATAATTCATCTGTATCTTTCTATTTCCTAATTTTGTAATTACAGTTTGACACAAATATCTACAGATACAATAAAAATGTAGTTGCATTTGCATTACTCTGCCTTTCACTCTGGCAAGACTAATGGAGAGAAAAGTGAATTAAGGAAAAGCATTTGGTAATCAGACCTTATTGTGACATGATCATGTTGAGATTTGCATGAAAATCCCCACTGATGGAAACTGTTAGAGGTGGTAAAAAGCAAGACTGAAGCGCTAATAGATGAGATGTGAGGCAGGATTTTGAATAGGTAGACTATTGGATGCTGAGGTGGATGGGGTGGAGGAGGGGTCCATCAATCTCACACTGAAATGACAGTTTACAGAAGCAGAAAGAGCAGTGAGATGATAGGCCTGCAGAAGTTGAGTACACTGTTTAAAAAAAAAAAAAGTAAAATAATAGAAAAAAAATTGGGACCTAATAAATTAAAAATGAAAAAAATTCAATTAGCTAATAGCATGTTCACAGTTAAAAATAAATTAATAAGTAAAACCTGCTAATAAAAACAGGACATTATCTGTACTTTAATGATTTATATATAGCTTTTTAAAATTGTCTATATATTACTGTTGTACCATTAATGAAATATGCCAATTTTCCTGATATTCAATGGTAAATCAGTGATAAATAAAACTGTACATTTGCAATTATTAAATATTGTATCTGTAGCAGAACTTAGGACAGTTTCTGCTATCCAGTGGTATAGGTAGTCACCTGAAATGGTTTTCCAACAGTCTTCACGGAGTTCTCAGAGATGCTCAGCACTTGTTGGCCCTTTTGCCTTCACTCTGTGGTCCGTGTCATCAGAAAAACCCTTAAATGAGAAGGTGTGTCCAAACTTTTGACTGGTAGTGTAGATACAGTACAAAAACTACAATACCTGGATTTTGTCCCGTAATTTGACAAAATTGTAGTGGATTACCTGCTGTAAATAAAAAAAGGACAGTGCTTGTCAATGCTAAACCCAGAGTTTATTAACTCATATATCTTTCAAATTTCCATAAAAATACTGACCTAAAGTAAAATCAAATAAATAAATAAACATTTTTTTTGTTCCACATTTGCTAATTGGTTGCATTATTTCTTCACATTACAAACAGGCATAAAGACAAGACAACAATCCCACCAACTGATAATAAAGCAAATAAACAATGGAATTGAACGGAAATTCACCTGTAAACCCCATGGAATGGACAATTTCTGTTAAAACATACAGTCATACAACTGTTCAAGTATGAAACTTCTCTCCAAACTATTGTTGACCTTCAACCAGTGTCAGCAGAGTTAAACAGGAAACAAGAGTGATCCTACAGCCATACATGGTTTTAACAGGTTGAAACATGATGTGACATCTTATTTCATCTATTAAATCGTAAAAACATAATGTTCACACAGTGGTTCATTGTGTCAACATTAGACCACTAAATAGTTGTAAAATCTAATGGACTTTAACAACAGGACAATCTGGATGATATCTGAACTTAACTTCAAAGTTCAAACCTGTTTGATTGCTTCTGTGGCTTTGTATGGCCTCATCCTTTAATCCCAGCAATTAATGCAGTGAATAATTTATTATCCTGACTGATGATAACATAAAAATAAAACCCAGGCTGTAAAAGAAATAAAGGGAGGCAAGGAGCAAAGCTTGTACTGGTTGTGTCCCTACTTTTAAATGAATGTATTTCATTTGCTCATCAGCATTCTGCCATAAATGTTATACCACTCAACCTTAATACAAACCATCACAGCACCTTAGAATGAAGCAGTACTTAAGGAAAAGTGTTTTCTTTCTATAGTTTTCTCCCCTGAGGCCATGAGTGCATTTACATGTATTTATATGTTTCTTAATGTGATTTAAACTGAGTTTTATTATGACTTCAGCACCAATAAGACTGGAATGAAGTGAAAGCTCAGATTATTTAGCTGTGATTAACAATTAAATTAGAATAAGTCACCACCTAAACCTGAATCTCTTGTAGTTAGTGCCACCTTTACCAGAAAAGAGCTACATCTGTACAGCAGCTTCTCTAATAGAGGACCAGGCTTCACTTTTACATACAATGTATCACACACAACTAGAGTCTTTAGAGTTGCCGCTGTCTTTCCTGCGGGGCTCAGAGTGTTTGAGTAATTGCTACCTTCTTCCCAGCTCGCTAATGAGGCCGAGGTTACTCCTTACACCCAGTCTGGTTTGGACACATTTCACTGTCTATATCCCATAATCCCATTGCCTAGGAAACCGAGGAATACATGGTTTCATACCTGACAAACCTCCTGTGAATTCATTTAGCTCTGCGTTGCCACACAGAATTACTGAGCATAAATCAGATCTCAGAGCAAAGACGCTACAACATCACCATGCAGTTCAACTCGAAGTATATGTGGAACGCATGTTATTGCATTAAATAAATGTGTATTGTTACCAAGTGGCTACACAGTTTGGTTAATAAGTATAATGAGATTTTGTTTTCTGAAAGTCTCCATGTTGAGTGGCTGTTGAGTTTGCTGCTCTGCTAATTTCATGGGAGTCTGTCACCGTGGAGATGTGAATGTTCTCCCTCACTGCCAGAGCCAGGAGAGACCACAGAATATCCCCCCGGACCAAATCCATCCTCAGAATTACACCGGTTAATTCTTCATGATGAGATAATCAGAGATGCAAAACTTCATGTGTTACTGGTTCAGGGGCGATTATACTGTTTCTGAGAAGGATTCTAAGAAATCACAAAAATAAAAGCATTTAGACTGCTACACATTATATTCTCATTAAACTAACAAATCCTGCTCAGTTTTCACTAATAATGGAAACAGAAATGAAAACAAAAGGTCCAAAATAGAACTGTCTAGAAAACGATGTATAAATAAAATCTTTAAAGCTGCTTTCTGAAGCATTGCATGTAAAAATCCATTATCTAATTAAGAATAGCCTCACATTCAGTAGCAATGACAGTATGATAAAGACCTGTGATGGGATCCCTTTGTCCCAGGATGAATGCTTTCCTGCAGGATGCAGAGTAGATTTTATGTTTCCAGAAGCAACAACTCATAACTTAAGAAACATTGTTTTAGTCTAAGCTGAGTAACTTTAGGTAGAAGACTACAGTGAGTCGGGCACAAAGGAGGGAAGGTGCAAAAAACAAAGCAGCACCAACAAGTTAAAAAAAATCAGCAAAATAAGAATTAGATTATCACTTTGATAGCTACACTGCTTGATTTAACTAAGCAAATAGGTAGGAGCCATCCACTGGATAATTACCATAGTGATGAATATTTTTCAACTGCAACAACTTATTTAACCCGAGCTGATGCTGTGAATAGCTTCTCATTTCTTAAACAACCATAGAAGACATATCTTGTGGTCATGGAAAGGAACACAGGATATGTTCCAATAATAAAGGGTCAAATTATTGGCCTGCTTCAATAAAGAAAACAACTAATGAGATTCCTGAAACTAATAAAATCAGGTTAAGAACTGTCCAACGCATTATTAAAACCTGAAGGGTAGTGGTCAACCATCATCCTCATGGAAGAAATGTGATCTGAACAAACTCTTGGATGATCGTGATCCGAGGTCACTTAAATGTTTGGTGAAATCAACAGCAGAACTCACAGCTATGTTTAATAGTGAAAGTAAGAGCATTTCCTCACGCACAATGCGAAGGGAACTCCGGGGATTGGGACTAAACAGCTGTGTAGATCACAGAAAACCACTGATCAGTGAGGCTAATTGGAAAAACAGGCTTCAATTTGCTAGGGAGCGTACAGATTGAACTCTGGAGCAATCGAAGAAGGTCATGTGGTCTGATGAGTCCAAATTTATCCTGTTTCAAAGTGATGGGAACATCAGGGTAAGAAGAGAGGCGGGTGAAGTGACACACTAATCATGCCTAGTGTCTACCATACAAGCCCTTGGGGGCAGTGTTATGATCTGGGGTTGCTGCAGTTGGTCAGTTCGAGGTTCAGCAATGTTATATGCTCAGATAATGAGGTCAGCTGACTACCTGAATATATTGAATGACCAAGTTATTCTGTCAATGAAGTTTTTCTTCCCCGATGACACGGGCATGTTCCAAGATTACTATGTCAGGATTCATGAGGCTCATATTGTGAATGAGTGGTTCAGGGAGCATGAGACGTCATTTTCACACATGGATTGTCCTCCACAGAGTCCAGACCTCAGCCCCACTGAGAATCTTTGGGATGTGCTGGAGAAGACTTTGCACAGCGGTCCGACTCTCCCATCATCAATATAAGATCTTGGCAGAAAATGAGTGCAAGTCTGGACAGAAATAAATGCTGTGACATTGCAGAAGCTTATCAAAACAATTCCATGTGTGCCATACTCAGAGGTGAAGGCGGTATTAGAATGTGCAACTTTTTTGGGGGGCAGTCAGTGCATAAACAATATATTTACACAAGTTATTAAATGAGAAACAATATGAAAATGTCCCTCATAGTGATGAACTTATAGAAAATTATCACCCAAATCTCAAGCTTCCCTTTATTTTGCAGAACTTTCGCCCATAACGTTCCTGTTGCTGCTCTCATAGCATCATTTTTGGCCACAGCAGACAGCTACCTACTCACACAACCTACTGCACGCTGCTTGTTCAGCACCAAAACAGCAGACA
This sequence comes from Amphiprion ocellaris, assembly GCF_022539595.1. NCBI lineage: Eukaryota > Metazoa > Chordata > Actinopteri > Pomacentridae > Amphiprion > Amphiprion ocellaris. Next base: position 29,714,378 of record NC_072772.1, on the reverse strand, counting down.
GATACAACTTAGTGGACTAAGTCGTGAAGCTGCTGGAGCATTTATCAGCTAAAAGGCCAGATATTTCCCTCATGAGTTGGTAAAGACCAAAAACCAAGTTAAAGGGAATGAATATTGGATTTAACATCAGGTGGCCAGAGACTCAACTGTGAATGAAGAACGTTTGCTCTTTGACTCATTTGTAGCGAAAGGATAGTTTAAAGGGTGTGCAGTCACAACACTGAGGTTAAAGGACAAAAATTGTTCAAAGAGCCTGTGTTTGCTGATTTTCTCTTTGAGTTTCACACAATGAGCAGCCCTTTTAAGCATCAGACTAACATTAGACTCAGATTTATTTGTTATTTTATATATTCCTGACATAAAAGTGTTGATTAATGGAGCTTTAAATGAGGTTATCTGGGCAAAAATCACAGTAAAAAAACAAGAGCTTTGGTGTACTGTACACAAAATTCTTCCGTGGTCTGATATGTTAGATCACAGATTGCACTATAGATTATATATTGGATAAAACCGTCTGTGCTGCTTGATGACAAAAATGCATTACAGCGACATGAGTTTCTGAGATAATTTGATGATTCTCATCAAATAAAAGTGGATATAATGAAGATGATATAGCCTGAGCAGGTACGTTTGTGATGACAATGGAGCTGGGTTGTTGCTCTGAGGCCACGTCACATCAAAGACAGTTCATGTCAAGCAATCAATAGCATTTCCTGGGTCTCGTTTCATTTCCCGGTGTTTTTCTGCTCCTCCTCTCTTCTAAGAATACACTGGCTTGTCTAATCACAGGAACCGAGCCAGGCTAGAGGTGCATGCCTTTGCACATGGCAGCACAAATTAAAATGTCTCCTGCCACCCGCCTCTCTAATTCCCTGGCACTATGCCCCGGCCTGTCCCACGAATTACAACCAGACCTCCATATGGTGCAGCCAGCATGGGGCAGGCCAGCTTATTGACATGAGCTCCTCCCTGAACTCTGTGTCAATAACGGAGGAGCTCAGAACACACACATTTGGCCAGCCGCAGAGGGCTAACCTCATAACATCGTTAGAGGCAAGAGTAAAAGGACTCGGAGGGTATTGGCAGGATTTTTTTTCTTTCTTTCTTTTTTTTTGACTCTCATTTAAAGAACACTGCCAGTCGATCCAGCAACACGTGCATTATACGGGGAAAGATTTAAGAGTTTAACCAGTCCAGGACTGGTTAATCCCCTGTGAGCTGTGCTGTGTGATTCTTAGGCAGGGGTCTCTGGGTCATTCCTAAGTCTAGACTGAATAGGCTATTTAGCTTTTTAATCTCAATTTTATTGTTTTTCTCACAGTTATTGGTTTCAAAGAGTTGCCCTTTTACAGATTTTGAGGAGTTTTAACCTCTATCAATAGGTGTCTCTAAGTCACTGAAAGATGTCTTGTTTGCTCACAGGTCAAGACGTGGAAAACGCAGATTCTGATCTGTGATGCTTTTTTTTTTCAAGTAAAAAACGTTACTTTGGAAGCACTTAACTGTGGAATAAAACCAATAATCTTGACTGATATGCTTATTGTTAGTAGTATCTTCACATTGTACCTTTATATTCTAATGCTGTATTTTATTGTAAAGACCAAAAATTTTGCACCTTTTTTTGTAAATACCAGCATTTTTGGCGCCTTATTTCTATTTCTTCGACTAGCACAATTTGCATTGATAATTAGTTGCATGCACATTGTTACTTTATCTATTTTGAGGGGATGAATAGAGTAACTATCTATCTATCTATCTATCTATTGGAGAATGTGACATTACTATATCACCAGTGAATAACTGACAATATCAGTATTATAACCACTATAGATGATGGTTATTTAAGGTCATTAATATGACAAAATTTTCATTTTTCTGATCACTAAAGGCAGTTATAGAATCAGAAAAGACCCTTCCTTAAGGAAGTCAAAGAGCGAGCACTGATCAAGTCATACGTTCACTTGCAAACGGAACATTTTGTTTTTGAACAATTTAGACAAACACAGAACATTTTGTCTCAATATTTATCCCCATAATGAGACACAAACAAATTTTATAGCCTCTTTATACGCTTCAAAAATACAAGTTCAAACTATAAATTTCAGAGGAAGGTTACAAAATAAGCGATAACTGGAAATAAAATGCAAGAGAGTTTACCACAACAAAGAAGAGACAAAAACACTCAACTTTTGGTTGCTCGAAAGATGAAAATGGAATCTATGCTATAAATTTTAAAAAAGGGGGTTTTGGTTGCCATTTCCTTTGCTTTGTTCTCCGCTGGGTGTATCACTGGCTGTTTTTTGTTTGATTGCCTGTTTTTTGCTCATATTATGTTGGCTTTTTTAGCTTTGTGAAGATGAAATATTTGGCCAAAGTGCAGAGAATGCAGGTAGCTAGCTGAAAAAACGCCTCTTTTGTAAGTTTGCATTGATAAAACATGAAGGTGGATTCCTGATTTAAAAAAAACTTTAAAGTAAACATGGAGATGGACAAAGAGGCGGAAGCAGCATCCTCAAACCAAGAACCAGACAATGATGCTGTTGATTCTTTTATCAAGAGCAAATCTTTGACCGCAGCAGCGATGAGATAAATCCTGTGGTGGGAGCTCAGAGACATGACTGCCTCCACCTGAAACTCGGTGCCAGACTTTTCTGAACACACATGCTGTTTGTCAGCCGCCGCTGAAGTGCTGTTAATGGTGTTGTTTTCAAATGTTCTGCTGTTACTTGGTGCTCGCCCACATGTACCCTGGATGCATATTATTAGGCCGGCGCTCAGGTAAACGATATGTTCCTGGATAAAACGTAAACAAGCCAGAAAGACCTTATGACACGCATGAGTAGAGGGCACACAGAATCAAATACACTGATGAATAAGTGCATCACCGGTTGAATGACCCACTGCAGCAGCAGGATCCCTGGTCCTGTCCTCTGTCACTGACACTCGTGACTAATGGAAAGGTAGGGCCAAGCTATGATGAAAAATATGTCACTGCACGGATAAAACTAAGGGCAGCTCTGTCACTAATTAAAGCTGAGATTGTAATAGCAACAGATTCAATATTTGATAGAATGTGTAGATAGAACATCCTTCTTTCAGTGGAAAAACCATAGTACTGATAGCTGTTAGTCATAAAAACATCCTCATGAAGCTCTATCCACAACAGAGACCAAACAATCTTCCTTGGTTTACTAGAATTAAATTGTGACTTAAACATGGAAATAAGTGCTATTGTTTCAAAACAATAAAATTTAAAGTACCACAAGCTACAATGAAGCAAAGTACAGTTAGAGCATCCTGTGGTTTTTGTATTTTAGTCTCTGTGGAGGTGTACAGCTGCTATGTTTGGAAAAAGTCTGAATTTATTGACATGGAAGAAATTAAAGTATTTTGTTTCTCTTGTATTACAGACCACATGCTGTACTGAAATAGCGGATTTAAAAGATAAAATTCAAGAGATTTGGGTTCTTAACACTTGCAGTTAAGCATGCATAAGATATGTCTGCTTCAGTGAATCAGTGGAATGGTCTACAAGTGTTAGACAGGAAATATCTGAGCTATTTAAGGTACTGTAGTTTCTGTAAGATGTATTTAAAAAAGCATTGTAATCTTTCCAAAAAAGTGATTTGTTATGTTTTTGTGTGCATTTTCACTGCAAATCATCTCATGCTGCCGTGTCCCCCCTCCCTTTTTGAGTGTCTTTTGAAGTGTTTAACACATTTTATGCTTTACATTAAGAGTCTGTTTGAAAGAGGCTACACAAATAAACCTGCCTCACCTCACTCCTCCTTTCTCCTCTCTGTTGATGTTTTCCTTTGTTCGTGCCCTTTTGCTTCTTTTCTCTTCTTCTTTCTGTCCCTGCGCTCTTGTAATTTTACCATAGAAACTTTATTGTTTACACCCTGTGCGCCTTTCAAAGACCATGTTTATTCTTGCGAGTGCCGGTGTGTGACTCTCTTACTATCATTCTGGAGGAAATACCATGAGTCGCGTGCCAGTCACAGCTAACCACAAACCCAAGCTGGGTGGAGGCATTTTTCATATAAATCATGGAATATGGCTGTGGGCGAGCCTTTGCCTGGCTGAGCGAACGGCCACAAATAGACTCCCATTGCATGTAGTAACAGCTTTGAGCAACACAAAGGCAGACTGTAGTAACCATTGCCTGTGGTATAGCTGGGGAAAAGGGCTCTTATTGTTCCCATAGTTAGTCATGAGATATTACCAGACCGTCAAGTTCAATTCGCAAACCATCAGACGTGAATGCTTTAAATTCTCAGAGTTTTCACTTCAATTCTTTCACCACCGCAGGGTTTGACAGTATGACAGAAAAAGTCCCTTAATGAACCTCACTTGAGATGTCAGTGGGCCGAGTTTGACACACTTCGGTCTTTGACAAAACAGTCACAGGCACTTCTCTGCCTGACTCCATTTCCTAAGATTGCTTACATCACATGGCATAAATAGAACTCTCCACGATATAAATCCAGCGCTGTGATGATAGACACTAAAATAATGTCAGAGGTGGTTAACAAGGGCTGCTCGAGCAAGAGCGTGTGACAGTACAAAGGCAGCATGGAGCAAAGACTGATGTGGAATGTAACTAACCTGGAAGCTAAAGTCATATGGGGCTAATCGGTTCCAGCCGTGCATAAATTACAAAGGGAGGAACAGGGGACGGTCAGCGGCATGGGCAGAAACTGTAAAGATAAAAAGAGAAGGGGGACAGAAAGAGAAAGAATCAGATCAGCATGTGTGTGTGTGTCCTGCCTGTTGGGTGTCTGTCTTATCAGTGCCGCCGGCGAGGTTAAATCAGGACACAAATCACACCCCCAGGCTGGGCTGCCTCCTCTCAACTTACCCAACAGTTAAGCTACATCTGTTTCTCCTTTACTTTCTCCGTCTCCCCGTGTCTCTCTCTCTCAGTCTCTCCTGAAATGTGTTGTTACATAGCGATGTTTGCTGGCCACAAAAAGCGGAGCCGCTTCGGTACAGGTCGGTGTGATGTCCTGCGCTGGAGTACAACTAATCATCTAAGCAGAGGCATGTACAGGTTGTCTAAGGACAGGGAAAACAGTGGTACCTCTGTGGTGCACAGGGGCAGGTTTGTGTTTAGGTTTATGGTTTGTTTAGTCCAAAGATTACAATAGATTAGTACTTGAGCAAACCACAGAAGCACTTTGGGCTTACCAGCAGAGTACCTGTGCCAACCAGAGGGGTATTTGGACCAATCAAAGGGTCACTTTAGACAATGAGAGAGGGATCGAGGCCGACCAAAGGGGAACTTGGGATAATCTGAAGGGTATTTTAGCCAACAACAAGGATCCTTAGATGAACTGGAAAGACATGAAGGAAGATGGTGGGCACTTGGGACAACTACAATGGCAAATAGATCAACAAGAAGTGCCAATCAAAGGGTCATCAAAGCAGCACTTGGGCTTACCAAAGGAGGTGTTGCAGCCACCACCTGGCACTTGACTTGGAAGAGAATTTAGGACAACCAAAGGGGTCTGTGGACAAACTTGAGGACTTGGCCAACCTAAAAGGGCACTTAAGCTTACCAGAAGTGTGTACTGGGATCAGTTAGAAAAGGCACACTGACCAAGCAGAGGGACATTTTTAGCAACAATCAAATAACTCAGCCAAATACAGAGACATGTGGGCAAACTGTGGGCACTTGGGCCAACTCTAAGATCACCTGAGTTCACCATTTGCACACCTGCACCAACTGGAAGGGCATATAGTCCTACTAGAAGAGCACTTCACCCAGGCAACGGAGAATGTGGGATTACCACTACCTGAGGGCATTTGAGATGACAGGAAGGTAAATTTGGGTCATGTTGGCTGTACATTTAGGGAAAAATAAATTGTGCAACTCTGTAATTGGGACATAAACATATCCTGAATACATATTTTTCCAATTTTAGAGAAACTTTGGCACATAGAGCTAGTTGTCCAAGCTAATTTATTTAGATTTGTCATGCTATGCTGCAGTGATGACTTCAGGCCTTCAGGTAAAATGCACGTAACAAATTAGAATGGGAACAGAGTTAAAACAAACAATTAATTTTTGAAATTAATTTTTGAAATTATGAAAACACACCAAATAAAAATATGGTAAAGGCCCATGGTTTCTGTCATGCACTTTGGCACTTCACTAGTTACATCTTTTGCTCAAAGTCCTTTGGGTCTAAAGTCTCTGTGAGGCTTATTTGTGTCACCTACAGAGCCCTGAGGACACACCTCAAACACACACACACACACACACTCACTTGCATGTTCAGGCTTGCGTGAGAGCTAGACAAGATGTCAGTAAGTATGATAAAGTACAGTAGATATAGCAAGCTGTAAAAGGGTAATTTGTGTTGTCCTACTTACATTTTAAAATGCTATCATGAAGAGTTTTATTTAGTCTTGTCATTTGCACCATAACACTAAGATATTCATCGATGCTTTATTATGAAAATTCAAGCAAGAACATTTTTAATGAAAAAGCACCCAAAGGAGGCGCTGATGACAGATTATTTATTGGTGACAGTGTTCTAGTACAGTCTTGTATTGTGTGTATCCCACTGTACAATAACAACAGCTTTTTTTGTTGTTGTTCTGTAACTCCTTGTCCTCAATTCAGAACTGGGGCGCAAAGAACTGTTCGCTGGGAACTGGGGGAAAATGCAAAAGTGCACATGCAGCGGCGAGAGTGAACTCCATGACATATTCCAACGTCCTCACACTACATCTGTGTCCTGACATGGCCCCAACCGTCTAACCGCATTTTGTCTTCTGGCACCCAGGGGAACATAAGGATCACATATGCCTTTGGCAGCAGTCCACGCCCACATTCCTCAGCTATGTGCTCACAAGCGTTCTCCCTGCTCCCCCTCCCATCGCCCTCCCTCTTCGCTCTGACACCAAAAACTTGGCCCACATTGCTGTACCCTGTAAAGAAATGCAAACACTATATTTTTCCTGGACACAGGGGGAGGTGGAACTTATAATGTGCCACTTCTTGAACCAAGCTGAACCTTCCAAGTTCTTCTAAACATGCGACTGACTGAACCGACTGTTACGCAGGTGGATTAAACAGGCTTGTCAGGCTTCAGGGATAGGGTTCATTTCAGGTAGTGCCTACATGCTGATACTTATTTCACAGAAACTTCCTTCAGTGTGAATTTCAGCTCTGAAACGGGAGGAGGAAAAATGGAAAAATAAGAGGCCTTGACTGCAACTCCTAAAGAAGAGTCTTGGGCCGGAGCTTTTTATATGACTAATCCCCAGTGGCTTGTCTAGTTAAAGGTTATCTTTTACTCACAAGTCAAAGTCAAAGACAGTGGGGCCAGAAAGGGTGTGCAGTTTGCTGTCTGGGGTTACTGGGTTCAGTGGTAGGGGGTGCATGGTGCGGAATGTGGCTGTAAGAAAAAGCCAGGAGGAATCATTATAGGGAAGAAATGAGACGCCAGAACTGGGAGTGCAGCGCATGAGCAAAGAATTTTCAGTCTTTTATAAAACAAGCCTCTGCACATGGCTTAAATCTTCTGTTCTGGATCTTTTACCCTTGTGTGACAATGTGTACTTTCCACTTTCTAAGTGTGGACACTGAATGGTCGACATATTTTTACACTGAGTGTATTCTAATTTACAGAACATGGGTTGATTGCGGATCATTTGTAATGGTTTCTGCCATCCGACTCCTGACTTGTTAACTTTTCCTATTGCAAACTTAGCCAGTGTTACATTATGTTAAATTCTACCACACTTTGCTAATAACCCTCAGCACATTTGTCAAGTATTTCACCTGGAAATGTCAGCTGGCTTATTAGCTGGGATGAAAATGTGACCTCTGGCCAGACCACCTGCTAATCATCTCCTGCCAGGCCAAGCACACTGTGTGTATTCGGGTGCCAGAGGAAAAATATGAACCACATTGGAGCTTTGGTTATACAGTAATATGTGGAATAATCAGATCTGACTGCTGTGGAGGCAGAATAACCAACTAGCAGTGGGCTTATTGCTTGATTTACCAAACCAAATTAACCTACAGGCCTTTTTTTGCACATTTAGATTCATTTTTTCCCCATTTGTCTCTCTCCTGTGCTTACTTTCAGCATATTTTAAGTCTGTACTTCTTTTGTCTTTGCTTTATAACCTCCTCTTATGGTCTTCTTCAGGGAGCACTGACAGATTACGTCTCCGAAGACATGTTTGAACCTAACCAAAACTTCAAAAATCAACTTCTGCATGCAATATGATTCCTATTTCTGAAAAACAAATCTGACACATCTTTTACACAGAAGTACATTTATTTAGGTCTTAATACATTAATATTGAACAAGTTACATATTTGTATTGATTGCAAATCACACAGCACAATTCCAATTTATTCCTGTATACCTGCATTAGGTAAATGTAACAGATTTTTTGTATTTTAAATATGAAATGGGAACTCTTCCTCTTGTTACGAGGAGCCCTTTTGTTATAAAATGTAAGTAAAAGTGCAATATCTAAATTGGTCCAGAATCTGCATCATTTTGAGCAGGACTTCTCTGACGAATAAATATTGTGTGTTTCAGTTTTAAAAATGCAATATATCTTTACATTTTTTTTCTGTAATTTGCTTTTTTGATGCTATTTTCTAAAAACCGTAGCTGAATACAATAAAAACAACATTGTCAGTTTACAAAAAGCTTAGCGTATCAATCACTGCATCATCTATTTTTTCTAAATAAACTTCATTTTTTCCCATATAACTATCTGGAACATAGAGTTTTGACAACAACGACACCATAACATCTCACAGCGCTATGTTACAATAAAATATCTCTGTTTAAAGTCCAAAGAAAAAGAAAAATATAACAAGAGCAACATAAAATTAAGGAATACAATGCATAGATTCAATCATTTCAAAATGTTTGAGATATAATTTACTTAGTACAGCTCTTTAACTTTTAGAGTGAACCTACATGGATTCATTACAGTTTATCCTGACTTGAGTGACCGGCACAAATATATATAGTTCTGAGCACATCACATGATAAAAATGCTAAATATATCACTTTGACTTCAAAAGGCAAATTTGGCTATAGTACACTATGGCATGTTTGGGTAGGAAAAGGCAACACCTGGCAACAAAGCCAAACAGCAGCTTCTTTATCGGCTCCTCTGCCTTTTGAAATGTTAAAAATGGTATTTTTACTCACTTTAACTTGCTCGCTCTTTCTTAAAATCTGTCAGTGGAGTCAGATCGTTTGCCGTTGCTGTTCTGGAGTATGCACGTTTTCATTTCATCCAAAAAACAAAAGTAAATTGAGGATCTTTCACCTGTGGTTGATAATTAAAAACCTGCATACTTAGACAACACGGGATCGCCTACTGACGTGTGAGGATTCTAGATCAATCGGATAATAAAGGCTCTCAGTTTTATCACATTCAGCCACCAAAACCAGTCGACTTTATGAGAATCAGTCACGTTGACAGACGAAGGTCGCGACAGTCTCGTGCACGATTATCTGCTTCTGCATAATAAGTCACCGGCAGGCTGGAGAGTTTGTTGTTAGTACAGCAATAGGTGGGAAAAGCAAGTTTGAAAATGCAAATATACAAGCTCAGATACGTAACACTTAGTGGCGCTTTTCGGGGGAAACTTTAAATAATGACTAAAACAGATTAAAAAAAGATGATTGGCTGTTATCAAGTCACGCGTTACCATTATATCAGATGCTTAAAAAAGACATAATGATAGGTAGAGGTAGGAGGGGCAGAGTGAAAGTAGTAAGGCTGTTCCTAATGACAGCATTTAGAGGGCTCTGTTGAACAAAAAAAGCAATCATACTGTACTAATCTGGATCACTAAACTTTCGAGACAAACAGGGAAATACAAAGAGCTCTGAAGCCATACAGGGCACCGGCTGGTTTACTTGCAGTGACGATCTCTGCACGCCTCATTCAGCCTCGGCGTGACAACAACAGTAGCACTGAGAATATCTTTTATCCAAAACCGCCTCGACCTCATCACAATCACAGTGCCGAAAAAGCGTTCAGGAAACCTTAACAATAACAATTTACAGTCACTTATTTCTTCTGCAGACAAGTGAAAGCAGGAAATTGAAAATAAAAGAGTTCACTGTTCTTTTCTTCAAGACTGCTGGATTTGAGTATCTTCTGGACCGTAGACATTTACAATATTAAAACCCTTCAAGCCTGCAGTCAAAATCTACTTTGTTAGGCACAATAAATAGGCCCCTGTGGTATTAAGGTTCAGAGTGACAAATAACCCAGAACAATTCTGATGTCTGAGTGCAGGTTATGCAACAGCATAAATCTATATTAACCACAAATAACTTATGTCTCAAATATATACTAAATCTACTAAACATCTACTACATCATTTTAATATACATTCTTAATGTATGTACAAAGAAATCAGAAAGTAAATTATCATTTTACAGCCTGATTGATCTCAAGCGCAGATCTGTGTTTAGAAGAATCGGATCCAGTTTTTCTCTGAGCTCATTTTCGGTTGCCTTGATTTTTGCTTCCATTCTGTAAACACTATTTACAATCTTTAAAAATACACGACGAGACCTGATTTTACAAACCGTATGATTACACTATGTACATTCAGATAATAAGTCAGTTATAATGTAACATCACCCAAGGATTCTTTGAGAAATCCCTCGCTTGTTTTACTATCATGACAGTCCACAAACTCCAGGAGCCAGATCACCTTCATCGCCCGTCTGCAGCGCTAATCAATTATCATTATTTGTACATACAAAAGCTTGACTGGTGACACAGTAAACAGCATGAGTTTGTGCACTTCTACACATTGTGCTGCAGCTGCTGATGAGATGTAGTTGGCAGTGTCAAAAATTACAGACTCGACTAAATTACTACTCAACTCTGTAACCTTTGTGAGTAAACCAGAGAGGTGTGTTTCAGTTTGGCTCTTCTGTTAAGGCAAAATGTTTGGCACTTAGTTCGTACAGACTGTTAAAATAAACCTGACTTCATTTTCAGGGGCCCTAAAGGTGATTTGTCTGCAGCAGGCTGCAACCAATCTCAGCCTGCTGATGTAATTTTTTTGAAACAGGAATGTCATTGGAAAAGAAATTGCAGGTGATGTTGAGATGAGAATAAAATGCATCTTAAGATACACGTTTAGTCTCAAACGAGTTTACCAAACAGCAACAATAGGAACTTTTTTCTTTTTTTTTTTTTTTTGCATTACAGTCTCTACCCTGACACCCAGCTGTGTGTGGTGGTCTTCACCCCATGTGGGAAACCTTGCTGGGTCACCACCGGCTCAAAGTTGAAGTCCAGCGAGTCTCCGTCCATCAGAGTGTCATGGAGCACCGTCTCCATGTCAAACTCAAACTTCTCGATGGACATGTCATCCAGGTCGCTGGGCAGTTTCTCTGGGTATGAGGGTGGTGACAGGCCCGGCCGGCCGAATCCGTTGGTGTTCAGAGGACAGAAGCCGCCGGGCATTCCTCCTCCGCTTAGGTGGCCGGAGAGACTGTAAGGCATCTGCATGTGGCTTTTGGCTGCAGGCAGCCGCGAGCTGCCCCCGTTGTAGCTCAGGGACATGAGCAAGCGGCCGTTCATAGCTGGTGATGAGGACGGGGCTTGGCTGTGCACATTGTGTGGGTGAGTGTGAGAGAGGCCATGCGGGTGACCGTTCCCTCCTCCCATGAGTTTGGCTGCATGTTGGCTGCTGCTGTAAGGCGGCAGCATGCAGCCGCCGCTGGACTGAGACACCACGGTGTCCACCGACGGCATCAGCTCTCCGTGCTGGTCTGTATCTGATGTCAGCAGCTCCTTTAGAAGCCCCGCAGTGCAGCTGTACTGGCCCATGCTGGGCCCGAAGCTGGGCTTGCTCTCCGACAGCGTCTGCAGCGGCATTGGAGACAGGGTGTTCATCCCCGCTTGGCCGTACACACACTTGTGGTAGTCTGGCTGGGACTGTGAGGCCATGCTGGGGGAGCTGTAGGCAGGATACCCTGGGCTGGGCTGCATCATAGGAGAGGGGGAGGACTGAGAGGAGCCGGGGGTCGTTGCCCCTCCTCCAACCTGAGAGTTGTTGGGCGACAGCAAGTTCAGGTTGTCCAGAAGGTTCTCCATGACGTTCTCAGAGCTGTGTCCCAAAGAGCCTGTCATCTCAGTGAGGCTGGGCAGTGTGGCTGTCATCTTGGCCCCGGGGGCTCCTGGGTAGCCCATATGTACATCTGCCTCTCCCAGGTCGTCCTCGGGCATGAAGGGAGAGAGGCGGCCGCTCAGCGTGCTGGCGTTCGAGCTCGTCCGAGGCCTGAAGCTGTTCCACGCATCGTAGTCGTCGTTGCTGTGGGAGTTGGGGCTGCCAGGCCACTTGGAGTAGGATCCAGGGCTGTCTGCGCCTCCGTCAGGGCCGCCCTGCAGGGACAGCTGTGGGGAGACAAGGAGACTCTCAGTGCACCGACAATACTATGCGTGCCAGAGTCAATCAATTTAACATACTGTTGGCAGAAAGCAGTGGAAATAAAACAGGGCTCAAAGATAAAAGCACCAGAATATATTCCTTCCAAATCTGTACCCATAAAGTGACTATTCAGCTGATGTTTAAGTTAATTTGACATATTTAATGTCCAAAATCCATCCCAATTCTTGGTGATATTTATCTCACCGTATCTCAATTCAGCAGAGCACACGGATTAATCAACACACTAGTAAAATTAGTTTCTTTTATAGAAGAAAGCAACGCTAGAGTATGTCTGAGCATAAGACTACAGATGGGTCCTGGACCGACTTACCTTTTTCTTCGCTGCTCTCCCTCTGCTCTTGGTGAACTTGCTGTTGTTGTCCATGGAGGCCGCCCGGCGTCGTGGGGACTTGCCGCTCTTCCCGCCTTCCGGGTTCAACATCCACCACGAGCTCTTCCCCGTCCCTTCATTCTGGACACGAACAAAGCGGCTGTGCAGGGACAGGTTGTGTCTAATGGAGTTCTGCAGAGGAGACGAAAGAGAGAGAAAAGCTGTGTGAGGAGACAGACAAACAGAGAGATTTGCCCTTTTCCCACAACACCTCAGTTCTGCTTCATCACACAAGTGCAAATCCATCCGTACAGGTGGTTGTCTTTTAAAAGCACGCTCGGCTCGACAGCTGACTTATGAGGAGAAAAGGGAGATTTTGTGGTCACTCAGCAGTCTAATGCCATTTGCTATTCAGAAAACACATGTGCACAAACACGCACACAATAGATGCCAGTGAGTTTGCTCTGTGAGTGATACATCCTGAACAGAGCGAGGATTAAACTGCAGGCACACTTTTCTCCAAATACACTGTACATGAGGGCCTTCCTTCCCAAAACAGAGGGGCCTATTGTAAAACACCATTAAACCAACAGCCACATTCCACCTGACTGTGTCTTGTCTAAACCAGCACAAAATCAAAGGGAGGAAACAGACTAATCTTTCCTCCTTACAGACACATCAATGTGGCGCTCGAACGTTGCTTAGTGACGCCACCAGTGGAAAAACGAATTTTTTTGTGCAGGAAGCTAGTGAAGCGTTATAAAAACAGGGCAAACAAAAGAGCGAGAATATTGGGCAAATGTCTGCTGAGCAAACCACAGAAAGCGAGACGCCGTTTTCTCTCCCTCTGCTACTGTAATGGGACGCTCGGGTTGCTCATCATTTCAGACTCGGTTTGTTTTTCGGCCGGATTTTTCAAACCCGCCGGCTCAACCTGTTGTGACCGTTTACCCCCGGAGAATAATTTACACTCCCGTTCTGTATCATTTTGCGTCCAGGACTTAACATGAAGTAATGAGCCTTGTCCAGACATTACTGTGCATGCGTAAAGCTGGTTGTTTTGGAAGAAAAAGGCTGGAACTCCCGGCACACACACACACACACACACACACACACAGAGACACACACAGCTTAGCGTGCATAGTGGCTAACGTCATCAAGCCTGTTCCTGTTGTGAGTCACCGCTTCACATCTGGTTCACAGTCTGCCCTCTGCTCTGCCTTCACCTCTGCTTCTCCTCATCTCTACCAACTCTGCTCGGCCTGGACTCTTAAATCTGGTCCCAATCTAACCTATGCCACACTTACTTCTTATTGTTGTTGATGAATTTCTTGTTTAGTCTGCAAACATCACATTCTAATATTCCTTAAGCCTTCAAACTGCACTCCAACACTCACACATAATCAATTTACAGTGATATAAAACAGAGAAAAGGAGCAAAGGTTTGACACTTCCCCTCAATAATTCACTTAAATGATTAAAGAGGCATTCCAGCCATTTAGTGTTGCACTCCTCTACAGCTGGGAGACTTCAAGAGACTTTTTGTCTTTAAAAGTGCTTAAAATCAAAGAAGGTGGCCAGATATTTTGACGATACTAGAATGGGTCAAGCTCTTAAAACACTGCACCCTATTACTGCCTTTAACGCCACTTGATAGCATCTTTTACTGGACCTCCCACCACAGAGCTGTTAACTCCCAACACATTTCCAGCTCCAACACTTTCTCTTAAAAACGTTAAATCTGCTGCTGAAGCTGAGATGACACTACCGGGGTTATTTTTCTCAAACTCTGAGAGCCCCAGAAGACGTTGCACAACTCGTCACAGGTGAATGTAAATGTGTAAAATTCTTTCATTTTCTCTTTAACCTCTCCCATTTCTTCTCTTTCCTTTCCACATGAGGACCTCTCTGAACACAAATGAATGTCATTTCCTCTGAATCAAATGGCCCGACCGCCTCAGCCAATGGTCTCGGGCTAGTTTGCATGATCTGAGGTACGTGACAGCCCTTCCCTGATTAGCTTAGCAAATGCTTTTCTCCCCCCCTTTCTCCTCCTCGTGCACATCGGTAGCTATGACAAAAGGCGAGGAGCAAAGTCTGGTCATGAGCTTCTCTTTCCCATGACTGCTAAGAGTGCTGCTGATTTCAGCTGTGCTGCAATAAGGAATGACTGCAATGTGCGCACAGACGCCGGGATGTCCTGTTACAGCCCTATATCATCCTGATGACAGCAAAGCAGAAACTCGCAGCTAAAGTCTCTACTTTGGCCACTTTGGTTTCTATTTTGGCTGATGTCATGCTAAAGGGTGTGATGACTGGGAACATTTGAAAAAAAAATAAAAAATTAAAGTATTGGTGCAAGCGAGAGGGAGTAACAAGTGAAGGGTCATAAAAACTGCTCTGATGGGAACTGCCAGAACTCGGCAGAACTCGGTGTGCCGTGTGGGGAGTGCGGCTGAAGGGTGTCTGCTGGGGCCAATGGAAAAGCCTCGTCTCCCACTGTGTGTGTGTGACAGAGTGCCAGCTCATGTTTTTAGTGGAATGGCAGTACGACAAACAGCAGCACAGTATGGTTTTGATTTTGCAGCTCCCTCCTCTGCAGGCAGTGATATAGCGGTCTGCAAACGCACGCTACTCGGGACGAACACACGCACATGAAGCAAGACACATATGTATGAATGAAAACTTCTTTGTGCTAATAATGAAGAGACATGCCTCAACTTTTTCCTCTTGATTATTTTTCATCTTTTTAATATATTACATTTTCTTTACAAATTAAAACTCTTGTTTCTTTTGGATCCCGAGACCGTATGTGACACTGATTTATCTCTGGCTGCAGTACACAGGAATCTAAACATTCCAGCTAATCACTGTGTGCAAAGTTCAATTGTAATCACAGCCAACTTGTTAGTATCTCTTAGGAAACAGTTAAGGCAGGATTCCCAGCCAGGCGGCCATCACAATCAACATTCCTCAGCAAGGTTACAAAACCCAATAATTCACAGAAGTGATTGCTGTCGTGAGAGGACGGTCCTATCTTGTGTTTTGTAAAAATATGACAATAACAGGGTCTCATCGCAGAAGTTTTTTTTGTCTTTTCCCAGAAAAAAAAAAGCAAAAATCAATGAAGACAGTTCAGAAAAGCACATTGCACTCAAAATAACACTGGAAATGTTAATACATGCTTTGCACATCATAATAAATATTACCTGTAGCCTGACATTGCTGCATCACTGAAGGCTACTTTGTGATTAAAAAAAGACCTCTCTGTGTTGTTCCTGAGCCCACCGTAAGGAGCACCACCTCCGTCCTCTGAGTCAACAGAACAGAGCGGCGCTGGCAAAACACAAGGAAGTGACCACATGAAAGAGGACTGTGGCAGGAAACAGAGCTGACTTCCTGTCTCACAGGAAACATGGCGGTCGGTAAGCAGAGAAAAAGGCATGGAATGCGAAGCCGCAGGGTCGTGCGCCAAGTGGACACCACAAATTCAACCCGCCCCCCCGCCTCCTCCTCCAAAACTGCCAAAACAGTTTATGTTTAGCAACTGGCATTAATGCCTGATGTCAGACTATGTTCATTAAATGAAAGTAATGTGCGACCTGTAGAATTACGTGACTGGATACGTCATGAGTCCACACGTGACCGTAGTGTATGTGAGCAGCAGAATGTGTTTGAAGTGTTTAAGTAATGGAGAAAGAGGGGTTGTGTGTGACGGAGTGGGCTCGGATCAGCAGAGAACACACTGTGCTGATTTAAACTCCTTCTCTGGCAGCACTACTGAAAGGCCACACTGTTCGGTACATCACCCTCGTCTAGCTTTGCTCCTTCGCTTGACTTCTCATCTCCTCACCCCTTTTTAATGTCATCTCCTCTCCTATACGCCCAACTCCTTTCATCTCCTCTCTTTTATTCATCTTTCTCATCTCTTCATCTTGTTTTCATTCTCCAATCCATTTCCCTCACCTTATTTTCTCTTCCTTCCTTCTCCTCCTCCTCTCTCTGCATTTTTCCTCTACCTTCCCTCCCCTCCTCAGCCTGTTTCCTTCCTTTTCCTCTCTCTTGCTTTCTCACTGTGGCCGTGCTCTTGCAGAAAAATGAAGATGGCGTGCCAGACAGATGCTGGCAAACCGACTGAGGCGCTGACGCTCTCAGAGCTGCTCAAATGTCAAATCGTCTAATAAAGAAAAAAAAAATCCCCAAAAGAGCGCAACACCACCTACATGCAGTGCTGCTTTGAATCAAGTAAAGCCACAAGTGAAACCTCGGCTGCAGAGCCTGTACAGCTATAGGCACAAAGTGCAGCTCCTCACTGCAGCAGGTATGATCTCACACGGCTGCAGCTGCAGCTTCACACACATTTACCAGCGATATGGAACAGATGAAAGTAAAAAATGTGGTTTCCCTGCATCCTTTCCACTGAACTCATTAGAGAAACGGTGCTGTCCTGAACAGGCATTCTCACCTTTTTGTTGCCAAGATTTCAGCCCAAACAGAAGGTGTGTTCTTGCACTGTAAGCTGCTATTTTCTATGTAATGTCTGCAGCTGCGATGGGGACATCCTATAGAGCCCGTGCACCGCTTCTAACCACCTAAGTAAGTCGGCCTAAAGCTGCAGCTTGGTCATGTCTGGAGGTTTGTGCTGAGTCTGGCTGAGTTAGAGCAGTGCGGTTAAGACAGAAAACGTGCAAACTTGTCATTAGCCAAACACCAGCTCAGCATGTCTGCCCACTTAACAACAGCATGGGGCTGAGCACACAGTTCCAGGTGAGAGGGCAGGGCAGCGAGTGACCGGGAGCTGGAACCACAAAGTCATCATAAAATACACCCACGGTGATTTCTCCTGTCTGTGGCAGAGAGTATTCTGTGATCTGGAGAAAGAGCCAACATCAAATGGTGTTTAAATGCAGAGAGAAAAGCTATCAAATACCAAAAGTTGACATCTAATATCTGGATAGATATGTACTTAGAACTGCTTGTTCATTGATCATTGTATGTTTATTTGCTTCTAGTGTAAATCATGATGTAAATTAAAATCCCTCAAAGTACCGTTCTGCAAAAAGTATCTCAGACGCTGGCTCTAAGATTAAGGAATTTCCAACAATGCAGCGGTTTTAAAACTCTACAAACTAAACTGCAGTGACAGCCATAAGTCACATTTATTTTTTCTTTCTGTGGAAATTCTGCTTTAATTTGGAGGGATTTCTTTTCCTGATTGTTTAACCAGGCAAAGTGGGTTTTTAGACAGATTGGATACTGATAGTCAATAATGACAAGATCAAATAAATTGTAAGTATATGCAGCTAAATCGAGGCATCAGGGAATATTTGGTGCAACAGTTTACACTGGAAAATGGCAGCTCCTTTATTAGACATTAAAGAAACTTGTCAGGATATCAGGAAGACTGTTGCAGTTGTATCAATTGTGTGTATTGCTCCTCACACATGCTTGGAGCCTGGGGATAAAATGATCTTAATAACAGTTGAAAAACAAAACAAAAAAAATCCCTGAATAATGATGATAAACTGATGTTAAAAGCATCAGCCCCAATCATCACAATCAGCCATCAGGCTACAGGAAAGGTGGTTATGTAACGCACACGTTGGACCAAAATGAGGGAAAAAACACACATGTTGCTGGGACTTTTAAAGCTGAGTGACATCTGCTGCAAGATATGCAGGTGACCTGACGCAACACAACAAAAGTCCCACCATTTGAAATGCTACAGTCCCACTGAGGATACAAAAAGCCTAAAATATGTAGTCATACACTGCTAGCAGTAGCATTAGCTACCAACTTCTAACTACAAAAAAGGATAGGAATCAGGCCTTGGGCTGTTTGTTGACTTTGCTGGTCCCATTTCTCTGATTTATAATATTATTATGTGGCACATAAAAGTGTTAATGTGTGCGATATTGATTTAAGACACTTTCATCATTTCAGACACAGTTAATAAAAAGCAAATAAGTTAGAACCATAATGAAGCTTTATTTAATCATTTAAGAATATTTTCTGAACTGAAGTCACCCCTTGAACTTCATTTTTGCTGTTTTCATTCAGCATTACTCATCAAAACATATTGTGTGACAAGTTGATAGTGTTTTGTTCTTCATTAATTGTGATAATTCTCTGTCAACAAGCATGAAAAATGCTAATATTTTGGCCAATGAATTCATCTTTGTCTCTCTTACATGCAACTAAATACAGCAAAACACGTTCACAAAGCAATATGAACAGACTGTGATGACTTCATGTGTTTGCAGTTTGATAGGTTATCATCAGCACCAATATTGAAGTGACCAGCGATAATCACTGGCCTATTTACTAAAGTCAATACAGTGATGATCATAAAAGGCAGTGGAAATCAAAAGCAGAGCACAGGAAATGTAAAGCCTTGGGCCTTCTTTATTATTCACACCCTCGGTTTAAAAAAAAAACCCAACACAACAACAAAAAAAACCCAGTCTGGAGCAAAGTGAATGATTGTTGTCATTAATGTTGCATAGCAGCGAGCAGCACAGTACAGCGCCTCAGGTCTGACTGGTCAGAAAGGAAGAAACATATCACTGTTAGCAGGGATATAAAAAGAAATCTGTCTTGCCACAATTTCTGTTTTTAAAAAAGTCTCAGATTAAAAACGGAAAGTGACCCTAGGATATGGTTCTAGCCAGAAATAGGTCGCTCCTGCCCTCGCCCTCCGTCCCGCCTCCTTCTTAGCCTTCTATTCCTCCCTTGTCCTTTTCACTCGCTCCTCTGGGACATCATGCATGTACACTGCTTGCCACAGATGATCCGCACACTTGTGTTGCAGGGGAAAAAAGGGTCCCTTTCTCGCCCGCTGACGTCAGCTTCCAATAAATCAATTTGGCAAAGAGAAAGGGAGAGCGAGGCTCGGACACAGAGCACTCAGTGTGCAGCTTCTCAAATTCACTTTAGACTTGTACGAGCCCAAGTAGCAGTCTATGACTTCCAGGAAAGTGCCTTCTCCAAATGGCCATTGTCAGATGCTGAGTTATATGACCGTCATAAAGCGCAGATGGAAAGGCAGAAAACGCAAGTCATGCAGGAGCAAATCTGTCTGCAAATGTATTTACTGACGGCCTTCTTGGCAGAATCGCCTTTTCACAATCCTCTGCAAGCAATCTTAGTGCAGCCAACCCCCCTCTTCCCCTCCAAACGCACACACACACACACCCACACACACACAGCTGAACTTGGACGGCTGAATGGACGTTGATTGGTTAAGCTGAAGATTGATCAGTCCCACAGACACTGGAGACAAATGATAAATAGTCTTGCAAGTGGTTTTGTGCATATGGCGAGACTCAGCGAAGCCACTGACACTCCGGGATCTTTCATCACCGTATGACAGTGTGAGACGAGCAGCGAGCGAGACGAGTGGCAGAGTGGCTATTAGTGAACTTCCTGCTGCATGGTATCCGCACAGGAAGAGCTGGCCAGTCCTGATACTGATCCCACTGATGCCTCTGGTTTTTATGCAAAACGAGACCCTGGTAGGTGCAAAGAAAGGGACTCGCCGGAGAAAACAGCGGGTTCAAGAGCCACAACTTCCTAATCAAAACTCTCTAGTCTGACAGGGCAAAACAAGAGGAAAAAGGAAGGAGTGGGGCCTTGTCCAGGTAGACTTTTTACAGCAGGATTACAATGGCGGGTAAAGCTCTTACTGTACATCTTAGAAATAGTTCCCCACTTAAGATTTGCCCTCATTATGGACCCAAACAAACAGAACTCGGGGACAGAACAATACATCATTTGCCATTTCCTCTAGTTCGTCCAGGCCTGACATTTGGACAAATTACTCTGAAGGGGAAATCGACTGAATAAGCAAGTGAGTGACCATACATTCAAACTTTAAACTATATAATCAGCAAGTCAAACAGTCCACTGGAAGCGAGCCCAAGATTTTGTGGTCAGTGGCAACGAACCTCCAGCAGCCAATCAGGGTTTTGCAATTCCTTGTTTTCATTTCATCAGGCCAGTAAGGAAAAGGACGAGAAGCTGACCAGAAGCAACTCTGTGGCAAATAACATGTAGAAGAACGATTCAGGAGAACAATTTCTGACAAAATACGCCTACTTCATATTTTTGGTCAAGTTGTTGAGACATTTTAGCTCACTTAGGCTGCAAAAAATCCCCCATAAATCAAAACATCTACATTTTTTAGCTTCATGACAATGGTCAGGTTTTCAATTTCAGCTTGTGTTGACAGGATGGTATTGGGTTATCACTTTACAATTATCTAATATAAAGCAGACTGTAACCATAATTCAGTACAATAACTTATTAAGGGTTTCGCTTCAATCATCAACTGATAGATTAACTGCTTTTGTCACTAATTCTTTGTGACGACTCAATTCTTTTTAATGCTGCCACCTGGAGCCCTTTAAGTGCGTCAATTCTAAGAAAAACTTAACAGTATGATACATTTACACCCATTTACATTGTTGCACAAGGCTCCAAAAATCAAACCTCAACGTGTGACTGCACTCATAAGAGACTAACCGAATGATTAACGCTGCATTTTCTCACAATACATGTTGTTTACGATATCTGCTTTGAAAATAATGGGCGATCGGGGCTCTGTGTTTACATGTTGTGCCCGCTCTTGTTGATTTCCTGACTCAGATTTAAGCGGCACGCAGCTCATGTGTATAGACAGGGACCGGGTTGTGCTGGCTAAGCTTGCCATGCTAAAATATGTGCATGTGTTGCTATGTGCAACACAATGCGAGTCTGTAAATGCACAGAGCTGTGTCTGTGGAGTGGGGGATATTTTTTGCCTCTGATCGGCGTAGCCACTGGGCTGGGCCGCTGCCTGCTCGGCCTTGCATAAAGATGCAGTGTGTGGACCACTGCTGGGTGCCTGTGTGGCAGCCTGAACCGAAGGCCTGACCCACCGCTGGAGGGACGAGGAGGGGTGTTATGGGGGTTATATTTATACGCTTGTTACCCCCTGTTCAAACTAGCAAACATGGGGATATCCCAGAGCTGTTTTACTGCTCCAACGATGAGTCTCCATCCAGTTACAGAGCCGAGAGGATTTCTCACCGGCACGCTTCCTTTGTGTGTTGTTTTAATAGCCTGTAAAGCGTCGATGCAAACAACTTGACTTCTAAAGTATCTTTGTGAAGACGACTGTTTGTGAAAAGTTAAGTAGTTTACATGCTATATGGGTTTGTCTTTACGAAATTCAGCAACATGTGGAAGAAAAGTGAAAAAAGTTGATACCTGCAAAAGCTCAAACATCAACAGAGAACCTGAGAACATTGACCGCCCACACTGTCTGAATACTCCCTGTTCTTAAAATCTGCAGCACTACACAGATTCCTGTTGAGCGCCAAAAATGTCACCAAAATTAAAGGACCTCAGCTGGAGGTTAGTACTTGAAAGAGTGTAAAAGAGGGCATACCGTCAACCTTGAACTGACATCAAGGCTCATATTTTTGGAGTTTGAAGCCATAAATAATCATTTTTTCTGCGCTTTCTGTCCTTTGTAGAAGACCTTTGACTGATGGATGAGCCGTCATCATGGAGGAAAATGATTTCGTTTTACATTTTTGATTCTGGTTCCTGATAGGTTCGCCTCTCCTCCCATGTGCACAACACCCGTGAAGCAGCACATATGTCGATACCTCTGCGAGGCTGTAATGCACTTACCTGTTCTCCGGTTCTAAAATTAGCATGAGTCATAACCGTTTCCCGTGAAAAAAAACAAGAAAAAAAACACACACACAAAGAAAAACCTTATGAAAGGCAGTGGAGCCATTATTTCTTTTATCACAAAGTCTTTTTTAATGGACTTAATGTGCAAAGGAAGTAACAGTGACACATCTAAAAATTAAATACATATAAGTGAAGTGAGCAGGACACGCATCAGGAACTGATGACTGGATTCGTGAATTGGTTTTCTCAAAAAAGACATATTTTTGTGTTTTTAAATGCAATATGAACATTGTTTAAAAACATGCATTGCTCGGGCACTCATGTACACTTGTTTTTTGATATTATTATTATCACTAATATCATTGTCTTTGTTATTTGTAGCTACTACACCAATCGCCAACAGTAGATTCAATGTAAGTTTGTTGCTAAGCTAAATAAAAGTCTTTCAAAAACATTCTAGAAAGAGATTTTGGTGAATATTTTGTTCCCTCTCTGGGTAGAAAGTCAAACTAGACTGATATCAACATAAAAACTTCATCAGCCACATTTTTGTGAGAGACCGTAAACTCTAAGTGTGATATTAACCGAGCCAAAACCTGAACTTGGCATCCCATTCAAAGGGACCATTATCAAGCTGGCATCAGGACAAGTCAGGACAGGGAGTCTCGCTTCAGCATTTACCCTGTTTAACACTCAGTATTATTTAGCTGAATTTGTCAAGTGTACATCATAATATCTCAATGTGAACATTCAGAGAATTTTAAATATTTACTTAGAGGGCCGATAAGAAGTGACACCGATTCGTTTCCCAGCTCAGAGTGGAGCTAAGAGGAAGAACGAAGGAAATGCTGGAAGAGGAAGAAGCCACTGATTCTGGCGTCACGCTCAGTGTTGCTTCCTCTCCCGATGACATAACTACCCCACATACCTTGTACTGCTTTCAAAGCACCCACTTCCTGTCAGTCACAGGCAGAAATTTGCATTTTTCAAAGCGGAGATGAGCAGGTGGAAGAAGATAGAGACAATAGATTGAAGAAAAAAAGAGCATTTATGCAATCACTGCAGCCAAGTGCATGTGCTGACACAGAGCATATCATATGTAATAAAAAAAAACACTTTATTACTGTTGCAGTTTGTGCAATTAGCAATAAAAAGCAAATTCCCTGCTTTTCCTGAGAGCAGGAGTGTTTCCACATTTCACATTATTTCTGACAGATTGATAAGATAAGACAGATGGAGCTCAACAATGGTATTAAAGCTCTATTATTAGTGCAGTACAGACTGTCAAACTAAATTCAAAGTTTCAGATGGCATGCAACCTTCTCCAATGTTTCTCTCCACGTCAAAACTAAGCAGAGTAAAATTCCAAATGAAGATATCTTTAAACAATGAAAACATCCCTGGATTGTTAACAAAACAGCGTAATCTTTCTCGTCAATTACTTCAACCAGGATATGAATGAATCACTGAGAGAAAAATGACTCTGCATGTGGTTACACATCCAATCAGCCTGCCTGGCACTGCTGCGTTTCCTAGAATTTAACACAAAACCCCTGAAAGAGGAGCCACACTGGAAAGCGGAGATGCTACCCGCAGACTGTACAGTACATTCAGCTTGTTTATATCGAGCAATAGAACAGACATGCGACACGCTACGTAGTGGAAACTGGCAGGGCTTGCTTTGGAAATGGCTTACAGAAATCTATTCTTGAACAGAAAAGTGACTAAAAACGATCTAGTTGATGTCAAGTGAAACCTAACTGCTGGTAACCTCTGCTCTCTGAACTACGTCAGTCAAGAGCTTTGCTATACAACACAGACAATAGCACGACAATGTTGCGACACCAATGCAAACCTAAAGTGAACACTCCTGAGGGCGGTTTGGTTACGTTGTTACGCACTTTGGCCTCAAAACAAACCATCGGCTCCCTGCGACAACACGAGCGGCGGGAACCTGCCGTCAGACGCGCAGTCATAATGGCACTTCTGATTAAAGCGTGGATTGAAATTTTCACCCATGCCAGACAGCTATACAGCTCTGGTGAGCGTTCACGTATGTGATAGAGGGCCTGAATGAGTGTGTGATGGTGTGATAATGCCGGGCCAGTCTGACAGGCACCGTGCATAATCGCTTTAGGGCAGGAATTGCACAACAATGTGGGTCTGGGTAATGCCTGTGGTTTGGGGCCCTCAGCAGTGAGCGGTCCCATAAAAAAGTGTTGCTCTGCTCGCTCCTTGTGTGTCTGCAGCCACTTCACACACACACAAATACACACACACACACATAAGCTATGAGAAATCGATGGGACACCACTTTTTTTTTTCTGCTGAGGGCTTTCACTTCTCATTCGATGGTGAAATAATTTAAAAATCACACACAACACTTCCTCTTTTTGCACCATAAAACAATGCTGAGGTCTTCCTGTAACCTCGCCGGAGATTTTTCAAATTTTTCACACCGATGAGAAGTCGTGATAAAAATGCAGCGCAGCAGCCTATTCCATGAAGCAGACGGCCATGCCCGGGTAATACCACGGTCAAAACAAATGATCACGTGCTGCCGTCCCGCTACTACCAAACCCAGCACTCAGAAAAGCAAAACATTGTGACTCATCCCAAATGACTGTTTACCTGACAACAGCACTGGATGTCAAGTCCATGTTTTCAACTCTAGTGTAAAGCAACCTGCGTGGGCACCACTCCTCTGTCTTGCTGAATGAGGTTCTACTCTCCGCCGCCGGTATCTTTTTTTGTACATCACTTACACTCGGTGTGTATTTACTGGACGCTGCATGCACTGAATGATCTGTCCTCTGGTCTGCGGCCAGAAAAAGAACTGACAAAACAAAAACTCTGGAAGGAGCGCGGCGGGGTTGTGCGGTGCCAGCGTCTGAGGTGGGTGGAAACACCCCGTGTACACATTTGACATGATTTGTTTGAATTCTCAAAATGAAAGGAGCACATTATGGGATTTTCCAGTGTCCTTTCTACTGAGATAGAGGTTTGCTACTTGTGAAGTTACCAGCAGTGCGACCAACACACTGTTTAACTTACTTTAAGAGAAGTAAAGCTGGAGTTTGACCATTGATTCACATTTAAATTTGACTCCAGTTGCCATCAAAGTGGCATTTATGGAACTTTAAATCTTAAAAACCTTATTTTTAAAGTAAAGAGTATGGTAAAAAAAAAATTCGGTGTAGAATGATGTAGGCAAATTGAAAATAAGAAGGTGGAAGGAGATTCAACAGCTGTGTAGTGAGACCACACTTTCTCTTACTTCTATAAAAAGCACTAAAACTACATGACATTTGTAATAATCATAAAACATGTTAAAGAAAACCATTTGTTTGACTCAGTTTCTTAGTAAATTTCTCATTGGTGGCTCATAATAAAAACCCTGACTGCATATTTTTTGCCAGACCATCTGGAGCATCAATAAGCACATCAACCTCCTGCAGATTCAAGGTGGCTGCTTTAGGTGGAGCAACAGAAATCCTCCTTTTAAATGAAAAACGTATTTTTATGTTACGTAGATTCTTCATGCGTTTGGGGACAATCTGAGTGAAGAAAAACTATGACGTCCGCAGAACAGTCTGGCAAGCGAGAGCAGTGAACAGAATCTGAACTTTTTCGAGTGAGAACAACACATGGGATCAATCGGTGATCTTCATTTGAGGTTAAAATGACTTCATAGCTACAGAATTGCTGGATCTGTAAATAAAAGCCACGTGTGCCACACGCAGACATAAACACCCAGACACCAATTGACAGCCCGGCTGCACCACACTGACCTGCTTTCCTGCCTGTTTACTATTTGAGTCTGCTCAGATTTGATTAATATCCCAAAATGGTTCTCGGTAAGACAGAATGAAACACAACAGAGAGTAATAGCGATGCCGGCGCTAAAAGGTACACAAATGTGGAGCAGGACAGGATGAAAACATGACGTTGGGAAATCATGTGTTGGAGCTACTAGTTTTACAGTGTTGCTCAATCGGATCAGAGCAGACGAGCACAGTTACATCATATTTTCATGTCATGCTCGGCCACAAACACACAGCTAAGTGGATCTACTTGTGCTGAAACAATCAAAGGAGCTGTTAAT
The DNA here is from genome assembly GCF_022539595.1 of Amphiprion ocellaris. Lineage (NCBI taxonomy): Eukaryota > Metazoa > Chordata > Actinopteri > Pomacentridae > Amphiprion > Amphiprion ocellaris. Next base: position 29,687,804 of record NC_072772.1, on the reverse strand, counting down.
CAAAATTTTGATCGCAATTTTTGTAACATTGGGTAGCTTGGATTATGGATTTAAAGATGCAACCATACAGTTTTGAAGATTTGATGGGCTTTTTCACTCTCTTCTCAGAGCGATATACGCTCAATCGTTTGTTATTTAGTGTGATAAAGAATCAGTATGTCAGCTGATAATGGCAATAATCATTACTGCAGTCCCAGACAGAGCAGATTAAAGACCAACAGGTGGTAATCATCAATACCCACAGCTGCTTTTTAACACCTCTGCTGTGCCAGCTATGGTGATTCAGCACTTCAAAGCACTAAGTGATACCAAAAGTGAAAAGGAAGAGGGGGGAGACAGGCAGTTGTAAGAAGATACTGGATTAAAATCATCTGGGGCGAGAAGGAAAAAAGGCAGAATATCGTGCCACAATAAAAAAGATATAAAAGCCTGTGCTGGAATGCTCTCTGTGTCGGCCTGTCTGTCTGTCTGTCATCGTGTCTGTGCATCTGCCAGCAGCAGGGCTTTAATTATGAGGCCCAGGTTATGTGCGCACACACACACACACACACACACACACACACACACACACACACACACACACACACACACACACACACACACACACACACACACACAGGAGACCAGCGTCCCACATATCTCTAACACAGTGCCTCACAGTTCCGCTGACTAACCAGTGGCACCAGACTTTGGCCTGCGGCTCCCTGATTCCAGTAAATGTCTTGTTATGCAACTCCTAACAAGTGTCACCCAGACTGAACTTAGCGCATTCTGGGTCTCTCTCTCTCTCTTTATAGCTTAATTTCTCTCTGAAGACAGTCAGCAGTTAGCTCCTTAGGGTTGGACCATGAGGGTAAGGGGAGGCTCCAGTAACCCTTCAAAAACGCCAAGTGTGGCCTACTTTGTGCTGAGGCAGAGAACCAGGGAATGGAGAGGCAGGCGACACAGGCAGGAAATGGGGAGGAGGGTGAGGAGAGCTTCTTCAGCCCTTTGCCTGAGAAACACAGCTGCCCCTCATGTCTTGGGGCAATGCCAAGGCAGGACTCCTCGACTGCCTCAGGGGGGTGAGAGGTGTGTGTGTGTGTGTGTGTGTGCGTGTGTGTTTTGAACCAGTAGAAACAGGAGGACTGCTGTTCTATCCAGCTCTCTGTCCTATAAGACACACTGAGTCCCACAGAAACAAACAGTCTGTGATAAAGTATAACCAGCTTTGTGCTTAGGATTATTCGTTGCTAAATTTCTTTAAGCCATATTCCTGGGGTTCATGGGAAATATGCTGAAAAAAGCTGTAAATAATAAAAACTTCAAGCTAATAACACAAACTAGAGGTGCAATGCGACTGAAACAGAATTATCAACCAGTTAAATTCTAATTAATGCGGTGTTTAGCAGAAATTCTGCCACACCATTGATACCAGGGCAGCATTCCTTTCCATACTTCTGGTAAAACTGAACCATTCAAGGCCAAGTTGGAAACAAATGAGCTGGAAACTTCACTGTAATATTGTATTGATGGTACTTTTGCATAAATTTGACAGTTCGTGAATAAAGACAAATATTATTGTGTTTTACTTTCAAGCAAAGTTTTGTACATGAAAATCTTTTTTCTTCCATTAGATAACTCCCATATTAGAATATTTTAGTTTACGCCTAAGGAAGCTTAACTTCTGGATTGTTTTATAGTGCCGTGACTCCGTAAGGTGCACGTTGTAATCATTTCTACCATATTGCATTTATTCATCAATGGGGAGGTTAAATACAAACTCTGGTAACATGACCAACTAGTGCGATGAAGCATCGGGGATAAGAGTAACACGACTAATCAACCAAGCCAAGATATCAGCTAATATTAGCTTATTGCAAACATATGAAGTTAGCAAATGGTTCTAAATGGATGACTAACACATCTGAATAAATGATAAATCTGAAGCTTAAAATTGAGTTTGATTCCAGAAGAATGCAGCCATTAGAAAAGGCTTGTTGGAATGTTCTATAATTTAGAAGTTTGTCATTAAAACGCTTTCAGATCGGCGACACAACTTACGGGAGTCTCTTCTCTCTGCGATGTTCTCAGTGTTTACTGTAAGACTAAGAGCGACTGGAGTCAATAGGTGCATTTACATGGTAATGACCCTTGTGTCGCCTGCTGTACAATCTGCTTGGACCCGTGTGTTTGTCTGCTCCGACACAGTTTGTTTTGAGATCCGTGGGAGTGTTTACCAACGTGGGCTGAGGAATTTCAGGTCAAGAGAGCGTCGTGTACAGAGAGAACCTACAACCGAGGTGATCTCGATACTGACATCAAAGCGTACCTGAACCATGCGGCAAATATTTATCCTGCAGTGACGTACGTATAGTAGAGAAATACCAGAAAGAACAGACTTTTGGCATATATGCAAGTGTGTGTGAAACGTGTGTGTGTGTGTGTGTGTGTGTGTGCTTTGTGTGATATTTGAGCTGCATGCATTAATAACGTTTTCAAAAAGTGGACAGTCTGCTGGAGAAAGTGACACATTAGAAATAAATAAGCAGCTCTGCAGAGAGGTTTGGTGATACATCATTTGCGCCATCTGCTCTCCTTCCTGTTGGATGGCATCCTGTGCCAGGGCCAGTGTCCAGTCCACTCACAGAGCTTCTCCAAGCTGGTCCCACCTGGCACAACTGTCCTCAAAATTCACACTGTCACAGACGGCCTGAGAAGTATGGAGGCTGTCATGACTCAGTTCAGACACGACTGAATGTGGAGGATCAGCAGCTCTGCGAAACCAGCTCGGCCTCAAACAATTATAGAGCAGACAGTCTTAATCATGCATTAATGAAAACTTCATGTGCTCCGGCCAGAACACTTTAGGGGAACCACGTCTGCATCAGCAACACAGAAAAATGATTCTTAATAAGTTCACAAAGGCTGAACCAAAAGTAAATTACAGCTAATATTCAAAGGTGTTGAACAGTCACTGCTTCCTAGAAACAAAGCGATTGTGTTGTGACTTCTGTCAGTGAGATTTACTGTATGTCTGACAACACAAAAACCGACTTAGTCAACCTATGAATCAAGCCAATATTTCCACAAACCACAGAACAGGTTGTCAGTGTTGTTTCGTGCTCTGTGGAGGTTCACGGGGTAAAAATTCAAGGTTATTTGTGCTTTTGTTTGAATGTCTAAACTCATTTTGCGAAACCGGCATCTTTGAAAGGAGGTTCTGCCACACAATTTACATATTTTCAATCAGTCATTTCACCCCAGTCCAGACAGAATATAACACGGTGGATGAAGATCAAAAAGCCATATTTGACAATTTGTGATTCATCGCTGAAAAAAATATTTTCTCACATTTCAAATGGAGACACCCATGGAGCTAAACACTGGCGAATTAACTTGACTGTCTAGAAATATCCTTTGACTTCAAAAGGCAGCAGCAGAACAACTGCACGCACGGCTCGCCACATCATTTACATTTTATATCAGCATCTTCACCACGGCGGCATATTCTTTTTAGCTCAGCCCGCCTTATAAGTGAGCTCGCTCTGAGGAGACAATGTGTGAAGGCCCCCTGTGTGGAGCCGAGGGGAGCTCTATGAATAACTCCCCTCGCAGCAGTGAATGGCACTCCGCTTTCCCACAGTATTACTCAGTTTACACCCCCAACATGGCAGGATAAGCAGAGAGCCCAGGCGGCGGCTGCGCTCCCCTCTCCAAGCCGCCAATCACAGAGAAAAAACTGTTCAAGGGATGGAACGACTGTGAGAAATTTTCACTGTTTATTTAGTGGTATTGATGAAGACACGGTGACATGGTCCGTCTTTGTCACTGTGACTCTGCTGCGTGTTCTGCAGAATGTAAATGATCTACTATTGTAGGTGATGACGCTGGAGACAATTAACTCTCGGTCACTTCTTGCCGTAGCCGCTTTCTGCTGTATAATAACTTCCAAATTACACTGTAACTAGCAGGAATTGCTTGGAAAGTGTTGGCTGCAGGTGTGTTTCATAGCCGCTGTGGTGCTAATAGTACTCCTGACATTCATGTGGTAATGCGAGAAGTCTCATCAAAAATGCTCATTACATCATTTTATAGTAAAAAAAACCTTTCCGTTGATATTTCGCAACCTGAGAGTCAGTGTGACTAACACTCTGTAGGTGTTTGGATTTTGAGATGCTGCCTCACCACACAATACTTACAGATTCTGGATTCATTTCCCACATGAATGCATCCTTTGCAGAAATTTGCTGTGTTAATTAATCAAAAGTAATCTGGATGAGTGTTGTCATGTTCATTTAAAAAAGGCTCTTGGTCAAAAACACGGTTAATATAATGATATTCACACTAACATGAACACACATTTCACTTTAAAGTTGGATTTGTGCACCACTCTGGGTAATAAAGTGATCAAAAAAATTACATTTTATGCCTACAAATCATAACAAATCTACAGAGCAGCACAGATATGAAGCTTGTTAAAGCACACATGCATTTAATAAATAAATAAATAAGGGGAGAAACCTACTTGAACAATAACACCAGCTTAGCAACAGCTGTCCAGTACCTGCTTTGTTGACTGTGTGTATTCCACTACACTGAGTAGGTTTTTCCACTCTCATTTAACTTGACTTGACGGTACGACGTCTGACAGCTCCATGAGAGTTTTGTGCTTTTTTGTAAACACCTACGACAAATGGATGAATCTGGAGCAGCGAGGTGTTCAGCCAAAACCAGCAAAAATGTGAAAGATGCAAAAGAATTATCTTTGTTAGTAAATCTGTTTGTGTGTCAGATTCACTGAGAACTAAAAAAAGACATTCTCTTTGGCATTTGTGACTGATGTGAATGTGTCATCTCTCAGCACATGACTCAAACATGGACTGCTCGGAGAGGGGAAGACAGAAAAAAAAAAAAAAGAGCTCTCTTCACAACTGCTTTAAATTTCATCGGCTACCCAGACAGCCCATAACAGAGGGAAGCCATAATAAATCTCTCACTGTGTGGCTGCAGGCTCACTATGATTTCCTGCTGGGAGAGTAGACTGTCATTAATTTATTGTCAGACACCACTGAAACTATGTGTCTCCAAATGGAGGTTTACGCCCTTCAATAGTGTGCAGTGGGAGGGCCTGCTGTCACACCACATCACAAATGTTTAGGTCCCCTCTTGTGTAATATTTTGGACCGTTTCTAGGACGCATGAGCGACTCTGGTATCTCCTTACGACACAGACGTACAGCTTCATTCAAGGCCCGCACTCGAATACAGAAAGCTGATTTAGCCCTTAAAAATCTACCATCTTGGTTTTTAAAAATTACCAGCAGCAAAGAAGAGAAGTCAATCTACTGAGTCAGAGGTCGAGGCATTTCATGAATAGCACGTTGATGGATGCAATAAGGCAAAAAGAAGAAAAACCCTGTTGAGTCAGGAGACTAAAATGAATGACAGTGCAGGAAGAGGACAGATGACTGGGTAAGGTGCTGGTAGCAATTGGTCAGTTTATGAAATTGCCATAGCTAACAATGGAGGGAGACGTGTGACTGTGGAAAGTCATTTAACTTTTCATGCATGCTCTTCTCTCATTTAACATTTGTGGACGGGGGAAAAGTGCACATATGAGCAGAAGTCCCTGCAGAAGGATGATGGTTGATGATGGAGATTAAAAACAACACTGACCAAAAAAATTGTTATATAATCACAATAAAATGATCATTAAACAGCTCAGACAAGCCAGAAATCCCAGGAGGGATATTCCAACGACACCACAAGAGATAAAAACACACGATGATGACCCTGTGAAGCCACTGTAAATACCACAGACCGATCAAAACTCCCCTCTGGATCAGTCTGTGTAAGAAGTGGCATGAGAAGCATCAACCACCACATACATACACACACGTACAAAAAGTATCAAAACGTACCTTCCAGCCTGCAGAGCTGTTGCTGTCTCCTTTGTCCTTGAAATAAGGCACACTCTTCACCATCCAGTCATAGATCTGAGATAGAGTTAGTCGGTTCTCGGGAGAACTTTCGATAGCTTTGGTAATGAGGTCTGCATATGACATATTCCCCCATGCGTTTCGCCGGGAGGAGCTGCTCTTCCTCTGGGCAGCGGCTGCAGCGGCTGCCGCGGCCGCCGAGGAGGACGAGCCCACCGGGGTGGAGAGCAGAGGCACCTGCTGCTGCTGCTGCTGCTGCTGCTGCTGCTGCTGCTGATGGGGGAGTTGTGGGTTCGGGTGCTGCTGATGCTGCTGCTGCTGATGTGGAGGCTGCTGCTGCTGCTGCTGCTGCTGCTGTGGAGCTTGCTGGTGGACGCAGTTCTCCTGACACTGGAAATCAGTGCAGAGGATGACGGGCTTCTGCTCCGTGAAGTCCTCGGTCTCCTCCAGCAGGCTCAGGTTGTTGATGAAGTCGTTGGTACCGGCGGGCTCTTGCTTCACGGACGGCACCGGCGAGGACGTGTTGGAGTCGCCAGGGTTGATGAACTCCGGCCGGGGCAGGGGCCAAGTGCACGACCGGGGCCGCGACAGGGGCTCAAAATCCGGGTCGATCTCCACCAGGTGTGGCTGCTGGGCCGCTTCCGCCATAATCGTGAGGTTTGAAAAAAAAAATGACAAGAGTTACAATGTCATGTAAATGTGACCAACCTGTCGCTCCCCCTCCCCCCGAAAAAAGTCACTTCGCCGCTGAAATGTGAGATGAATCTGTCCGGGAAAACTGTGCTCCGCCTGGGCGCAAAGTCTGCGCTGGAAGTCACATCCCAAGCCGGTGGGGATCTGTATTAACAGTCGTAAAAAATAAAAGGTCTGCTTCTTAAAAGGCCCTTTTCTAGTGGAATAAAGTAGAGTTAGTGGCCACAGGGAGTTGAGCCGCTGCTTTGTTGTTGTTTTCCGTTTGGAGCGATGTGCCGCTTGCGCCTCGTCCAGCCTGTTGACTCTGCTGTGCAGCATGTGAGGACTTACTGGAAGTATCATTTGTCAGCTGACACCGCCCACAGGAGACTGACAGCCGGCAAGCACCAATGAATGGCACCGAAAGGCACGAATTTAAAAAAAAAAAAAAAAGCTCCTTGTTTTCATTCTTTCACTAAACCTACAGACTAAAAATGGAACATTTATGTCTCTGAAATTGTATGTCTTGAGAGTGCCATTTTCCTACTTTTGTCTCATTTGATAAAATAAATTAATGTAGGTTTGTTTCTTCATTTTGCAGCAATAAAAAAAAAAAAAACTTCATTTAGCTTTAAAAAGTATCCATAAGTCTGGTACACTTTGATAAACATTTTGTTGTTTTCTAAAGGTGAACTGTAACTTGTGAAAACATTCAGACACTGTAAAGTCTCACTAACTCCTTAGGTCTTACCTGACTGTTTAAGAATTGTAATTCAGGTCAATTGTCAGCCGATGACAAAAATGGAATTGAGAGATATCAGTTTAAGAGGAACTGTGGAAATCAAGACAATATCTGGAAGATCGAGAAAACTTCCAGATAATAGTCCCTGTTAGACGTGAAAGCTGACAGGAGCTGTGGTGCTCTCTTCCACTGTGCAGCAGTGATTCACAAACATGATCTGCATGAGAAATTTAAAACCTTAGCGGATGACTTCTGCAAATGTGCATCAATAATCTGTCTTGGAGAATGTGTGGGTAGATTTTAAATGTGTTTTTTGTGCAAAACAACTTACAAATTACATTCAAAAGGAGTGATATTTGCAAGACGAGGAACTGTTCACTTAACAGGTGCCCAAACTTTTGCAAATGCATTCATTATTTTCAGTTTTTTAGTTCGATATATAAATATATTCATATACAAACATACAAATGAAAAGTACCATCTCCGCTTGAACTGAGTAATTTTTTACCTTTCTTTCTTCCACAGCTCAAAAATAACAAAACATGTACCTTACCAGGGTGCTTTTTGGCCTTTGTCCCCTCATACTTATGCCCCAAGAATTACAGCTGTAATTACAGGCCATATTGTCACAGAGTTTTCAAAGAGCTTGCAAAACCAAAAAAATAATTTAGACAAATGTGACAAAATTTCTCAGAACTAGGGGTTCCACAGACATAAATTGGACTACATCTTAAAAATAATTATCTTAATGTCGTAACAATAAAAGCACAATCAGAAAAACAGATTTAGGAAAGTATTTTAAAAGTATTTTTGACACAAAGGCATGAGGAAAGAGTGACTTGTCAGAGTAAAAGTAATGCAACAGCTGACTGCTCGTTTGATGGAGCAGACGCTGTTTGGGTGTCCGATATATTAACTATGTTGTATACTGTTGCATATTGTACAGTGACATCTTGTGGCATGTGTGAGGTATTACAACCAGATACAGACACGGTTGGCATTGAATTCACAGCCTCGTGAGTAGATGGTCTTTCTCGAGATGTTATGGCACATTTCCCTGCGCACATGAGCGGCCTCAATCTGTGCAACTGACCACGTGAAACTAGAATCTAATATTAGCTACCAGACCACAAGACATCTCTTCCACATTCTTTTTTTTTTAACTTGAAAAAAAACTCCTCCCAGTCACCAGAATGAAATGTTAAGATCAGGGGCGGTGCAGAGACCTTTGGAGGGGCAGGTGCTCAAAGTTAAAAGGGGGCACATGAAGCAAGAATTTGAAACACCATACATAAACATACCTTACAATACAAGGTGCAGCAGTGGTTAAGTCTCGGGACTACTGATCAGAAGGTCATTGGTTCAAACCCCAAACTGTGATGTAGTGTATTTGTGACAAATTCTTGTTTTGAAGTTGAATTTAGATCACCATTAGACACTAACTGTGGCTGCTCTTCCTGGAGTCCTTGCTTTTAAATTTCATACCTTTTCCAGACATATACCGTATAGCCACAGATTTGCTCCATGGTGCTGATTCATAACCTGCCCTTTATTATTCTTAGTGCTAATAATAAAGTTTAAAAAAATTAAATCATATAGAAATCATGTATTTAAATGCATTTGTACTTTTATTCAGTTTGACTATCCACTTTGCGCAAGACAGCAAGGTTATGAAAGTTATATATTTTATATTTATGCATATATTTAATTTGTCTATATATACAAATGTTATAAACAAGTACTGATATCTTTAAATGAGAGGTTGAGAAAATCACAATTCAAATTCTTCTAATTATTATTGTTATTGTGTTTATACTGCAATTGTCCAAAATTATGTGAAAATGCATGTACATAGTTTTAGTGAAATAACATAACCTCTGCCTCATTGCCTCTAGAAACACAGGAAACACACTGCAACTCACTGACAGTAAAATAATACATCTCTCTGATGCACTTTGCCCATGACAACAGAAACATACAGAAACAAAAAGAAGCCTGGCAGACTTTATCCCCTCAGCGCGCTGTGTGGTTAACTAGCGGCTATAACTGATGAGAGAGTCAGACACACACACACAGGATGCTCACGCCACTTAGTCAGTCATAGAATACAGGTCCTCCCTCGAGTCTCTGGTTTCTAGACCAGCAGCGTTAACGCTTAGCTACAGGGGACTTCTGGGCACCTCAGGCCAGTGAGGGACGTCTACGTGGACCATGTGACCAACCGACGGTAGAGGGTAGAATTATTATTATTTTTGTTTGATTTATTATTTTGGGCCTCAAAGACTTTTACACACACACAAAATAAAATAGAAGCTGTCCTTATTAGTTCCAACATCAAATCAGCTGCAAAATGTGATTTTAAGAAAGTCCATCCATTATCTATACACCGCTTAATCCTCATTAGGGTCGCAGGGGTGCTGGAGTCTATCCCAGCTGACTCAGGTGAAGGCAGGGGACACCCTAGACAGGTCACCAGTCTGTCACAGGGCTACATACAAAGACAAACAATCACACTCACATTCACACCTACGGGCAATTTAGAGTAATCAATTAACCTCAGCATATTTTTGGACTGTGGGAGGAAGCCGGAGTACCCGGAGAGAACCCACGCATGCACAGGGAGAACATGCAAACTCCATGCAGAAAGATCCCGGGAAAGCCGGGACGCAAACCAGGGACCTTCTTGCTGCAAGGCGAAAGTGCTAACCACTACACCACTGTGCAGCCCATTTTAAGAAAGTTAAAGCAGCAAATGTTTTCTCACCAGTGTCAAAGATATATCAATTTAAATGCAATAGTTTTCATTTTAAGATCTACAACTTCCTGTGTTGTCGTGGTAACTTTAATAGCTTGACGCAGCTTCCTGTGCGCTCTGCGTGCGTCAAGTGCGCACGGCAGGAACGACTTGCAGGCAACTACCAATGAATTTCACAACATGCTGCGGAAGAAAACCAAAGTGCAGGAAGACGTCGAGCTCGACAGTTCCGTAAAGTTGGAAAGATATTCACAGATTCGGGCTTCCGGCATCAATAACTCATGACATATACGTTGTAAAAACATAAACGATGCCTCTTTTAATTCGTTGTAAGCTAGACAATGTGCTACAAGGCCAGTTTTATCAAAAGTCGCTGTCTTTCCAGCTGCAGAAATAACATTGATGTCTATGCGCAGCTGGCTGTGCGACGAGTGAACAGGGACCGTCTGCAAATTGCAAAACTGCTGCAACAGCGAAGAGAGACACTACACAAATATTCAATAACTTCACTCTTATGCATTGTAGTGTCACCAAAATCACTGGAGCCATCAATTGACTCCTACTGGTCATACTACAACACTTGGTTTGACATTAAATTTTAAAAAAAAAGAATTTTAAGGAATTTTTATTAGTAATAAAATTCAATAACTTCACTCTTATACACTGTAGTGTCACCAAATTCACTGGAGCCATCAGTTGGCTTCTTACTGTCATCCTACAACACTTGGTTTGATATTAAAACTTTTTAAAAATATAATTTTAAGGAAATTTTTAAAAATCATTTTATTATTATTTTATTAGTAATAAAATTCAATAACTTCACTCTTATACACTGTAGTGTCACCAAAATCACTGGAGCCATCAATTGGCTCCTAATGGTCATACTACAACATTTGGTTTGATATTAAATAAAAAATCTGAATTTTAAGGAATTGTTATCATTTTATTATCATTTTATTAGTAATAAAATTCAGTGAATTCATTCTTATGTACTGTAATGTCACCAAAATCACTGGAGCCATCAGTTGGCTCCTGCTGATCATACTACAACTCTTGGTTTGGTAATAAATTAAAAATCTGAATTTTAAGGAATTTTTTTATAGTAAATAAAATTCAATCACTTCACTCTTAAACACTGCAGAAAAAATAAACTCCATCCAACCATCAAAAGGGTCCTACTGATCATACCTTCATGTTTTTTCTTCCAAGTATTGTCCGTACAGTCCTTAACTTGGAAAATATTATTAGCGGTTTAACATTATGGTTTAAATGAATCATTTAACGCTGCAGCCTTGTAAGAAGGCATCTTATTGTCTTTCTTCCCAATCATCAGTACTTGAGGAGACAGTCTAAACAGTTTAGTTTGGTATATTGGTGTTATCTGATCCTCTCTTTGGTGGGATTCTAAGTTCCATTACTATTCAGTATCATGTATTTGGACAAACAGGTGCACTGTGGATCTAAAAATATAGCCCCACATACATCAAGAAAAGAGCCATTAAGCTAATTTACTCATAATCCTTAAACTTCACACACAAGCATGCACACTAAATAGTGTGCACAACTTCACATGGCAATAAATAACCCAAATAAAACAAAATTCAGTTACTTCCGGTAATTAATGTTCCACAATCTACCAAAAAATGGATGAGCACTTTTATCTGTTACAACAAAAAATATTTGAGATATATAACAACAATTTCACTACTAATAAAAAATCCTTAAAATCATGAAAAATAGTTAAATATCAAATCAAGAGTTGTAGTATGATCAGCAGGATCTAATTGATGGCTGCAGTGATTCTGGTGACACTACAGTGTATAAGAGTGAAGTTATTGAATTTTATTGCTAATAAAATAATAATAAAATGATAAAAAATTCCTTAAAATTATGAAAAAAATGTTTTTTTTTATATCAAACCAAGAGTTGTATAATGACAGGTGCCAACTGATGGCTCCAGTGAATTTGGTGAGACTACAGTGTATAAGAGTGAAGTTATTGAATTTTATTACTAATAAAAATTCCTTAAAATTCTTTTTTTTAAAAATTTAATGTCAAACCAAGTGTTGTAGTATGACCAGCAGGAGACAATTGATGGATCCAGTGATTTTGGTGACACTACAATGCATAAGAGTGCAGTTATTGAATATTTGTGTCTCTTCGCTGTTGCAGCAGTTTTGCTATTTGGCAGACGGTCCCTGTTCACTCGTCGCACAGCCAGCTGCGCATAGACAACAATGTTATTTCTGCAGCTGGAAAGACAGCGACTTTTGATAAAACTGGTCTTGTAGCACATTGTCTAGCTTACAATGACGATTTAAAAGAGGCATCGTTTATGTTTTTACAACGTATATGTCATAAGTTATTGATGCCGGAAGTCCGAATCTGTGAATATCTTTCCAACTTTACCGAACTGCCGCGCCCTGACGAGCAACAGCAGACTTCTGAGGACTGTTCTCTGTTCCTGAAAGTTGTACTTTGTACGAACTGAGACGCCTCATTGCCTGAGTGCTGGTCCACACGGAGTAAAGTGCAACAAAAGTTCTCAGAGTTGTTCCTTTGTGAGCGAAGGAACACAAACTTGCCTCGAGGAGACCCCAGGTGAGCATCAAAGATCTACTTCAGATACTTTATAGATTCCTGCCCTTTTGTGTCTTCAGTATCTTGTCCACAGTAGAGCTTCTTAATGTTCTCTATCGCTTTATTTATTTATTTTTTATTTATTTTTTTTCATCTTCCCTGACTTTGCAAGTACTTCAAGTTTGTGGCTGTTTGCATGTGAGGAAATTATGCAAAGCTCAAATAACTGCAAGATGAAGTTGTTGATATTTTCAGGCGTTTGAATCATCATGGCTCCACACCCTGTAATCCAGGCAATCATCGACTTCTCAGCTGGAGCGATAGGTGGGTTCCAGTTGTTTAGATCAGTATGTGTATATTTGTATGTGTAAGTGGTGCTAAATTAACCACTTAGAGATTTTCTCTCACTTTAATGGTAAGAAAAACCCAGGATGACCTCAGAGAGAAGCCCTGGGGTCAGTAACCGGCCACTCCTTATTGACACACTTATATTTATAGAGACTATCCCTAAGAGTGTGTAGAGTTACAAAGTTAGACTGAGCAATGACTATCCTGTCTGTCTGCATTTCTGCATCAAGTTTGTGGACCTATGTATATGTATCTAGCTGTGGAGTAATAGCAGCAAAAAGTGTTTTTAACCGTTTCCTGGCCTCTGCTTTGTGCACTGCTCTGATTCTAAATGATTCACCCAGTGTGCCGACATCCTCCTTTAGGTGGAACAGCCTGTGTGCTGAGCGGTCAACCGTTTGACACCGCAAAGGTGAAGATGCAGACGTTTCCCAGCATGTACCGGGGCTTCATCCATTGTTTCATCTCAACCTTCAGGCAGGTGGGACTGCTCGGTCTCTACAAAGGCACAACTCCGGCCCTGTTGGCCAACATCAGTGAGAATGCTGTGCTCTTCTTGAGTTACGGCCTCTGCCAGGATGTCGTTCGCCTTTTGGCCGGGATGGATAAAGGGACAGAACTCAGGTTAGGAGCTGATGTCTGTGTATTTATTTCAGATTTACCATAAAATACAACCCCCATATGAATAATCTGGTGTTCAATTAGTCGTTTACATTGTGACTAAAGTAGCTTCTCATCTACTAAAAATAAAAGAAAGTAATTTTTCATTGATATGCAACTTTGAATCTTCTTGAAGAGATACCTTTAATTTTAAGCAAGCTGAAAAATGTGTGCTCTAACTGCAAACATAACATTGCTGCATTTATCACTGACTAAATCCTGGTTTTAGATCGCAGTAAACAGCGTCCTGCATGAGAAAAGACCTTGAAATGACTGAAAAATATTTTAGTCTCAGTCTTTATTCAGAGAACTATTAGGAGCACATCCAGGAGCTGTTCTCTTGATATTTAATAAGAAGGTCACTCAGAAGAACAATATTCCTATCGATGGCTGGAAGGATGACATAAGCTAACTTGATTATGTTTAATATGTATTGTTTTATATAATACTACTTTTATTATTACTTATTTTATGTATTTTTGTTTTAATTTATTTATTCTATTTTTTTATTTTTTATTTATTTTTTTAAACTTAATTTATGTATTCTTATTCTTTTTTTATTGCTGCTTTTGTGCCTTTTTAGTTTTCTTGTTGTTGTTTGTTCTTCTTTTGTAAACAAAACAAAGAAAACCTGAATAAACACATGTTTAAAAAAAAAAAAAAAAAATAAGAAGGTCACTCTCTAGTTGAGGCTCTTTGTTTGTCCTCTTTGAGATGGAAACAATTCTACCAGATCCGGACCAGGAAATGTAACTACGCTCCCAGAAATTCATCTTGGGTACATTCATAAGATGGTTTTCCATTTAGTGCACTTAATTGTCAGAGACGTGGAGGTTATTTGTGCGTCAGCAGACTACAACACAGTGACTGACCTCTTATTTGTAATTACACGAAGCATGGATTTAATTCTAATCGTCCTGTGTAATTACTCATATAATAACTGAAGCTGGACGCCTTTTTGTATGCATGTTAAAGCCATTTTATTTTTTTTTCGTTTGTATCTGCTACTGTGCTATTGTTGTTGCTCATCAGTGATCTTCAGAAGGCATCTGCGGGGTCTTTAGCCTCCATCTTCTCCTCCATGGTACTCTGCCCCACAGAGCTGGTGAAATGTCGCCTGCAGGCCATGCATGAAATGGAGATGTCTGGAAAGGTGCCGAGAGGACAGAGAAGGTAAGTGGGACTGAAAAGAGAAGAAGAATATTTTTATTTTTATTTGACTTCAGCTACTTTTGACTGTGTCTCGTGGTGCGACTTAAGCACAGCGTGGACTGTGGTGAAAACGGTGTTGAGGACAAATGGGCCGTTGGGTTTCTACGAAGGCCTGACGTCCACCATCATGAGGGAGATTCCGGGTTACTTCTGCTTTTTTGGAGCCTATGAAGTGTGCCGGTCTGCATTTGCACAACACATGGGCACAGACAAAGATAATATAGGTATGTTTATAGTAGTCTCCCTGTTTTGATAATATTCACCAGTTCTGCCCCCTTAAAATAATTTGTACTTGCAGGTATCCTTCCACTCGTGTTCAGCGGTGGATTTGGAGGAGCTTGTCTTTGGTTGGCGGTTTATCCAATAGACTGTGTGAAGTCCAGGATTCAGGTGTACTCTTTAGCTGGGAGGCAAGAGGGCTTCATGAAAACCTTCATGGGTATTATACGCACTGAAGGTAAGAGTTGAACATGCATTTTTAAAATTAAAACTGTACAGTTCTCACATACTATCCATTTATCCAGCTATTTTCTATACACCACTTTATCCTGTAGAAGGTCGAAGGCAACTAGAGCCTCTTCCAGCTGACTTGGGCCAAAGGCATTGTACATCTTGGACAGGTTGCCAGTCTATCATAGAGAGACAGACAGACAACCATGCACACTCACATTCACACCTACAGCCAATTTAGAATCACCAGTTAACCTCAGCATGCCTTTGGACTGTGGGAGGAAGCTGGAGAGACCAATGAAAACCAACGCAGGCAGCGGGAGAGCATGCAAAAGCGGAGATTCAAACCCAGGACCTTCTAGCTGTGAGTCGACAGTGCTAGCACAAATGGATCTACCTGAGAAATGTAAAACCTTAGTGGCTGGCTTCTGCAAAAGTACATCCAAAATGTGCCTTTGAGAATCTGTCGGAAGATTCTAAATGTGTTTTTGTGCAAGACAACCTACAAATAGCATTTGAAAGTAGTGTTATTTGCAAAAGGAAGAACTGCTCACTTAACGGGTGCCCAATCTTTGGACATGTATTCATTATTTTCAGTTTTTTGGTTCAGTATATAAAGTTATTTATTTACAAACATATAAATAAAAAGTAGGACTATCTTCACTTAAATAGAGTAATTTTCGCTTTTTTTCCCGCCACAGCTCAAAACAAACTATGTACTTTACCAGAGTTTTTTGGACAATTTATCTAAAAAAAAAAAGTGATGACATGTCTCACAGCCACTGTGCTGCTCTGTTCTCACTTACTACTGGACAAAACTGTCACATCTGGCACAATGAGGGGGCAAAGGTGACTGTTTTACATAACATATCCATAAAGGACAGAAACTGCATTATTAGTCTTTTTAGGAAGAATTTTAGTTCATCAGAGACAGTGTCAACCCAAGCAACCTCAGAATGACTCTCCCCTTTGGCGAGCTTCAACATTAAAAATAGCAAAATACATACAAATTCTTTTACCACGTTTATCTCCATTTTCCACTTTTGAGTTTCTGGTCTTTTTCATTCTGTCTGGACATACTGGCCGTCTGTTGTTCACTGGTCTTCCTGAGTATCCCTCGTCTCTTTATTGCCCTGTCAGTAAAGCGCTTTGCAAACTTTGATTTTAAAAGATGCTATATAAATAAAGTTATTATTATCAAAGTAACCTCTGCACAGGCACTTCTCACCTTGGTAGGAGTTAAGTCAAACTGAAAAGATTGTCTTAATAATTGTAGTTTTTTTGTTGTATATTTTCTCATTTAATACAGCAGAGAAAGTATACGTACTGTGATTTTTGTGGTATTTTAGCCACCATCCAGTGATGTGTTGAGGGGATATCAGAAGAAGATGCGTCAAACTGGCATCTGGAAGTAACAGATGATTTAAACAGTCTGTTTTACTGTAAGGACAAAAGGAGTGAAACAGATCGGATCGATTAAACCTGACAGTGCACATTAAGAAGTCACATGTATGTTGGTATGTGTAGAATTAAATGTGTCCAACATAACAGTGGCAAAGAATATCTAATGTGAACCCAAATAGAGACCGATGAAAAATGTGAAACCAACCCAGACTGGTTTAAAAAGGCTGCTGGAGATGCAATGGATGCATGTTGTTACTAACTGGTCCAAGCTGGGGACCTTCTCCTCTGCAGGGAATCACTTTTGAGGCCTTGTGACTCTCTCTTGCCCCGCAGGGTTCACTGCTCTCTACTCTGGCCTGACTCCCACCATGATACGCACCTTCCCTGCCAACGGAGCCCTCTTCCTGGCTTATGAGTTCAGTCGCAAATTCATGATGGAGGCGGCCGGTGCCTGATGTGGAGGATCTTTCCACTCGAAGCAGACATTCTGTTAAAACACTGCCTCTTCTTTTAGCATTTAAACTTATATAACTGGAGATTTATCGTTTCTTCATAGCTTATGATCTGAAAATGATGTAAATATTGGTGTTTTTATTATGGTTTTATTAGCAAATCCTGGTAATAACATGAACATTGTGTGTCCGTACTGTGCTGGCCACAGTCATTTTAAATAAAGTTTTATTCTTGACATTTAAGTCTGAGCTTAATACTTTTAATGGTGTATGAACATGTTGCAGAATGATTGATAATGAGAGCACTCACACATGGTTTGTCAGTCAAATTCAAAACAAACTACGAGGAAAAAAGAAGAAGAATATGAACAGCTAGTTCAATCTGTCCTTCAAGCAGTTTAACTCCTTTCTGCTGAACTAAATCATCAAATATATATAAAAGTAATACTGTTAACATAAAGCAATGCTCTGTTTATTCCCTAGTGTACACTTCCCAAAAACATCCCAACTGTAGTGCAAATACTTTGCCATTAATCTGCTTTTGGCAATTTTTTTTTGACATTAATTTCTTAATTTTTCCTTAACTAAATCCTCCTCTCATGTATTTTGTTAAAAATGTAATTATTAGAATGTAAGATTGTAATGTAAAGATTAGAATCAATTTCATCATCTCCATTTGCAATCTGTGAAAACGATGTATGAATTTTCACCCAGATATGTTTATCTTCATAGATTTAATTCCTCAGTATGTCTGAAGAAGACGTCAGCAGCAAGTCTGAGGCCTTGAAACTTAAAAAAAAACCAAAACTGTACAAACACCCCTTGTTAAAGCTGAGGTCATCTATTACACCTGTTAAAAAAACACGTTGATCACAATTTACACACTTTGATAATACTCAAGATTAAGTAGTGTGTTGTCTGTTGTATTTGTGGTATTGTGAACAACTAAACCTGGGTTTGCACACATCATGTAGTGAGCTGACTGGCATGTGACAAAGTATGTGACAGTCAATTAGAGACCTTATTGAAAAAGAATTACTGGAAATTCACAGTAAGGAGCTGCTTTCATGTTAGTCCTTATTGCCCACACACAGCATACAGAATATCCCTTTGTGCCTTACAAGTTGTGCCCTTGTCCACAGTGGAAGCTGATCCATTCCAGCCCCACAGTATTTGGAATGCAATCCCCATCTTCCAGGCATGATATACTGATTTATTAACTGGAATTCTGAATGAATGGCTGGTTTTATTCCTTTGGGAATCAAAGAAAGATCTGACTGACTCTACAGGCAGCCAGAAAGCCGTTCTACATTTCTGTCCTCTGATTGGTTCCCTTGCCTCAACCAGCTGTATCCTCCTCTTCCTCCTCATGGTAATTCTCTTCCTCATTATTGTCCATGCCATTTCTGTGATCTCCCTCCTCTCTTGGTCCTTCCTGGTGTTTTACTTCATCCAACTTCCTGCCATACAAACTACTTTCACTCTTTTTAAATTCCATACAGTGAATGTATAAATCTCATTCATTTAGTAAAAACTGGGAAATCTGGAGGGAAAATGTGTAAACTGTCCATATAAGGGAAGCTGTGATCACATCTTCTTTCTGCACCGTCTCTCATGTTTCACGACTTGGACACCACTGATTATTTATTTACGCTCTGCATTCAACAAGTGACTGACTCCTGTGCTTCAGTGTAAGAATATAATGGAAAAGTACAGGAGCTGAACATGAAGCTGTCCAACACTAGAAGCTGCTAGACTCCATGCTTCACGTTACCTTTTGGCACTTTATAGGCCATCGAGTCACACACCCTGTGAGAATTTGACTTCACGTGTGTGTGTTTCTTAGGCTTGTAGACGGATAGACCACACCCCGCAGGGAGAACAGACGGAGTAAACAAGTGCTGCGTCACTTCACCTGCTGCATCCACAGCGCTGACATCCCACTAATGATCTCAACAGCGTCCAGCACAGCAGAGATGATTACGCAGGGAAAACTTCACATCAATGAGGAAAACGTTGAAGGTAAATACTTCATATGAGCTTTTAAATAAAGTCCCATTTTGACTGTCATTAAATGTGAAATGTTTTTCTTTTCTTGACAACTTGCTCACCAAGCACTCTAATTTAAATGGTGAAGACTTAATTAATTAGAGATAATAGATATCTGCTTAGAGGCCCACAGAGAGTTAATTCTAAGGGACCCTGAACCAAGACATTTTTGTCAGAAAATGGGTCCTCCTTGAGACATTAGTAAGTTGTTTGCAATGTCTGTCATGATTATATTTGTAAAACATTTAAGATACAATAATTTTACAAACCGCAGTGGTATTTAAGGGGAAAAGAAGGGAAATAAAGGCTCCAAACATGAAACTAAAGATATTAAATAATCCCACTGAATATAAATAAGTCAGTATATGAATGTAATAGTAGGTCTTCAGCTTTTATCAACAAATTTTTGGCTTCATTAACATTAGTTTTCAGCCTTAAATTCACCTTTAATGAGCACAGCATTATTCATCATGCTTTATACTCACTGGTTTAGCATGTTTCTCACCCACTCAGTCCCTCCCTCACAGATCATATTTCAAAATCAGATCTATTAGTTTGTAAACTCACTTCAGAGCATGGCTTAGAAAATTTGCACACTCAGTCTGATTTTTTTGACAGCACTCTTAAGAGTAGATAAAAGCCAGCTTTTTTCCTCTAAGAGCTCTCAAGTAATGAAGTGTTGAGACACTTAGCCAAATAAACATTTAGTCTGTGAACAGAAAAGGTTTTGTTTGTTCATGTTTGCATGGTTAACTTCCTTAATAAATGAAAGTGACAAACATTTGTTGAATTCAGCTCTTAAACTTGATTTTTTTTGGGGGGGGGGGAACCTGATGTCAAGGTGTTTTAAAGATGATAAATCTCTGTGACTCAATACATTTCAGTGTGATTTTTTTCTGAGAATATTTGCATCATTATTGACAAGTGTGGATCCACTACGACTGCCTGTCTGGCAACATGAATGCTTTGTCTCACCTTGAATAAATCTTCTGTCCCACAGGATCATTTTGGTGTTTAATTATGTCAACAAACGACAACTTTCAGTTTAAATGCTCACAAGTGTGGAACAAAGACGTCATGGCAAATATGCAAAATGCTGCACCTGCACTGCAAACCTGTCAGGTGTTTCACTCTCTCCACAGACAAAGAATCAGGGAGAATGCAATGTTGTGGTTGGCTGTTGGTTACTGTATCCTTCATCTTAGCAGTACTAACCTGCCCACTCACAATATTTCTGTGTGTTAAGGTAGAGTATATTCTCATTGCACTACACTGCTGCTTAGGATTTGATCACTATTTGCTTTTGAAATCACAGACTGCATTTAGTTCACTGATGGGGAAATATTTCTCTTTACACTGATTTGTTTTTGCGTGGTTGGTTGTCTCTAACGTGCAGATAGTGAAGGAGTATGAGCGAGCTGTCATTTTCAGACTCGGCCAGATTGCAGACAGGAAGCCTAAAGGGCCAGGTTTGTGATTTAACATCTAACATACAGTATGCAGACTGTGGGAAAACTATTCCAGAAACTAGTTTCATGGCTGAAAACATCTGCTTAGAAACTGTGTTCCAAACTGTGATCTTATTGACATTTATCCCTTTCCAGGCCTTTTTATGATTTTGCCCTGCACCGACACCTTCGTGAAAGTTGATCTGAGAACTGTATCCTTTGACATCCCTCCACAAGAGGTACGCCTTGTCTCTCTCAAAATCTCCTGTTTCCCAGTCTATATAAGTTTCTCGAGTGAACTAAATAATTTTAGCATTAAGAAAGGATGTTTTAACCTTTTCAGATCCTAACCAAGGACTCTGTGACAGTGTCTGTGGATGGTGTGGTGTATTTCCGCATATACTGCCCAATCTCGGCCGTGACCAAAGTGTCCAACGCACACTCATCTACACGACTTCTCGCTCAAACCACTCTGAGGAATGTGCTCGGTACCAAAAACCTGGCAGAACTTCTGTCTGACAGAGAGGGTATTTCAATCAGCATGCAGGTGAGGAGAAAATGCTGGAAGCCCTGTAATTTTTAATGACGGGCTGAATGCAACAATTCAAGTTCAGCTGTTAAAAATCTCAGATTTAAGACAAATGTTTTAGGTCAGCTGCTTCTATTTTAACCTTGATTCAGACAACAACAGATAAGCATACTTTCCTTATTATTTATGACACCCTTTTCTAGTTTTCTATTGTTTTTAAAGTATTGCTCTTTTCATAATGGTGTATTGTTATTTCATTGTTGTGAGAGCGGTCATCTTGCATTTCAATGGACATACTGTATGAGCATGTGACAAATAAAACCTTTTGAATCTTTAAATACAATATGTAACCTGTTAGCTTTTGCCAAATACCCTGTGCAGGCTTCCTTGTGGCTTGTTACTCTCCAGATCGTCCTTGCATTGCTGTGTTCATTTTGATCAGCTGTACAATTTACAGGGAGAGCATGTGTGGTGAGGAAAAGCCCAAAGATATGCTTGACAAAAACAAAAGAGCGAACATTTTTTGTTCCTGAAAACCTGGCAGATCAGTTAATGAGGCCTAATTCTGGTGTAATCTGCTACTTTTCAGCTGTATTAGCTGTCTGTTTTGGCCACTAGAGGGAAGAAAACAGTTGCAACAGTTTTCTTACTAGGTTAAGAGCAGTGAGATTGAACCAGAGAACATGATGTAACACAAAATCAAATGAATAAGCTAATGCAGGCTAAAAAGCTCTGTAGACCTGAAGAGTTAGTGTTCAGTTTCATCGTCATCTGATTTGTTGTATATTAAAGTATAACTGTTGAATGGTTTTATGTAACTGAGCATTTGCTGTTTAATATCACCCTGCAGGAATCCTTGGATGAAGCCACTGATCAGTGGGGCATCAAGGTGGAGCGTGTGGAGATCAAGGATGTGAAGCTGCCTCAGCAGCTGCAGCGAGCCATGGCAGCCGAGGCCGAGGCCAGCCGGGAGGCCAGGGCCAAGGTGAGGAAGATTTACTTCAATTTCATGTCGTCTGACCGTGAAAAAGAGAGAATAGTGGAACATTAGGAGAAGTAACACTGGCCTGTGTTTCAGATCATTGCTGCAGAGGGAGAGATGAAGGCCTCCAGGGCTCTTAAAGAAGCTTCTGTTGTGATGGCTGAGGCACCTTCTGCTCTCCAGCTGCGATACCTGCAGACTCTCAACTCCATTGCAGCAGAGAAGAACTCCACCATCATCTTCCCTTTGCCTATAGACATGCTGCAGTCTTTTATGCAGAGAAAGTGAGGAATCTTGTCGATGGCAAGTTTCAAACAAGCTAAATGAATTCTGTAGATGCAGTCTTTAAGTCCTTGTGTGTTCAGTACTCTCTGCATTGTTACCTCTGAAGCTTCCCATATTTTGCTAAGAAAAAAAGAGTTCTATATCATAATTCTATATTTACATGTATACCCATATTAAATCTCAAATTTGTACGCATAGTATGTATACTTAGTGTGATTTAATACTTAAATACAAAGTGCAACATATATAGTATAGACATAAATTCTTATCATTGACCACAATATTTTTAACCAGCTAAGCTACAGTTGCAGTTCTGGAGGATTTGAGGACAAATAAATAAATCAATCTATGAAATGCACAAGAAATGTCAAAAAAAATAAAAGTAGTGCGCAACAACCTCATGACGACATGCTTTCATATAAACTCATCCAGTGCATGAATTTCTGAAATACTGAACACAATCTTTTACAACATAAGTCCTGTAAACAATCAACAGAAGTCACGACATCCACGTGATGCACCGACCTTCCTCCTCTGACATTGAGATGTAAACTGTAAACAAAAACTCTTATTCTAGTGTCGGACAAACATTCAGCAAATGAGTACAAGGTCATGTCCACAGGACACAGAGGGAATCAGTGCAATCGGAGTACCTGATGGAGAGAAACGTCTTTTCAGCTTCCTTTAAGAACTAAGCGAAGCCCACCAGCGAACAAGTTAAACATAAGCAGCTTGTCCAAACAGTAAGCACAGCTCACCCACAACCAAATCCCTGTTTGAGCAGGTTTTAACATTTTATGTCTGAGGGGTTAAATAAAAGAAATATGGCTTTATTACAAGAAAATATTAATGTAATAAAACTCTATTTCAACTTGTTTGAATACATTTCCTAACTACACTACACTCTTCAAAGTATTTTTACACAATCTTTACATCCACATGATGTTATACAAAGGATGTTTCGCAAAGCAGACCTTTGAGATGAGCGGTTATGTAAACATAAAAGTAAAATAAGCACAAAAAAAAAAGTTACGGCAGTTGCTTAATTCTCCTCAAGACCTGAGATTATTCTCTACAATGAGAAAATGAGGTAACATTGCAATCAGATTTTCATGCTCATTTTGAAGAAATAATTTAGCAAATTTTGGACGACAGGAAGTCAATTGGAGGTTCAATTGGAGAACATAAGTTGGGGCACCATTTGGATTGTCTGTGGTGAAAAGACAGAGAACTTGTAGCAACACAGAAAACAGTAACAACTCCAGGCAGCTGTTGGAGCGCTGATAGTTTGCTCCTAGCGAGAAGAGAAAGAGAAAAGAAACTGTTGCTGCGTAGATTAAAATGCAACGGAGCAGATTTACATTTTGCATCGTCTGCACCATTCATGGCTGATTCTGCAGCTATTAACTCCACAGATATGACAGCTACAGAACATAATGAACTGCTGTTTTGGATGACTTCCTCTTTGGTGGTTTCTACAGATCCTGCACTTTTATTTCTTAAGAAATGATTATATTTTCTTAACCCAACTGAAGGCGAGGGACACTTAGTTTGAAATCTATAATACAATGACTATTTCCTGGTTTATTTTAATAGATCCTGTTCAGATTTGTCAGAAGTAAGATTTAACATGTGTTGCCCCTTTGACCTTCCTCTCCATATCATCACAATGTATTTAATCCTAACGTAAAGTTCATTATAACTGGAAGACAGATCATGCTTTAAAGAGAGCAATACCTGTACAATTTACAGTTTTTCAGTAATAAATATTATAGTTCCGTATGTTGGCAGTTCAGTGGATTTATGAGTTGTTATGATAGCTAGCTGTTCAAGAAGACAGTAGAGTGGATGATTGAGGTTTAAATGGCTTGGCAGTCATTCATACACTCCCAGCATATGAAATATATTTGGCATGAAAAGGTGAACATGCCACTGAGAAGAATCCACACTTTGAGAGTAACTCACTGTAGGTAGATTTGTGATTTGTACCCAAAGTATTGCCTGTGCCCCGGTAAACGTTGCTGGTGGGAGAGAATGGACGGCAAAAAGGCGCTTCTTGTGTTTGTCGTTTGCACTTCTGATGTTGGCTATGTCTTGTTCATCCATCATCCTGAGCGCTGGATGAGAAGATGGAGATGCAGATGGAGGCGAAAACATAGAACTGAGGCACCGTGACTTTGATTCTGTTGACTGGAATCTACAATGACCAGGTTTTTTTTGTTTTTTTTTTTAATGTAACCGGAGTATTTTAGTGCTTCTGTTTGTGGGGGTGTTGATGTGGAATAGAAAAAAAGTGGAGAATTCCCTCTTGGATAATAAGAGGTGAGATCATTAATACAATTCATTGGGTCAAAAGTTAAAATTCCTGGGGTTCAACTTTGGAAATACTGTCCATGTATATGATGTAAAGTCCTTCCCTTTTAACCGAGAGGAACATTCATAGAAGAGTTCTTAAAAAATCTGGGTATCTGACACCAAATTAAAAGAAAGTGTTTGATAGAGGAGCTTCCATGAGAGAGTCATTGATGGTAGGAGTGTGGGCGGGCGGGGGAGCCTGGGCCGGAGGACGGCCGATGGATGGGGGAGGAACTGGGGGACATGCGAGGGCTCAGCTCGCCGGTCTGCAGCCGCCACAGCAGCTCCTCGTTGGTGCGACTCAGACGCTTCTTCTCGTTGCTTTCCTTCTCCACGTGCACTTGCAAGTTGGCATTTTCCTCAGAGAGTTGCCTGAGGAAGAGGAAAAGGTTACAGGTGGAAGGTCAAGTCATTGCACATTGACGTATTTGCTTAAAACTGTGCAGACAGTGTCATTTGTTTCCTTCACCTCTCACAAAGTCAGATACAGGAAATCATTCCTGACCACTGCAATAACTCTGTTTAACTCCTCACTTCTGGCTGGCTGGCAGGGAGCTCTCAGCACTATCTGCTTTGTAACATCTTTGTATTTGCAGTTATGTTGTTCGGCTTTTTTTGTATTACCGTATACTTATACGTTTTGTATACTTGCACATGTTGCACTGCTATTTTCACAACTTAATATCTTCATTCACTCTATATTATTATTGTCACCACTGGACAAATTATTTATTCATAGTATATTGTACACTTTATTGTACATTTTGTATCTGAGTGTATTTTTCAATTCCAATTATATTTCTATTTTTTAAAATATATTTTTCTGTTGTGGTTGTGCTCACTTTACTCTTTCTGTTTGCTACTGTAACAAAAGATTTTCCCCTTGGGGATCAATAAAGTATTTCATGTCTATTCTATTCTATTCTATTCTATTCTATTCTATTCTATTCTATTCTATTCTATTCTATTCTATTCTATTCCCTGATATAAGGTTTGTTGTATTCCTGGGAAATGTATGACATCACTAAATAGAAGTGAACAGAAAGCAGGGTCACGAAATAAATTATATACAAATGTAACTCTTCTGCAGAGTATGAATATTTCAATAATAATGCTTTGCAGCATTTGGAGTGCAGGTCTGTGATAAGCGAGATTATTTTAATTACACTGGAAATAGTCTTTTAATTCCTGCTTCTGCTTCAGAGCAACAAGTTGCATCATCAGCGCCGATCCTTCTGTCTTCAGTCAGCAAAAACATTCTTAATATATAGCAATACAAAGACTTCTAATGTAACCAGATTCGCTTCTCCTGGTCTGGGTTAAGTTTTAACTCTGCACCAGTATGCGTTTAAACTGACCTGGACACAGCGAGATTTTTGTCTATTCGTTCCTTCAGGTCTTCGTTCTGCTGCTGTAACACCTGTACTCTCTCCTCCAGGTACACATTCTTTTCAGCCTGCTCAAAAACACAGGAGAAAAGGTGGACAACATTAAATTCTTCAAATGACGAACGGCAGTCTAGAACAAGTGGAACAGGGGTTGATGGTGTGGATTTACAAAGGAAACATTTGTCCTCTTAAAGAGGAGGAGTGTAAATGGGAGGACTGCAGTATTGATGTACTTTAAGATGCACTGTCAAGGAGCACAATCATTTATAAATCTAAACAAGCTGCCACGACTCCTACTTAATTTTCATGTTTGCCATTATTGGCGTGTAAATATGCTTTTAATCTTTTGACTTCACATACAAACCAACTTGAAACTAACACTAGATTCCATTTGATGCTAAACTAAAGCAGAAACTTGAAGCCTACTATTTTCTCCAGCTCTGAAATCTTCAGCTCCTGCTGATGGATTTGTTGATTTTTCATCTCCAAAACTTCTTTCAGGCTCTTCAGGTCCTCCTCGATGTGTTTATATGGTGCCAAAGCATCCTGGAAAATGCAGCAAAACCAAAAATCAGTCTTTAAAATAAACAACGTAGCTTTCGTCACTCTGAAGTTTTATGCTGCTACTGTCGACAGAGCGCTGAATACGTTGCTATCATGCAGCCGTTACCACTATCTGCTCATCTGTGCTCTTGCGAAGAGCTTCTTCAAATCGCTTCGCTCGATCTCTGAGGCTTCGGTTCTGAAACGTCAGCGTGTCCACCTGATCCTGGTGACCGGACAGATATTTGTTAGTTTCGGTCACTATGTGCTATATGTGTCATACTTATCTTAAAAATGTACTTTAAGAAGAACTGTTAACCTGCAGTGACAGTCTGATCTTTTCAAACTCTTCTTCTAGAGATTTCCTCTGCTGTTCGTGGGCCATCTTCAAATCTGACACAAGAAAAATAACCATATTAACATCTCCTTTTAACAGTGAGACAGCACAGGAAGGAGGAAGGGGACAGGTTTTAAATGTGGTGCTTACTCTTCACGGTCCTGGCATGCTCCTCCTGCAGAGTAGCCAGTGTGTCATTGTGAGCCGTCTCCATCTCCATCAAGGACGCCTCATGGTTCTCGCTCATCTCCTCAAGCTGCAGTCAAGATTTAGACAATTAAAAATAACTTTCCAAAGCTACCAACTGTTCGGTGTTGCAGATACAAACACGTATCCAGTACATGTCATAAAGAAACATGCAGCCATACAGCTTGCGCAGCTTTTAACCAGTCTACCTGATCTTGCTGTTTGAAACGCAGCTCCTCCAGCTCGGCTCGTTGTTGGGCCTGCAGGCTCTTGGTCTCGTCCATGTGCTTCGCCTTCAGCCGCTCCTCAAGCGCTCCCAGCTCCCTCTGCTGCTGGGCCCGCAATCCCTGCAGCTCAGCCTCGAAACGACGCTCCAGTTCCTCCTTCTCCTGCTGCAGTTGCTCCCAGTGTGCGACGCTGAAAGCTGGAACACACCGGAGAAATGCAATTTACATATTTCACCCGCTTCAGATTCAGGTCAAGCACTAAGTACAACAGAAAAACAGAAACTATCTAAAAAAATGAAAGGCTAATTTAAGTTTTTTTTCTTGCTATTCGTGTTAAAATGCAAATAGTGCAGCTTCATATGGATGTTTATTATTCCTTAAAGTTTGAGATGAAACACTATCTACAGAGCAGCATTTCTGAAGTCTGTTGCTCACTGTAGGACTGCATCCAGACCTCCATCAGCAGTGTGACCTCTGAGGGGTCACTTGTTCCTTCTGTCTCCTGTGTACTGTGTAATTCATCATATGTTCTGAGCTGCGAGTGACTCACTCCTTTCTGTCCCCCCCGTGGTGCCGTATCTGTCACGCTTTACCCCACTTACCCACTTCATCCCTGATTCTGGCGAGCTCCAGGGACAGCTCCCTCTCCTTCACAATGGCGCTCTCGCTCTGAAACGCAAACACACACACACACACACACACACACACACACACACACACACACACACACACACACACACACACACACACACACACACACACACACACACACACAAGACACGTCTCCTGTCAGTACAACATTAAAAAAATGTATGTAAATGTCAGTTCTCTGTGCTACATGCTAATGAAGGCTACAGCACTACCAAGACAATCAGCGTGTCCTCAGGTTGAACTCTGTCTTTTGTGCTTTCACCCACATTTACCTCCTCCATATGACATCGTAGCAAGCCGAGAATGTTCCCACAACACTGGCAAATATTACCTACATGTTCTACTAATACTTCAAAGAAAACCTTTTATTCCAGAATGTTTTAACACTATCTCTCATTTCAGGTAATGTTAATACAAAAAAGTTAATTAAGATATTGTTTCAATTGCAAAAGGGATGTGTGCAGGATGTTCTCTGGGTTGTCTGATTACATGACAACAAAAGAACAATGTTCTGAAACTAATATTCAAAAAAATGTGTCAACGTGATAATGATTTCCCCAGATGACAGAATGTTTTTATAAAACACTCCCATACTATGCTATATTAACAATGGTAGAACATTTTGCCTGCGATATTCTGACGATGTTTTGAGGATGTTATTTGAACACATTACAGAACATCGTTGCATAAAACATCTCACAATGTTACAGGACAACAAAGGAAGGACAAAGATAACTTTATACTGCCTTTAAAAAGAACATTCTGGGAACCAAAAATGAACTTTCAATTGAAAACATTACTAGTTCTGCAGAAGTTTCTCAGAATGTTTTGGAACAAAAAGTTCTAACTGGGATACAGTTCAGGTGAATTAGGTGAGCTGAGGCTTACATAAATATAAGATGAAAATGTCCATCCAGATCACAGAAAAAAAAAATTAAGATTCACATCTATAACCATAAAAAAGTTAACAGCACTGAATCAAAGGGTTGCACTTAAAACACACTATTTGTATGTCCTTTTGTTTATGCAGATATTGCAGCTAACAGCAATGAGTAACATAAAAAAAATTAAAAAAAGGAAAAAGATGATTTAAACCCATAATGTTGCAGATCTCCGCATTCCAACACTACAACTCAAAATAACATCATTGTTAGATTTATTTGTTGCTTCCTTTGACTAAAAATGTTGTCCCATACTTGCCACAGGTGGAATAAAGCTTAGATTCTGTTTGCGCATTATTGTCATGCCATAGTACAGTTACAACATGTTGGTACCAATTACACCACATTATTAACTAAAAAAACACAAGCCACATTGTACCTTGTGACAAACCCAGCACTGGCAATTTCTCTTTCCAAACATGAAATCACAATCACAACTCTATGTATGTAACAACTTGGCACAATACCCAAGTCTAAAGGTCAGAAATTTCATGACTGTCTATCATATTAGATGTAGACTGTCCAGTGTGTGGGCTGCCTGGTGATCACAGATCACTGTGGATCTAGAAAGACATAAGAACTGGTCAAAGTCTCCATTTATCGAAGAAAATGCTTATTTTCTGTGTGCAGAACAACAATTTCAATGTATAGCCACAACCTGGTTCAAAGAGAATGACAAGCTGCAGTCCTTGCAGGAAATTTATTCAAGTCTATTGATATTTATTCAAACTAAACTAACACTAAACAGGAATTCATTGTGGAAGTCAGCAACATCGGCAGTTGTAAATGGATGAAGGTGCAGACAGAAAAGAAAGTTGATGCCAGTGGATGGAAGAGATAGCAGTGAAGTCAGGTCACTTTTTTATAGCTGAAAGGCAAATGTCAACTGACTGCCTTCTCACACAGACTAAGACCACCTGCAAGATAGAGGGAGGAGCATCACCGTATCATCTACAACACTACAGATCACCAAAACCAGGGGTCTCACATGGAGCAAGCAAGGGTTGATTTCAGCATTTGTTAAATTGTATACAATGCAAATGTTGTCATGTATATGCAGGCCCTGTGTGGTATCCACTGGGGACTCCTCACTATCAGCCCAGATGGTTAAACGTCTATTGATCACATCTGTAAACATGCAGTCTAAAGGCAAAACACACTGTTGCTTAGAGATGAAGCAGAAATCATACAGCGGAGCTAATGAGGAACAAAGAAACGCAGAAGGACGGAGAGTAGAAGGTGAAAAATGTATGAGATAGCAATCAGCGTGTCTCAGCAGTAATGATGTCACCGGCTAAGGGGTTTTACAGTCATCAGAAAACATGGAGGGTCCTCAAGAGTGATGACACACGGTCAGGAGCTTTTTCATTTCCTACGCCTGAGCTCCACCTCTGTTCCCACACATCAGTCCCCGATCCTGCCATGACGCCCCCCACATTCATATCTCCAGGGAGTTGTGTGTCAGGTTTTCTAATTTTCACCAAGGCAACCTGATCCCTTTTCAGTCCTGCAACCAGTGATTGTTTCCATTGACAATTACACTGTTAAATAATTTTTCTTTGCCATCAAATAGTGAAAAATAACCATTATAATAAACTAGAAACCAGGGATGATAACTTCCAGAAGCTTGACTGGTCTAAACAAAAGTCTAGAACACTCTATTTCTAAATACATACAACAGAAACAAACCAATTCCTTATATTTGGAAAGCTAAAGTAAACTATTCGTCACCATTTATCCTTGGCACATTAAAAACCATTATTTGAATATTAAAAACTACCGTCTATCAATTTCATTCAATTAATTATTCATTTCAGCACAGTTCATTTTAAAATAAACATGGCTTTTTATAGTAGGAGAGCTTATTCTGAAGGAGACACAGTAATGAGTTAATTAACCTCCCCGAGGTCTGTGCCCATGTAATCAGTCCAGTTTCACAGGGACCATAAAAAGATTTGTGCTGCTGCTTTTTGTGCTGAAGAGATTGAACACACAAGAAGCTGCAACTGTGCTTTAATTTTACAATGAAAACTGAACTTTTGCTGATTTCCTGCAGATGACAGATTAAGCAACATCAGGTAAACAAGAGGATATTGCATCCCGTGTGAAAGTTCTCTGCAGTCAAACGCATGCAATCAGCTGGAATTAACCATCAGACACACACAATGCAGACACCAAAATAGAAAGACTAATGTAAGAATTCAGCAGAGCAGCATTTTCTATAACGTCCCTGCAAACTCTATGAGGAAAAGAAAGATGAACAGTGCGACACACAAGCTTGCTTTGACTCAGCATAATCATGCAGAGCTTTACACTCTGTACCGGCTCTGTCTCCAGGAAACAAGTGAATATAATCATCTTATAGACAGAAACACTCAGACCCCCTCACAAAACACACACATGCGCACAGCCCCACATACATAAAGGAATCCTCGGTGCTGAAACAAGCTCGCTGCCTGCAGAAGATGCTGCCTTTTACCGTTTGGTCCAGACAGCACAGAGGGAGGAAATGGAGCCTACAGCAGCAGTGGCCCATACCAGGCTAGCAGATAGCAGCATCCCTTAGCCGGCTGGGGAGGCAGCAGTGACAGACGCGAGTGCCAGAAAGATACAGAAAGAGAGGCAGAGGAGAAGGAGGAGGGAGGCAGGCAGAGGGGGGAAGGAGAAGGGAGGAGAGACGAGAAGACCGAAGCCTCACCTCGTTTCCTGGTTCGCGACCATCGTTTATCCCTTCTGGAACAAAGGCTGGCAGCTCCAGCCCAGCTCTGCCTGCCCTCCCCTCAAACCCCCTCTAACACGCCCCATACCACATTCAAACGCATCGCAGGGAAGCAACGCACACACAGACACACACACATGTGAGGTCTCCTGCATCTTTGAGAAAAAACAAAAAGAGGGTAGCAGGAGAGGATGGGGGAGGGAGATGATCAATAAGTGGACAATTACTTCTGGCCCTCAGCTTAGAGAAAATAGCTACATGCAGACGCTGCAATGCATCCAGAACACACACATGATTAAGTAAAAACTACTCATTTCTGATTGCTTTGACTGAAACTATGATACAAAAACTGCAGCTTTAAATGTAAAGTTTCTTGCAAAAAATCTAAGTGGCCAAACAGCTCAATAAATAAACACTGTAAAGCACTTTAAATAAGGTGATGCTCACACAAAAGTCCTCTTGATTTCTTCAGCTGATCTCACATACATCAAAAACACATCTTGAAATCCAGACTGGACACATGTGGCCACTAATAGAAGAGCAGTGCTGAATGTCTGAGCCACAATTATCAGAGCCAGAACTATAGATTATCTTGGCCAATATTGTAAATTTAACAAGCTGTATTTCACCAAGGATGAACAAGACACAACATATGAACAAAGATTTAAGGCCGGCTATCAAGTTTATCTGTGGTTTACATCTGAAAATTTCTTGTACTGTAAATTTGTCAGACTAAATTTAAGGAAAATCCTTAAAGGAGAGTCGTATCCCTCCATTGCTGTTACTTGCAGAAGTACTGTATATAAGATACATGTGTTCTTAAGTCTCTCACCGGCAGATCTCAGAGGGTATTCTGTCCATGTCTGACAATCAGTCTCACTAAAAGCACAGGCAGGACCAGGCTGGCAGCTCTAATCTTATTAATCATCTCCCACTATAGTGCAGAGACCATGGGTGGGGCTGGGAGACAGATGAAATGCAAGCAGAGGACCAGGAAAGGGCAAGAAACCAATGCTTAATCCAGGTTTTAGAAGCAGAATAGACTCAGTCAATCTCAGAAGAAGTAAAAGCAAAAGTATGCTTGATTTTGACACCAATAGCAGCAATTATGTTACACAGCAAGCATCAGTCATCAGACATTCAGCTGCTAAATATTTTTAGATCCGTTCAATCAATCAATCAGCAGCTTTAGGATCGACCCAACGTGGAATGCCACACAGCTCTATCAAATCCACATCTATTTGCACTCATAAAAAGCCATTCACACTTTTGTTTAAGCAAGTAAAACCTTTGTAAATCCACAACACAGACTGTTTCACTGACAGATCCTGCTGCCTCACAGTTATTCCCAACACATGCAAAAGAGTCACAACAGGTTTTACAAGCAAATGACTGGCTTTGTGAACAAAGTGATGCTGACACCAAAAGCCAGATGCTACAGGTGTCACTTGTGTTAGAGGATGCGAGAGACTTTGTAGTTGCATTCTGAAGCTCACTGCAGCCTTTTAACAGCAGCACTGCAAGATAGCCTGAATAATGGCTATGAAATAAATTCACTACAAGATTAAACATGATGCAGGTGAAGTTCCATGACAGGATTCTCTGTATCAGTCAAATCAATAACTTTGTAAACCTTTCCCTGAAGCATTCCACAACATTTAAGATGTGTTTTCCAACTATAGTGAGCTTCTTTCTGTTCATTATGTCGTATGAAGACAATGAAAAAACAAAAAAAAACAAGTAAATTTTGCCCAATATGGATAATACATGCACTGATTTATTGTTATTATGAGACAATCATGCAGCTACAAGCAGCTTAATGCAAGAAAAACAATCAAATTCATGATATCCAGGAGTTGTCAAGACATTTTTGGGATTCTTTTCTCATAAATTAGCATATTAATACAAAGCTCCCACATCTCAAACGTCAAAGCTTCCCTATACAGACATTAAAGGAAAGTGGAGCAGCACAAGACCATGTGACGCCCACTGCAGTTCTGTTTTAGGATTTAGGCTGGAAGAATTATGACTCTGGACTTTTATAAGGCTCTTAAAGTTGAGGAAAGAATAAGTCTGCTGTCATTGTTGCTGAGCGCTTCGCTAAAGCCTACCTTGTGACAGAAGTGCTGGGTGGTGATGCTGAAGACATCCAGGCACAGCGAGGCCTTCTTTAACTCGGCCTGGAGGCTCTGCAGCTGCAGGGCCTGCTGCTCACAGCGTTCACGCAGCCGCTGGATCAGAGCTCGGTCCAACTCCTGCGTCCTGTCTGTCCGAACGGCACCGTGAACCGCTGCTGGTCGACCACGAATTACAGAAAGCATAAAGCAGGACGGGGAATAATGAAATATTTTCACTTAGACTTGATGAAATGGTTTTAAGTAAATAATCTTGACATTTCTATCTCTAACAGTTACACTTCCTTCTGTAATTGCTGATACATTTTCAGTAGAAAGCAGTAGTAGAAAACAAGAAGATATAATGTGACACTATGATATCCATATCACAGCTATTATATTACAAGGGTTTAAATGAAACAACGAAGCAACATTTTTTTTTTCAAAATATACACTGATAATTTGTGATAAAGTCAATTACAAACAGTAATAATCAAAATACGATTGTCGGATACACTCTTGTTTGATAGTTGTGCAATATAAACTCAACTGATAATTAGTGAATTGCATCTCATCATCATTCACTAATTCCAGCATCTAAATGATCAACATTTCCTGCTATTCAGTGTCCTATACGACTGTAAATTGAATATGTTTTGGGTTTTCGATTGTTGGTGAAGCAAAATTCTAGTTAGTAAATGTGCTTTGCTTTAATCTCTCTGCTTACATCCACACAAAACAAATTAACCGCTGATTGCTTGGAGCCTCAGTGGTTTCTCTACACCCACAGTGACAATTGGTCTTTCCACCTCACTGTTACTCATGTCTGCTCAAACCAATCAGCAGCTTCCTCCCACAACTGTGACCACCTTCCCAGTTATGTTTGCTATGTGTGCAGTATGGAAACCTTTATCACCTGTCCTGGACTCCCTGTCTCTCTAAGAAAAGCACAAATTGCTGACTTGTACTGTTGTAATCTGAGCCAGCGGGTTTGCTGCTGCTGAAGGAGCCGTTCTAGCATTGGAGCTACTGTGGCGTGTTGCTATGACAACACCAGGCTGCCATGGGTAAAGTCTGGGAATGAAGCGTGGAGAGAGAGTGACTGCAGTTTTTAAAGGTACAGTAGAGGCTGATGGTGTTGCATTATTGACGACTGCTTCCTTCTTTTGTACCACATGGGAACAAACCAGAGACGTAATATGAGACACATACTGTATGTGCGTGTAGTACGTGTTTACATGTGTGTAGTGTGATGTGTATGACCTACCGGGAGATTGTGGTTTCGGTGAAACCACTGCAAATCTTTTAGGGGAGGATTTTGGTGATGGCGCAGGCTCTGTGTCCTTCTGCAAATCTTTCCTGGAGGCTGCAAAGAAAACCCATGTTAATGTGCTTTATAGTGCACATAATAAAACACAAGAAATACACTTTTCATTTTGTGTCATAAATATTGTCTTACATATAACTACATTTACACTAATACTGCGTTGCCTTTATAAGAGTAATATTATTTTTCCTTTTTATTTATGTCACATTATGTAGGAAATATTATCCATTTCCACTGATTAAACCATGATATATAGTAGATCAGACATTATGTTCTGTGTTATAATAAACACTTTTGAACATTGCGTTATTGCAGTTTTACTTGCATAACAAATCAGAATACTTCCACTAGTCCATGATTTACAGACAATTAAACTCTGTGATCATTAGGGCACTTGCATTTGATTCTGCAACCCAGCATGCACAGTGTAAAACCCAGAAGTTTGAACCCCTAGAGGGCATTCCAATGAAAGAATCTGAGAAAGAAAAATGCATTTTTGGTTTAAAAGTATGAACAAAACATTGGGAACCAGAAGAAAGATGGTTCAGAATGTTCACTTTGGTACACTGGCCACTAGCTGGAGTTGCTGCTCCACTCGCTCACTCAGATTTTGTAGCAGGAAGCTGAAGCTGCTCCCAACCACTACAGAAATACACAGTGTGGCCACAGGATGGTGTTGATGCTCCACATTCACTGCAAATATGCCAACATGGGCAACAACGTGCATCACCTAACAACGATGCCTACATGGACTGAGAGGGAGTGAGGCTGCATCGGTGCTGTGATGCAATGCTAAGTAACTGTACGGATACAGCACAGAATGGCTGAGTTAATAGCAATTCATTATGTATTAATTTGCCCTAAAATCTCAATTAAGATGTCCTACAGGGGAAATGAGAAGGACAAGGACAAGGACGTTAAGGGCACCATAATCTTACTGTCAATATGTTTTGTGCAGAACCTTTCTTTGCCCATCGATACAAAGATCTGTGATTAAAGTTAGAAAAACGGAATACTATCTGGCTCAATATTTTATTTTAGTAAAGGAAACATCTCACTAAAAATGCCTTGATGTCAAACTAGCAGCTGAAATGCCAGAAAAATCAAATCATTTTAGTAATGACACTCATTTTGCTTTTGCCTCTGGGCTCTTTTCAGACTTTTAGATTTAAAATACAATTATTGCACAGGTGTCAAATTTTCCATGCAGGGCCAGTTACATAAATTCCATCAGCATCTGTAAACTACTCCGTCCTTCTGCTCTTTCATACAACTCAGTAACAACTTCAACAACCGAGACTGAAGACAGCAGTCTGTGAACAGCAGTGCTGTTATTAGAGGGGTGGGAATTTCCACTGACTCATACTGAGGAATGAGTACTAACATGTGAACCGAGGCCTTCAGTTCACGAGTCGAGCGGAAAGCAATTCCAGCACTAAGCATCTCCAGCTAAGATCTCTGCAAGCCCACATTCACACATCCAATCAGAGCCACCTTGACCTCTGATCCGGAGATCGCAGCCACACGACACACACACAAACTGAGCTCTGGGTGCTCGTTTCTGCTCTCTGTGTCGTACCCAGTGGGGAGCAGGGCTGTGGCGGCAGACTGCGGCGCTGGAGGCTGGGGGCGTTGGGAGGCTGAGGCCGGCTCTGAGGATGGGGGGCTTTGCTGGGCGGTGCTGTGGCTTTATGAAGAGGAGTATCTTCACTGCCACTGCTGGGATCTACAGAGCAGGAAAGACGACAGAGAACAAATAAAAGCAATCAGTAAGTAGCAATCTGACAAAGTATAGCCAGCCCGTATAAGACATATGCATAGTGCAGGTTTTGACAGATATTGACACCATCAGAAATAGTCGAAAAGCCTTGTCTAGCTGCATACCTTGACAACCAAACTGGAGTTTTTTGAAATATTGCACATCAAGACTCAAACTGTTTTCGCAGGTATGTAATAACAGGTGCCCCAGCTTTGGTGCAGTGCATGCTGGGACATGCTTCGGCCCTGTGACCCTAAACGGGATCAATTGAGGACATATGAGTAGATACAGTGCTGCTCTGCTTCCAAGCACTCCATGTTTCTACTTATTTCTGTGTCTAAGGTGCAAGTGAGGGTAAAGAAGTCCAGCACAAGCCTATATCTGAGTGCATTAATGTGAAATGAGATGTACTATATCGGGAAGTACTCTGCTATGCAAACTCTAAAGCCGGATCCCTTGGTACTGTTCGATACACCACAATAATCTGGCCTGGCCTATAGACTTGATTATGCTCTCCATTATGTTCTTATGTTGTATTTATGTCTGTTATGAAAGATTTAATTTTCTTTTGCAACACTGAGGGAATGCTGATCCTCGGGTTGACAGTGAATCTCTCAGGGGATGGTGACATTAAATTTTTCATTTATTGCTTAGAACATGTTTTTTTTTTATTTGTACCTTTGTGGCGCTATCAGTGCATAAACATATTAGTGTAAATGGAGTTTTACACTTTAAATGAAAAAGAATATAAAGTCCTCCAAGTGTAACAATAAATTACTGTGTTGTTATTCTTTTGTGTTTTTAGTATCAAGCATTAGTAGATTACTATCTTTCCTCGGAGAGCCTTTCTAAACTGCAGAAATTCACCAAGAATAGCAAAAAAAGCAGAGAGCTGTAAACATCCTAATTATTCATAACATCTTATTACGCCTCTAGCTTTTGCAGAGATGAAAGGCTTTGATTCACAGACAAACTGAGGCTGTAGCAAGAGCAGTGCAACAGAAACATGGCCAAATACATTTTCTTCAAACGACCGGGAAGAAATCCACATGGTTACATGGTAAGTTTTTTTTTTTTTTTTTTTTTTTTTTGCTTTCGAACATTTGTTTGAGATGAAATCTTAGCAATTTAAAAGAAATTCCATCACTCCTCACACACTTCAGCATTTAGGTTTAGTTTGTAGTGTAAGTGAAGAGTCACAAACCAAACAGCTCTAATTACTTATAAAATATTCAGCTCCTCAATCGATGGTAGAGCTGACACAGGCTGCAAATACGGGTAATAGAACACATTCAAATAGGAAAGACGGACTGTTTTGTCCTTAAATTAAAATGTCATCAAATTAAAATGCAACTAAATAAGTCAGATGATGATTCAAGGAACAAAACAAGCTGTTATAGTAAAATATACAATATGGTGTCACATTTTAGTTGTACTGGAGCCAAAATGGCAAAACCCAGACTAACAAATTCATTAAAAAAGGAATATTAAACTGGTTTTGATGTCAAAATGCCCAGGGCTTATATAAAACCTCCAGTGGGACCACAGGGACTCTTCTCACCGCAGCAGAGCCTGAATCCACATGGGAGAGTCAGCAGATTGTTTTTTTTTTCTTTTTTTTTTTCCAAAGGCATCTTACTGAAATGAAGACTGAGCCAGGAAGCGGATTGGCTGAGGGAGGCGGCTGGAGGCTGACTCACACTGCTAAACGCCTGTTTCTAGTGTGCATGTACAGTACAAATCCACCCCCTGCAGCCTCTGATCAGCCGCAACCAGCTTCCAGGACTCTGCTCTGCTGGGGACTGATTCACAAGAAGTGAGAACACACACATTAAGGATATTAGAAAGGAGTACTTTGTTTGGCAAAACAATCACGGCTCCTTAATTTATAGTATCTACTGAATGTACAAGTCTCATCGGTTCTTTTTCCCAATAATTCAACAGTCTAATCTAAATCACAATTTCTTACAAAAGCTCTTTGGCCTGTGTGATGTAGCACTGATGTAAATCAGGTTGATATTTGGCATTTTTTACTTTGGAGAAATCACTTTTATATAATTACATTTTATTATCAAACAGACGTGATGGCAATCTAAGGTAAGGCCTGTTTAAGTGGACTAAAAGAAAAAGCGTGAGGAAGATATTATACAGTAAAAAGAATATTAGATAAAAGCATTTTGATTTGCATTAACAATCAGGGTTCCCTAATTCATAGTAACCACTGAATGTACAATTTTCATATATTCTCTTTCCCATTAGTTGAACAGTATTATCCAAATTACAATTTCTTAATAAAGCCCTTTCGGCCTTTGTGATATAGACACTAAGGTAAATCAGGTTGATATTCGTATTTTTTTTCTCAGTTAGACACAATTACATTTCATTCTCAAAGAGAAGTGACAGCAATCTAAGGTATGGATTGTTTAAGTGGACTAAAACAAAAAACATAAAGCAAGATATCATCTAGTGAAACTGAAACAGCTCTGCACTTGCGGGTCTTTATTAAATCTCATTTGATGAAAATGTACCAAAAATTCCCACAAAATGGTCCTTTAATTCACCTCAGGAATCACATACATAGTCTAGAATTATTAGAAATTATGTACATGGTAATGTACATGTTTTATTTTTTTATTTTCAATTTTTGCCAGTTTTCTACTAACTTGGTGATTGAGCGATGACCTGTCTGGTGTGTCCATAGCTTTCTGTGCAGTGCATGCTGGGACACACTTCCCTTGTGACCCTCAACAAGATTAATTAGGACCACATGAGTAGATAAAGTGCTGCTTTGCTTTCAAGCACTCCGTGCTCCTACTTATTTTTGTTTCTTAGGTTCAAGTAAGGGGTAAAAACATTCAGTACTAGACTATATCTGGATGCATTAATGTGCAATGAGATAGAGAGAGACTAAGTTGGGAAGAACTCAGCTATGCAAACTCTGAAGCCTGATCCCTTGGTGCTGTACATTACAGCACAAAAACAAGTATGCAATCAGGATATAATTACATTTTATTCTCAAAATGAAATGACTGCAAACTAAGGTAAGGACTGTTTAACTGAACTAAATTGATTTTAGTTGTTTATTGAATCTCTCTAGATGGATTATAACGTGCACAATAACTAGAAACTACATCAAATGGGGCCCAAAGTAAAGCTGTAACTCATTATCAGTCTGTGCTATATTTTAATATTAAATAGCTGGTCTGTAAAATGTCAAAAAATAGGGAAAAAGTGAAAATCAAATTGCTTGGTTCATCTCAGCGTTCAACAAATCCTCAAATATGATAAGCGGGAAAACAAGAAATGTTTTTGCCAGATGAATAATTTGAACGATTAATTTTCTGTAAATGAGCCACTCAATCAATCACTTGTTTCATCACTAATACATAGTGTCATGCAAAATGCTTTCAGGATGATTTGAGTGCAACTGACTTAATAAACTGCAGCTCCAAACACACAGAGCTTAACTCTCCTATCACCACAGACACATGAGCGAACGCCGGCTCCTCCTGAGCTAACTGGACAAATAAATGGATATGCCACCAGTTGCCCGAAGTTCATTATAGCTTCCTCCTCTCCGAAACCATCTACTCACTCCCAGTCAAAACACTTTGCTGGAGTGAATGTGGCTGCATTTGAGGCATATGGCAGCCACTAATAGAGCACCGCAGTCTGAGCCGACTGCCCGAAGGGAAACATTGCTATACAAGCTGCCAGTCATGTATACGCTGTGTGAGCAGCTCCCGAGTGGTTCTCTGTCTGGTAGACACCCATCTCATCACCGCACCACAATTAGAATTACATGTTCTGCTGAAAGGAATACAGCAAATCAGCAATTGGCTTAAACTTTTGAAAGAGCTCTACAATGGAAAGCACAGACGATTTCAGTCACGCTCACATGACTGCAGGTTTTCATCTTCAAATGTAGAAACTGTTACTTTTTGGATGAAAACAACTACAGAAGCCTGAAGCAGAAAAAAATAACTATTTCCTGGCTGGACTGTAGCAAAAGTTTGAGGCAAGAAAGGGGCTGGTTAGACAATTTTTTGATGATTTTCATGTCAAACTCTTTGCTTTCAACATCACTTTTTCTATCATAAATAAGAACAAAAGGCTGCTCTAATACATGAAGCAGTTATTGTCGCCAAGGCCGCAAGAGACAACAGCTGTTGTGTTTTTTTTCCAGTCTGAAAACTCTTCTTTCATCAGCAGTGTAAGGGGGAGGGTCCTCAGCATTAACAGCATTAACCCACAATTACATCTGTCAATCAGCACAGTCAGTCGGTACACCACAGACACTTAGATGTGTGTATATTTTTGCTCTCATCATTCCTCATTACTTCTCATCATTGATCATTAACCTCCTCTCCCTTGTCACTCTTCTTTAGTTCCAGCTGGGAGGATCTATCTTCCACCAGCAGCCATCGAAGTGCCGTGTTGTTGTTCGCAGTTTTTGTTTAATTCATTGATTATTAGTTGAGATGAGAGTCACTGGCAGTCCTGTTTAAAGTTTTGGTTCCATTAGTATCGCTGATCAGCATTAGTTTCGGTGACAACGGTCAACCCCATGGCATGTTTCAGGGCCTTTTCACTATTTGTTTTCACCTGGGCTCCCATCTCTCTCATATTTGTTTGGTATCTTGTAAGAATTAAATTTACCATTATTAAACCCTTGTACCATTTTTACCATCTCAATTTGTGGATTCCCTTAGATTTAGTGACCATAAAACAGACCAAAAGTATACACCATGAGATAACTAATAATCATCTCACCTGGACATTGTATTTGAACGGTTTAAATGTATTTTATCCAATTTTGGTGAGTTTTTATTTTTGTGCTACAAAATTAAAAAAGAAGTAAAGCTTGATTGAGGTGTTCGTGGTGTAACTAGTGTGACTGATTCACATCTTCATCATAAAGGATTGTATTTACCAGTATTTTGTATGCTGTCTTGCCGATGTGTCGTGTCAGTGTTGGTTTTCAGTGTTGCAGGTTGGAACTAAAGGCCTTCAGTAAGCTCCCTTGTGTTACACTGGAGCTTTGACTATCCCTGCCAGTCTCATATGATAAAGTCTGTTCTAAACAATATAAATCCACGCAAAACATATAAAGCCTTTCTTTTAGTTAATCTCTTGCATGAGCTTCCCTTTTATGCCATTGTTTCAGAGCTGGACCACAACAGTGCAGTATGTCTCAGCATTTTTCTCATGATGGATAGTTTGAGTCAGCACAAATGAGTCTGCAGTCACAGAGCACACAGAGGCTGCGCATAATCAGTAAGGTCTCTTTCTGGTATAAATTATAAAATAAGTCTGATCCGACAACTTCTCCTCTGACGCATTTCTCATTTCTCTATTATACATAGACATAATTACCTTGTCAGTTGAATTTTACTGTCACCGCTCTATCTAAATGCGGCCTGCATGTAAAGCTCATGAGCGCTGGTGTTGCACTGTGGACTGGGATCTGATCCAGATGAAATTCTGCAGCATGCAGGCTGAGGGGAGGCAGCAGAGCAAGGAGAGAGACTTTAAGATCTCTTCATCAAAGGTTCTGTGCTGCAGCAGCTTCCAGTGCACACTCGTGACAAATGAATGAAAAATGAAAGGAATCAAGCGGCTGTTACTATAGTAACTGACGAATGGAGGAGCAGCCACACCTACTGGTGAATTAAAAAAGAGACGCAGATGTGATAAAACATAAATGTGGCATATCCTTTTTATCAGGCACAGCGCTGTCTGATGTTATTAACTCTTCTGAGGTGGTCACCTTTAAGCTCTAGTGAAAACAGTAGAAGAGTAACTCACGTTGAGAAGGTCGGCTGGGATCACTGTGGCTGCTGTCATTAGACTGGTTGCTGGACACAGACGAGACACTGGAGCTCCGGACAAAGCCGAAGGCGGCCAGACGGGCAGCTGGCAGGGCGGAGAAGCCCGGAGGACGGAGACCGGACTGGCCTGATTTGAGCAGGAGACTCTTCGGGGTCGTTTCTGGGCCTGACCTCTTTTGCTCTGCTTGAGGTAGAAAGAAAAACATGCATCACCGCAGTGACAGTGGAAGAATCTCTGTGTATTAAAAATGTAGAGCTAAGAGCAAAGCTGAGAAATATCTGAAGGGCGTCCGTCTCTTTCAATGACATCAGGTCAAAGAATAAAAGCAACGAGAAAAAAGAAAGCACTACAAAGGCAGATGCTAACAGAGAAATAACATAAAACATGCTGTTTGGGGAAGATGCTTTGTCAAAACAGCAATATGAGAACCCCAGACTTGCAGATAAGGCAATAAATGGGGAAAGTAATTAAAGTATAAGCTAAAAAAATTGCAAGTAGAGCTCACAGAGGTTTAAAGTCAAATTTCTTAAAGTGAACAACAGATATAAGTGCAGTAATTTTAAGGAGGTGCTGTATTTTAAAAAACAGTACTTTGAAGTTCAGGTCTAAATTGTGAAAAGTGAAGCCGGACTTCTGCAATAACAGAAAGGAAACAACTCACAAAAATACAGTAATTTTCAATGATTAAAATATATAACCTAGCTTTAATTTTACTGAACCAATCCTACTTTTTCTGTCAATTGTCACTAATTATGTCTAATTTAAGACATATGTTTACTTAATTCTACATTTTTCTTTAAAAAGTTTTTCAAGTGATTTTGCATGAGACATGTAAATTCATAGCCTATTTTGTGATTTTTTTGATGTTTTATTCAGATTTTAAAAGGCTGAAAAAATCTGTAGAATAAAATATCTATCTATCTATCTATCTATCTATCTATCTATCTATCTATCTATCTATCTATCTATCTATATATCTATCTATCTATATATATATATATATATATATATATATATATATATATATATATATATATATATATATATATTTTTTTTTTTTTTTTTTTTTTTTTTCCCCCCCTAAAGTCCTTAACAATGCTGTATGTATTTTATTGAGCCATGCCTGCAGGATGAGGGACAGAGAGAAAAATCAAAATTATGACCACCTGATTGTTTGCTTTCCAGTCTTATTTGGAGGGAATATATTGGAGATTCTAATTACAGCACTAATGCATCTGCACTGGTGAGTGAAAAGAGAGAGTTCATATCAGTTTCACACATCTCATGAAGCCATAAAAATGACACACATCGATGAAAATATCTGACAGCCTCCATTAAGTGATGAAATTGTGCATAAATAAGAGGGCACCACATGTGGACTCTGACCAGATTATGCTTTATAATGTGAGCAGGTGGAGGATTGCAGCACATAGGATGTGGGTTGAGGGTTACATTGCTATCAAATGCTTTGCACTTCAAAGAGTTTAGGAGCCAAAAGCTGAAACTCATCCATAAGCATGACAGCAGAGAAAAAAAAAAGAAGAGTAAATCATTCAGCAAGCCGAAGAAGCTCAGCGATTACTTCTCTGTAGCTCGACAACTAGGGGATGGGATGTGCACAGAATATTCTCCAAAATTTGTCTTAATCATCTAACACACTGTTTTTTTTCAGTGTAAGCATAGACATATACCATCCATCCATCCATCCATCCATCCATCCATCCATCCATCCATCCAATCAATCAATCAATCAATCAATCAATCAATCAATCAATCAATCAATCAATCAATCAATCAATCAAAACTTATACTGATATATGCCTTCTAGCATCTATATTAGATTGTATTAACTGCTGACATGTAGCTCAAAAGCTGTTTGAGTTTAAATAAAGA
The DNA here is from genome assembly GCF_022539595.1 of Amphiprion ocellaris. Classification (NCBI taxonomy): domain Eukaryota; kingdom Metazoa; phylum Chordata; class Actinopteri; family Pomacentridae; genus Amphiprion; species Amphiprion ocellaris. Next base: position 29,643,044 of record NC_072772.1, on the reverse strand, counting down.
TTTTCTTCCTTTCTGGAAATGAAAAAACTCAAGCCTCCATTTTTCATACAATTAGTACAAATGGCATATTTCAGTTGCAAAAACCTCAGTGGAACCTAGAAAATAATGAAAGTAAACTACATTAAGCGGCATCTAGAGCAAAAAACTGCACACCTGCACCTAACAAGTGGTGCAGATTGTGCTATTCCAGAAATAAGACACATTTTCTATGTCTTAAAGGTCAATCAGTATCTGATTCTAAATCAAATGCAGGAGGGTCTGAAATCAAATAAAACTGTCTCTGATAGTAAAAATGTAGTAAAAAAGTAACTAAACTTGCAATTTGAAGGCATGATGGAAACAGATCATCATCTTACCTGTGAGATCCTGAGCTGCTCTGGCTGTCTGAGCAGACTGGCATGTGGCCGGTGCTGACCTCTGACCCATCGGCTGTGCTCTTGTCTTGGCTGCAGGCTGCCTGGTGACGGCCCCTAACCCCAGCTGAGGCCTCAGTGCTCTGGGTGAGCGGTAGACATTTCCTCCATCCTGGGGAGCATGCTGGTTTGGGACATCAGTGATACAGTCAGTTCTTCTGGTAACATTTTCGATTTTTAGTGATGACATTTTAAAGTTCTGATATTGATTATGATGATAAACTAGACTCTTTCGCTAATAGCTACATTAGGTTTCGTGCTTTACATCCATTTTTGTTACCTTATGTCAAAAAGGGCTCAATAAGCAATACATGTGAAACTGAGCACTTTTCCTACGTGCACTAACTGCTTAAAATCTTTGCATTACTCTTTTTTTTTGTCAATTTGCTGCTATTTGTAGCAACAGGCATGTAAAGTCATTGCCCTTGTAGTACCACTAATGTTATATCATAATACATCAAACACTTCACCTCTTGCAGATATTTCTCCGACATCTCTTCATGAAAGCTGTCCGACTTCCCACCCAGCCTCTGAGCGACGCTGCTGCTCGCAGGTTTCATCCCAGTCGCAGCGATGCCCGGAGGATAGTAACCTGCTTTCTGCATCTCCTGCCTGTATTTATCAAACAGCAGGTTGGAGGAACAGAGCACCGGTGTGGATTTCAGATGTGGACCACCCTTTGGATCTTTGTGGGCTGGTGGGTTGGAATAAGAGGATAATCTTGGCGGGTGTGTAGAGGCTTCATGTGGAGCTTCGGGTTTTGCTGGAGCACTTTTCCGAACATAAGTGATGATTTTTGGTCGGACGTTTTTGGGCTTCTGTGGGGGAGAAGACCTCCTGGGTTCTACCTCCTTCTGTTGGGGTATGACAGGTTTGGGGATGCCGCTGCTCAAACTTGTCTTCCCCGGTGGCTTGAAAGTTTGATTTGTATCTCTGAGAGGGGAGTCACTGCGCTCCAAGCTCAGTGCCCTGATGCCCTGGACCTTGGCTGGAGAACCAGGAGGACGTCTCTTGGGGGAACAGGAGGTAGCTTTAGGGGACGAAGGAGTTGCTGGTCGACTGGGGCTTCCCCACGGCTTCCTCCTCTCCAGACTTGAAGAGCTGGAGGTGTTGGTGTTCTCAAAGGAGCCCTGCTTTTTTAAGCTGTTATCAAAAGAGAGCTGCTTCTTTAAAGTATTCTCAAACGAAGGCTGCTTTTTATAACTCCTGTCAAAAGAGTTTTGTTTCTTCAATGTGTTATCGAATGAGCCTTGCTTCTTTATGACTTTAGGTTCAACTGATGACTGAGTCCCTTTTGTACCTGTTTTGGATGGCCCATAGTTCAAACCAGGGGTTTCATCAGCTTGTGTGCTTTTATCCATTTTAGTGTTGCTTTCTTCATGAGTTTTTGTTGCAGAGGGCACAACCTTGTGCTCAGTACCATCATAATTATCCACCGATACGGCATTCCCTGCTCTGTTCCTCTGGTTATTGTTCTTCCTGTGCTCATCACCAACATCCTTGCATAAAACTGCATTGTTCACTTGTGCCTGTAAAGCAACCTCCTCCGAGTGAAGTGCTGAATTCAAATTGAGGTTCACATCTTTTTGGTGTATTGTGCTTTTTCTAGGGAACGAGGATGGACGATCAGCTCTTTCAGAGGCCTTTTTGCTCTCAGAGATGGTGGCACAAGTCTGGGAAGCCAGAGTCATGTCTTCTGAGATAGTTGAATGAGGACCAGAGGCCATGTGCCAGGAGTCTGTCATCTGGGTTCTGCCAGTAGTGTCCATAGCGGTGGCTAAGCTTGAAATAGTGGACAGACAGGACACAAAGACATCTGTTTCAGAGCTTAACTCCGTCTTGGACGCCTCTCTGCTCTCAGAGGCTTGTGAGGATTCCTGTTCACTGGCACCATGTGGAACTGACTTCCCCTCTTCCCTGTTCTTATTATCTGTTGCCTGTCCTATTGTTGATTTTCTGCATGACGATGGCTGTTCTTGAAGCTCCTTCCGCTCTGCAAGCCCAACAAAGTCCTCCCCGTCCTCAACCAGATAAGCCTCCAGCTCCTGACATTCCAGCATCTCAAACTCCGCCAGCTCGGGATCGTCACACTGAGAGTCGGTGCCCCAGATGATCACTTTATCCTGCTCTGCTGTTTCAGTCATCAGTGCTGACAGAGAGCCTGTTTCCCTAGTTCTCCCACCATCCTCTGTCTGAACTGCATTGGCATTGGCATCGCTATCAGTCAACACGCCACCCTGTCGGTTGTTATTCCTTAACTCCCCCTCACCGAGGGGCTCTCCTCGCTCACACATTATGGAAGCAGCTCTGAGTTTATGACACCCTCAAGAGCACTTTAAAAATCAGTCATCCACGGCATCAATTACAAAAAAAGTCTGTCTACCCATCAAAGAGCCTTAGAGGCACAGCGGGGGCCTATTTTCACATATTTTTCCAGTGTGGCAGAAATCCAAAGCGATTATCATGTCTAATTTGGAAGATCATTCTTCATGACATTGGGAGTCCTTATCCTGTAAAAACAACAAACAAACAAAAAAAAACAGCAGATACCTCATAAGAAAATCAACAAAAACAAGGACGACTTGATCACAAAGTAGCCAACACATGTAAACTCAGGAAACATTCAACACTCATGTTTGTTTACTGTGTCAAAGCCCTCACTCAAGTATTGTCAGGGAACCCAGAATTTCTGGCAGAGGCATTATGTTTTCTGCTGTGTCCTACTTCTTCAAGAGACATAATTAGGAAATTAAATCTCAGCGACTGACTAACGTGCTCTGGAGTAAAAGTGATCACTGGGAACAATGGAACACATATTCTGATAGCTGTGTGACATGACTAGATGAGACAGTATCTCGTACAATTTAAGATTCCACCCATACACATATGGCTGCAAACCAGAGCTAAAAGTAGGACAAACTTCACTAGTGGTCTGTCATTTGCCAAAATCATTTTTGTCCTTACTAAAAACTGACCCATAATGCAAGGAGAATTCTGAAATGGAAGGCTTTTAAAGATCAGGAGGAAGGAAAGGCTGCAAACAAGAGACCATTAACCTCTTACATACTAACATTTCCATTAGAACTACTGCACTGAGTTTAACTTGAGGTCCCTACATTTAACATACACCTAAGAATGATTAAATATCGTTCATGTATATGGAGACTACTGTCTCTGTGTATATGACGAACAGACAGAATGAATGTGACAATGAAAATTACATGAGGATAATGTTACATTCTTACAGGAGAAATTATTTTCTGAGGTTCTATGCTTTAGCTTAACCATCAGCCCTCGAGTAACTGAGATTGCAATTGTAATATATACTGTATGTTCTGCAGCAACTATTGATTTTCCATAATCTCTTACATTTTTCTGTGCACTAACCACTGCTAATTGATGCATTCACTATTGACACACTCCTGTAAATATTACAAACCCGTAAACATACACATTCAACAGCACATCACTGCCCGACACGATTAGAAACATCTTTGTGGTCCATTCAGAGGAGCTGTGTGATTGTGCCATAACGACAGCATGCTGTGTTGTTCTGTGGAGGCTGACAGGTGGCGGCGAGTCTGTTCACTTCTGCCTTCGCTGTGAATGGGTTCCCATTTTCAGTGTTTACATGTAATTACATATATGACAGGTCACCTCTGAACTCCTGAGTACTACAGGTGCTTTTAGGGATTCTCCCTGTGATGAGCTTAATGCCTGCGTGTGCATTTGTATAGCTATTTAAAAGGCTGTTTCATGTGACAGGAATTGCTGTGAATAGAATGAGCTATTAGCCCCAAATTGTGGGATTTTTGCACAGCGGAAATGATAAAAATCCTGCAAAAGGGTGAACTTTAACACATAAATAACTGTAGTTTGGGAAAAAAATATGCCGGGACCATTTGGGCCTCATTAGGTCTGTTGAGATCAATGAGGATTGCTCTGATATCCAGCATAGAGAGTCTCTTATAGGCCTATATGGCATATTGCAGTTAGCCAGGTGGTGCTCCTTCTGTGCCATTTCCTTTCATCTCTGCAGCCAAAAGCACATAAGAAATGATGTCTGCAGTTGACCTATTTACTGAATGGACCCTTGTACAGTGCAAAGAGTCTTAACTGATCCTCTGATCTCAAGCAACAACTCATAAAAGCACCTGCACATAACCACGTCTTATTAACGCCATTATTCAGTGCAGGCTGTCAAGTTAATTAAGTACCATAAATGAAATTTCAATTCACTGCTCTTCATTACCATTTTCCATTATTTTGTTCCCACCTTCTCATTTCAATCACAAATAAAATAAAAATAAAATGCTTTATTTCTTGTATGAAGTGGTTACTTCCACAAAGACTCCAGGTGTGATGGCAACATAAAAACAATCTTTAAACAGCTTGTGCTGAAAGCAAAGCTGAATTCACTCTTTTGTCCTTGTTATACTCGTCAGCCGATTAGCGTCAAAACTGACTGACTGCTGCTCCACCTCACGCATTTGCTCTCCACCGGTGTCCTAATAAATTCACTTACACAGCAGGAAACAGCATCACATTTCCCCTCATATGAAAAGAAAAACTGTGCTGTTGTGTGATCATGAGAGTTGGATGCGTGCTCAGAGCAAGGAGGGAAAACTCCACCAGCTACAAACATATATACTGGGGCTTTCTTGTTTTCTTTCATGCACTTTTGTACACTTAACAAGAAACACAAAGAGGGTCCCAAGACAGAAGTGTCTGTTCTGCAGAGCATGTGTTGAGGCAGCATTTAGTGTAGTGTGGCTGTACTGCAAACCAATGAATCAGATTCCTTTACACCTGCATCTCCCTCGCTTCCCTCACACATAGACTGTATATAAAATATGCTCCATGTCCAACCACATAAAGTCGCAAACTCTCTCCGGATATCAGACGACCTCACATAAAGTCTCTTCCATGTAGCATGTTGTCTGACAAGCGTGACAACAGATCGCTTTCAGGAAAGAAGCTGCAACCTGGTAACAAGATTGTTCCTGCTGCAGCCATGATTGCTTTCCATCCTTTAAATTGATTTCCAACTCCGAATCAATTCAGTGCAGACCGCTGCAGAGATACTACAGCAAATCATCATTCATCAGCACGGCGGTGACACAAGAGTCATGGTTGACTTGTTATTAAATTTTAGAATGAAGAGTTAATCAAGAAACTGATGACATCTAAGACTTATTCAGTTAATACAACAAGCAAATGTGGGACAGAAAGTCTGTATAAATACAAAAAACTACAAATGGCCTGCAAAAAGGCAACTTCAGGTAATCTAAAATGGATTAAAGCAGATTACACCTGCCCTACTTTGGGACATGAAATCTAACTATAACTTTCAAATTCTGCTTTGCCGGCTCTCATGGAGAAAAAAAAACTAAATTTATTACATTTTTCAATCTATTTGAACCTCATTCTACTCACATACCTCTTGAGATTTGGGTGACACAGCACAGGCAGGAAAGTGCAGGATGCTGCTCATCTTACTGCCTGTAAAAAGTGCAGCACAAGTACTCTGAGTGACTGCAGTGATACTCTTCACTTAATTTACCGGCCAGTTTCCCATTTCCACCTACATGTCACATACAGTGTTGCTGTAATTCACACTGTCAGTGCTCGTTCCTGCCTCGGCCCCGTCATCTTCATCTCTTCAGGTGTTTTTCTCTGCTTCTAATTTACGTTCCTGCTTCTTTTGTCTTCCCTGCTGCTGCTGCAAAGCTCCTAATTTTCCTGCGGTGGCACCATAATGGCACGAGAGGATACTGAGGAAATTTATGCTCGTCCCGGCAACATGCTTCCATGAGCATGCATCCCCATCCCCCCAGCGCTCAGCAGCTCACCCCGCCACCTGCCTCCTGATATGGAGGTAAGACCTTCGCTGGAGCCTCTGGTGAAATCTGTGCTTGGCACGCCTGTGAGAGTGACTTGTTTTTCCTCAGTGGAACCAAATCTCCCTCCTTTTTGGCAACCATATACTTGAACCACAGCTCAGACCGAGGCCTTTAATTTGTCCACCAAGCTTCACTTCATGCTTCCACTGGGATCCTCATGAAATATTGAAGATGGATGAAAATGGAGGCACGAGTCTCCCTCATATTTTAATGCTTCAGTGGCCTTGACTTCTTTGTGTAACCAACCAAAGCTAGCATCATATCTTATCTCTATATAGAGTGGTAAAGCTGTGTGCTTCTCAGGCCTACAAGTGGCTGCAAGAACAAAACACGTGTATGGAAGCTTGGTGATTATTTTAATTTAACACCAAAGCGTTGATGCATTTACATTCTGTAATTGAGGTCTCAGTGGATGTAGAAGCTGTTGTCTGGTGTCACATCTTACATAATGTGAAAAACTCCAACCATTTGGAGAACTGTGATGACTCAATCCAGACCAGAGGAAACCTGTCACATCCCTAATACTAATGTCCATTCATCCAGCTCATGCTGCCTCACACTGTAGTTTCTAAATATATTACAAAGTGCATCTACACACATGATCCCTGTGCAAGAAAAGAACACTAAAAAGAGGAAGGACAGGCATTTCTGCTCCCAGGGCACACACACACAAACATGAGATGCAGAAGAAAGAAGCTCATAATCCACAGTGGGACTCCACATACTCTGAGCTGAGGTGAACCCACCTCCAGTCAGGGTACCTTTATTTTTTCCAGCTCCCCTGAATGCAACAGCGACATTAGAATCCTGCAAACAATTAACAAATGACCTGAACATGACAACGAACACCAACAAACAACAGCAGCATCATCCGCAGTCTCTCCAGCGGATGCAGCAGTGTCAATAAATTCAATTAACACGGAGAAGGAGGAGGAAGGAGGCAGAAACGAGCCGCCGTCCCCGGTGTAAAATGGAGAATTCTTACCGGTAGACTCAGGTGATCCGCCGGAGACGAGCTCGACGGCGAGGAGAGGGAGAAGCAGAAGAAGGGAGACGATCAGTTGAGCCGTGATGATGAGGACACAGTCTGCAGCATCTCTGGAAAATAGGGAGGAGAGGAGGTGAGCAGCAGGGTGGGCTCAGGACGCCCCCTGCAGGTCACAACCAGGCAGTTACTCTCTGTACATCAGCTACAGCTACAGTTATATACAGTTAACAGTTTATGGAATATAATTTGCAAATGTTCCTCCTCTATTTATATTTTCTATACAGATCTCCAGATGCGCATGTTTTCAATGGCTTTTTGCTGCTTTTAATTGTCCCACTGTATTTTATATATATATGTGTGTGTGTGTGTGTGTGTGTGTGTGTGTGTGTGTGTGTGTGTGTGTGTGTGTGTGTGTGTGTGTGTATATGTGTGTTTGTTTTTTTGCTTATTTTTAACCACTCTCTCTCTCTCTCTCTCTCTCTCTATATATATATATATATATATATATATATATATATATATATCCATCCATTATTTAATTATTTATACATCGTTTAATCCTCATTAGGGTAACAGAGAGCTGGAGTCTATCCCAGCTGACTTAGGGCGAAGGTTGGGGACACCGTGGACAGGTCATCAGTCTATCACAGGGGTACATAAAGAGACAAATAATCACACTCACATCTACGGACAATTTAGAATCACTAATTAACCTCATCATGTTTTTGGACTGTGGGAGGAAGCTGACGTAGCTGGAGAAACCCCACGTATGCACAGGGAGAACATGCAAACTCCATGCAGAAAGATCTCAGGGTCAGGTCGGGATGCGAACCGGGGATCTTCTAGCTGCAAGGTAGCAGTACTAACCACCGATTCACTGTAAAGTATAAATGTGTGTGTATATATATATATGTATACACACATATCTTTATATTACTATTCAAGAGATTTAAATGCTACATGAATAAAAGATCATAATCTGTTATGATTATTGTTAATAACTGTTGGAGTAGCAATAATAATAGAGACAAAGTAATACCATTTCTACACCATCACTGAAAAGGAAAATACAATCACAACATCAAACCATCTACTGTATGTAACAGTCAGGTGTGTGCAATTTATTTCATCTATAACAAAAAAATCAAAGAAAAAACTGCACTTTAACTTTCAGTCTTATTTATTTATAGCAGGAAATATACAAACCACAACCAATATCATGGCAACATTTGGTGAACAGTCTGCCCTCTGCTCTGACACACCGTTATAAAATAGCAGCACTATAAAATCTATACTTTAAGGATTTGTACAGCATGCAAACGTTTTTTAACGGACAGTGTTCAGGAGAAACATTCAGCAGAGGGCACAATTGGTTTCAATTCATATAACAGCCAGGCAGTAACTTTAAAAGCAGGATCACAACTCTATTTACAGACTGAAATAAAATGTTCAAAATCAACATTTCTGAGCAGACATTAATGCATTTGATTTCATAATAAAGATCCAAACTTACATGTAACAACATCCTATTGAATTACACATTTCCCAGTAAATAATGCATGGTAGTTACAAAACAAACTAATGGAAAAAAAATTCTCGCTTATATATATTGAAATCTAATAAAGGCACTGTGTTTATTTACATGGTTTTCTGGTATTTTTAACTTTTTAGTGCTGTTGCACGAAACATTTACAGCAACTGTCAATGAATAGCAACATGGTTCTGACACATAATCTAATTCAAATTAATAGAATCTGGCATCAGATTATATTAACAGCTTCTCTCAATGTACATAAATAGATGCATCAGAGTGGGATTAATTCACCAGGGTGAATTAAAAGCAGTGATTTAAAAGGGAAATTTTTTTCACCTTGTAGCATTTTCAGTTTTTAGTGAACACACAGGTCACAGTTGGATTTTAGCTGCCCTAAAACCCACAATCATGTCCGACAAACAGATGTATTAATGCTTGAGTTACAGCACGACTATCGCTGCAATGTGTGTTTCTGGATGTACAGTATGAGTTTAGTCTTTTCAAGATTAAAGGGAGCAAAACAAAGTGAGTTAAATCAGTATGTAAACAACAGATGTGCAATATCACTGATCACTGACAGTCCAAATGTATGTGCACTAAAAAGTGAAAATGATCCACTACGGTGAAATTTCTCCCATATTATAAATACCAGCTTTTCAGAAATCTAAAGTGTACTTTATATACAGACAATATACAGTATGTATATTTCACAAAGCCTGCTGGTGATAAGAGGAATATCAGTCCTCTAAAGGCTTTACATTCATTCGGGAAATAGGCACTTAATATATATTCTTTAAAGCATCTGATAAATCAATTCACATTAGCAGCTTTTTTTAATTTCTTTGGCTACTTAAAAAGTGCAATTCCCTGATGGAGACAACACTGGTGTTTTTGATCTCTGGTAAATGCGTGCCGCCAATCGGTACCGAAGACAAATTCATCAACTCTCTCACATGGAGATATACTGAAAACAGAGACCTCTACCAGATTATTTATAGCACCATGTTGTATTTCTCTGAGCTGCATAGTTCATATATAAAACAGCTGCAGAGTTGTGCTTTCTATACATTTCCTCAGTAACAAAATACATAGTTAAAACTCCAAAAGCTGAACCTTAGAGATAAACGCAAATAGGAGATCTGGCACAAAAGGCAATGAAGATGCAGCGACATTTTCAGCTCAGTCTATAATCCTTTTTTTCGTAAACAGCTAACATATTAGCTCTGGGAAATTCTGACCTTTCAATATGATAATATAAAATTTTATATACTATCAATTAGGGAGCCAAATTGAAGTCTAACAGCAAACATATGCATGTAGATGCCAAGATAAAGCTTTGTTAAAACTGCTTGTGTTTTATCCACAGACTTAGTTGTGTTTAGTGAAACTGATCATATCAAAGTGCATAAAATATAAAAGATAATTTCGCAAAAAAAAAAAAAAAGACAACTTTATAATTAAAATCTTGGTTTTCAGAAGTATTGAGGTTCTTATTGTTTCACTTGAAAAATGACAACAGATAGTATTTTTGGCTAGAATAAGAAAACACTTCAATACTCTGATTGGACGGGTGCCAGTCAAGATCAGAGAACCTCCTCTTTGCTCAGGAATCTTCGTCTTCATTGTCTGGAGCGGAGTTTGCCGTGTTGTGCAGGAACGCTTCCTTCTCCGTGGCCATTGGCTCTCCTTTTATTGAGCAGGAAGGTGTGTAGGCGTCGGACCTGTTCAACGCTGCCTCTGCACTGTTGCGGATGCCGTAGCTGAAGTAGATAACGAAACCTAGAAACAGTGCAAAAACAATAACTAATTAGTTAATTTAAAAATGAAAAAATGAAAAAAAACTAAAAAACATGAGTGCAGTGAAAAGAATATTTGCCATTATTGACTAAATGTACCTAAAACCATCCAGATGGCAAAACGCAGCCAAGTGCCTTTATCGAGCTGCATCATCAGGTACACATTGACAAACATACTGATGACGGGGATGAAGGGCAGCAGAGGGACCTGTGGGGAGAGTGTGTGTCTTTAATGGGTTAAACTTTGCATTTAAAAAAAAAAGCATCAAATGTAGAATAATGGATAAAATCAAACAAACAACATTGAAAACTAAGTGGACAAATTACAATTAGAGTAATTAAAACCTGGAACCAAAGACCAACACTTTTCCTCATGTGACAAAAATTACTGACAAACTTTGTCTCTTAAACATATCACACAAATCTTCTGAGAGTGTGCAATCAGGATTTTAAAACAAGCAAAATAAACTGCTTGCGCTGTCAATATGCTGTCATAGGGGGAAAGCATTAGGGGAACATACAGTGCACTGAAAACTTAATGATTTTTCAGCCCCCGTAATACTTGAATTATAGCAAAAGTGGTTCAGTATGTTTTAGTCTATTAACTTCCTAAACACATATTGCTCTCTTTATATTCTGACATGACTAGATATAAACTGAAATTGGCATTTGCTGCTTCTAGTTTGACATCAGATAGTATAATTAAACAGTGTCTCGAGGTAAAACTCTCTATTGAAGCTACAGCATATTGTATTGTCAACATTTTTATATAGAAAACTTCACTCCAAATGCTCAGTTTATTTGATGAAGTGAAAGCTTGAACAATGAGAATGTTCACGTGTTGCTAAACCACTTGAAAAGCCTGCCATAAATTCAAGATTCACTGAAATTTTTTAGGCATCTGCTGGGTTCCATTCATTTCCTTACAGAACAAAAACGTTTTAATGCATTTGCGAGGAGTTTGAGCGCATTACCATATAATGAAATGAAAGCAAAAAGTGAACAGATTCGAGGCAAGTTGATTTAACTAATGAAGTGAAATGAACAATGGTGTAATCAATTTAAACAGGGTTTTCTTTGCAAACAGTTGGCAATAACACTAGATACACACAATCTGTAGCTGTCGGTGTGAAAGATGTGTTTAGCAGGTTGGGAGAAATAATAAAGCCCGAGGAGACAATCCATCCTTTTTACTGTTTGCTGCTTGATGTTTGCTCACAGAAATGCAGTTAAAAAGACGACGGAACGGTGAAATAGTGAGAGAAAAGTGCTTCATATTCACCTTAAAGGCGAGTTTGGCTTTGCTCTGTGGCTGTCTGCATACAATTAAGGTGAGAAACAGGCCGATCGCCATGACAATAACGAGGAAGGCAACAGACCAGGCGGCCAGGCCTCCATGAACTGCGACAACACCGAAGATACACACCAAAATACCTGTAAAATAAGAGAGGACACCACATGATCAGTCAGCAACAAGTAACCAAATTATTCAGGTATTTTTGTCCAGTTTTCTCTGTGTTTTCTCCATGTCTCACCAAGTACACTGGTGCAGATGTTGACAGTAAACCCAGACAGAGGAGACGGTTCAGTGTTGGACGGGAAAAAAAGGTTCTTGATAGTGAAGCGATCCTCTGGCTGAGGTAAGATGTCGATATTATACGATTCAGCCATTTCTGGTTCATCCTGGGTGTTGGCCATCTCATAGGCGGCGCTGGGCTGCTCAGGCTGGTACCTTCAGAAGACCAAACATTCAGAACAAGACATGCACACCACAGGGCTCTCTAAAATACTGTTCACTAAAGCTGAGGACACACCAGAGGATTGTTTTAATCCTAAGGCTTATAAACACATCGCATAACATTCATTATGATGGGTTTAACATGTTTTTCTCTATTAAATACAAATTATTAGGATCATTTACTCGTGTAGTCTAACACGCATTAATAACATGAAATGGGTAAAAAGCTTAGACAGCTTTTAGTAACTTCGAAAAAACTCTAATACGTCCATCTTCTAGTCTCTACAATCCTGAAGACCGTATGTTTGATATCATCAAGGCAGCTCAGATTAGTCTGTAGTATCAAATGTAAACTGAAATCCTAAGACTCTTAAACACATCTAGACTGACGAGTCCGACTACAGTCTGACGATTTAATTCCCAGTGAGTGGGTATAAAAATATGCTGCAACTCAAGCCACATAATCCTCTTGTGTGCTGTCAACTTTAGGCTGGATTTATAAGTCGAGAGACGAGGAGCACCTGAGGACCAGCACACAGGCAGCCACCAGAGTGTAAGCCAGCAAAGTGCCGATGGACATGAGGTCAACCAGGTCCTTCAAGTCGAACAGGAACGCCATGACAGCTGCAGAACACACGGCAGAAATATACAAGTCAGCAAGAACAGACAGAAAACCCATATGGTGTAATAATAATAATAATAATAATAAAGACATTGTATATGTTTAGAGATCATTCATAATTATAAAGCCAATAATTTAACTTTCTGCGCAGCTCAATGTATTAACAGCTACATGTGATTTTACCACCATCCTCCTTCCACTAGGGGGCACTGTTGCCTTTGGCCTCATCCAACCACCTACCGGACATAAGCCCTGCCACCATGGTGGAGATGATGGGCGTCTTCCTCTCGCTGACACGAGCCAGAAACGAGAAGAGTAGACCGTCGCGAGCCATAGCAAAGATAATGCGTGGCAGCGGAAACATGGAGCCAAGGAGACTGAGCCGAGGATGAAGGAAGGAGGAGGAGGAGATTTATAACCTGAAGAAACGTTTCGTGAGCTTTGGTTTCACACTAGGCCTCAACCTTTCTCAGCACTGGATGCTCTAATCAGGATGTTGTCGTGTCAGTTGTACACGTTGCAATAATCGATCAAGAAAATTTGCAGGGCTGTCTTGGTTTGATTGAGTTCTCGTGTTGAGGCCATGTGCGCCAAGAGTCTAGTAGGAATCCACCTCAGCCAGTTAGTGAGTTTAGGATGTGAGCTCACCTGCCACAACACCTGATGTTACTGTAGCGGTTAGAGGGGTTTTGGTTCGAGGGCTGATTTTAGCCAAACATTTGAAGAGCAGGCCATCTTCTGCCATGGCCCAGATCACTCTGGGCATTGGGAACATGGAGCCCAGTAAACTAGTTCGGGAGACAGAGAGAACAGCATGCCATGTAAGTGAAGGCACACAATTAGAAAATAAAATCAGGGAAGGAAAAACGGAACCACTAAGACATAACAAGAATACGCTATGAATTCTGTTCTTGGGAACTTCATATGCCTTTTTTTTTGTCCACACTGTGTGTATGTCTATCCACTAATGACCTAAAATATGTCAACACCTGAATGTGACACGTATGAGGACTGTTGAACATTTCATATTACAGCACTGCTTTGTTCCCTTTCAGCCATATGAGCTGTCCTACATGTTGGCCAATAGGATTTCATTACAAAGGTATTGGATAAGGGTTGAAGTCCAGACTCAGAAATTCATTTTTTATGCCATTTTTAAACCACAAACTGTTACAATAGACTTGGAGTCCGCTTCTGTCAAAAATACTGTTTGGTTTTTTTTTTTTAGCTTCGACTAGAACTAATCAAAGCAAGGAAAACAGCCCCAGTCTAAATGTAAAGGGGTGTCTACATACTTCTGGCCAAAACACCATCTCAGGAAAAGCATGCCAGTTAGTGTATAAAAACATTCAGTAAATGTTCTTATTAATCTGTTGTAAAACGCTATATACACACACAACACACATGCAAAAATATACATAAAACATAATTTTAAAATTTTGTCCACACTGTAATTGGAACCACAAAGTATGTGAGGCTGACTTAAAGATGCCCTGTGGAGTTTCTAATGTGATGAAATTCTGTTTTATGTGTGGGACTTTGCTTGATTTGAAAAAAGTACTTCCGCCAATGTTTTTCTTTATTTCACTGAAGTGGCATATTGCACCAAAAATGCAGTAATGCAGGCTTGTTTGACAAAAAATGCGCTTCCTAAAGATTTTATGTGCACGAAAATGTATTTGTTAGACACTGAAGATAACCACAATGTATTAAGGTAACACTGTATGTAAACGGAAACTCCACAGGGAACCTTTCAATACATAAAATATCATTTTTGCACGTTTTTCATTAAAATTTCCATACAAGAAATAAAATTCGCTCTGCTATCTAGTAAATTACAACCTTTCATGAGTTTGCAACATATTTATAATATTAATACTACATCTAGCTCAACTTACAGTGAAGAAAAGAGAATATAATAAAAATCCTTATTCAGTATATTACACATGAATTATTCTTTTTTTTTTCTTTTTTAAAAAAGCATGCTGAACAATTACAAGTCCTCTATGACTTTTTATGTTGAGAGGCAGCAGGAGATCCTCTTACCTGGTCGACAACGCACATAACGAGCCAATGGCCACTGCATAAGTGGCTCCCTCCCAGCCCACATACTTAAAGGCCACCGGCAGAGGGCTGTTCTTGTCGAGCATGTAGTACGGCATCATCACGGTGAGCGCCGCAGACACACCGAAGTACGCCACGAAGCAGATGAGGAGGGAGGCCACGATCCCGATGGGGATGGCCCTCTGGGGATTCTTCACTTCTTCTCCTGGGGAGGAAACCGGAAGTGTCAGAGGATGGATTTCATGTGTGGATTATCAGTTTAATGTATTCTCTCTCTCACCTGTAGTGGCAATGCAGTCGAACCCTACAAAGGCGTAAAAACAGGTGGCAGCACCAGAAAGGACTCCAGTCCAGCCGAAAGGCATGAAGCCGCCTTGACCAAGACTCTCCTCTTCTGGTAAGAAATCAGACATACTGGAAGGAAAAGGAAGAAAACAGTGCATTTTAAAAACACCTCTGGCAAATCATTATACATTTGGGGAATAAGTTCTTCATTCCACCCACTTGAGGCTTGAGTTTCCGGTGCCATTCAGGATTTCTTCGGGGTTCACGCTCCAGTTTTTCAGGTTTCCTTTAACCAAGCCAGAGATGACGACAAACAGCAGCACCAGTACGTTGATGCAGGTGAATACTTTATTAACCAAAGCTGACTCTTTCACTCCAAACGCAAGCAGTCCTGCAAATAAGTTTAAAAAAAACATGAAAGATCAAATAGTATCATGTAAAACATTAGAGAGATAAATGTGAGCTGTTCCCGACCTGTCAGAGTGAGAATGATAAAGACAGCAAAGATGTCTGGATATTGTGCCAGAACTCCTGGTGCGTTCATAGTCATGTATCGTCTGCAAAAGTCCTCAATGTGCCTTCCGATCAGCTCATCAAAAGTTGCGCTCCATGCTCTGGCCACACTCGAAGTTCCTGTGCAGAGAAAAGTAGTCATGTAAACTGAAAATGATCAAGAATGGCAGCTAACTCATTTCCTTCCTCATATAAAGTGTCTCACCAATGACATAGGACAGAATGAGGTTCCAGCCGGTGATAAAGGCCCACAGCTCTCCGACCGTCACGTAGCTATAGAGGTAAGCCGAGCCGGTTTTGGGGACACGGGCTCCGAACTCGGCGTAGCACAGACCAGCCAGGACAGAAGCCAGAGCAGCG
The DNA here is from genome assembly GCF_022539595.1 of Amphiprion ocellaris. Taxonomy (NCBI): domain Eukaryota; kingdom Metazoa; phylum Chordata; class Actinopteri; family Pomacentridae; genus Amphiprion; species Amphiprion ocellaris. Next base: position 29,626,828 of record NC_072772.1, on the reverse strand, counting down.
ATGAGGAAGGAGAGGACGATGGCCGGACCGGCGCTGTTGCGGGCTACGGCTCCGGCAAGCACATAAACGCCAGCGCCGAGTGTGCTGCCGACACCCAGAGCCACCAGGTCGAAGGTGTTGAGGCATCGAGACAAGCGAGACTCGTCTGCGTTACAGTCCACAACCTTCACGCGCAGAAGCTGCTTCCCGATGCCTTTCAATGTCGCCAGAATCATCCTGGCTGGCACTTTGCACCAAAAGTTCAGAAGATACCTGCTGACAAAACAAAAAGAGGAATGTGTTGAGATTGCTATCCATATATCAATATATCTGATTTTTTGTTGTGTTTTTTGGTCTACTTTTAAATACAGTAAAGACAGCCCTACTAGCATTTGGACAATGTTGCAAGACAAAAATGGAAATGAGACCTTTACAACTGGTGTGTTTTGAATCATGATGAGCAGAAATCCATTGTAGGATACAAGCTTATTGTGCCTTTAAGGTGAAATGTTAAGAATCTGGTGAAATTCATACAATAACACAAGTCAGAACTCACACAAGAAGGTGTTAAAAGTCCTGCATTAGAACAAAGGAAACATACATGAGCTTGAGTCCTTCAGGTCAGTAGGAGCTTTTCATTTTTTATCATAGCCATGCAAATATTCAGTGTAAAAAGTGTGAAAGAAACACATGCAACATTGATTTAAAACTTTGTAGGGAATTGCTGGTCTGAACAAATAAGGTTAATATATTCACACGGACATAAAAGCTGAACAGTGAAAGTGGTTGGATGTGTTAAAATAACCGCATGTACAGAACACTACTATAGGCTGTATCTATGTGAACAAGTTCTGATCATGAAGAGACTTGGTATGATGCTAAATTTGAGTACGGACATCACATGCAGTCACATTTCAATAGCAATGCAATAGCATTCATTCTGAAGACGTCTGACAGTGCTGTTAATGGAATTTTGCATGTATTATATGCTGAATTCGACATAAAAAGGTATGACATCATGTAGAAAGTGCACACTTTGAGTATGGAGGGTTGGACCTCCTAAGCTACAAGCTGCAGCTATTTTGTTCTAATTAATTGTTCTCTTATTTACGCATTATTATCTGTTATTAAGTTCAACTGATCCAAGTTACAGTGCAAACAGTAAAACTTCATTTCAGCTGGTTCCTAATAGATGTCTGACAAAGTCCACTAAACAATATGGGGAAAAAAATGAAGTATAAAGACAACAAAACCAGCAGAAATGGACATTCCATATCACACCACAAAGCTAGACAAAACCATGATGCTACCAGTCATTTCAGATCATCATTAACCGCCAAAAAATTATACCTTAATAGTTTTTAAACCATGTGCAATGCATTCTCTTGGCAGTTCACAAATAAGGTTCAAAGCCTGGGCCATAAACAGAGCAGCAGAGACAGATATAGATCTGTCCAACAATACTCACTTCCACAACACAATACAAACCAGGATCTTCTGCCTTCACTGATGAACTAAGATGCTCTGCTTTTGGTTTACAGTTCCAGTCAACTTAGTTCTTTGGTTCTAGGGTCGGCTTTAGATGAACAGAGCTGAGAGACGAGTTTACGAGCAGTGGTTTGACACGTGACACAGACGCATTTTGCGTACAAACCATTCAGGTGTCTGCCTCACAAATAGAACAGTGACACATCACATGGCCTCCAGAGCAGCTGTGCGACAACCACGCCTCCCCTCGTGAAAAACCAACAGACTCCGACAGCCTCTCCTCGTTATTGTCAGATCAACAGCCCAAAATTATGACCCGAGTGTGCTGTTTGATCCTTTTACAACAGAAACAGTCCCACAGTTTACGTCGAAGAAACACTCGACTAAGAAAGACGAGATGAATCGTGAAGCTCAACAGGTGTGAGTTTATTCTTCTAGATTCTGAATAGTTGGACAGTTGGATGCAAACATGCAATTCCTCTTTGATTAGACCAACATGTGGCTTGCGTGCAAGACTCAGCAAAGGAAAAACTGCATTTGCAAGTTAATACGTACTTCTCACATCAATCAAAAATGTAAACAGAAGTATGAGACAAAAGAATATGTCCTTATATGTCATAAAAAGGACATTTGCCAAGTCACTACCTGACAAAAAAGGGGTGATAACTGCCAGTGGTTCAGATATACAGCAGCATGCACATGATGTGACATGCAGCGCCTGAGCTAAAAAAGGAGGGTGGGCAGGAAAGGACCCTGCCCTCTTCTCAGCCAATCCCTGATCGCAACACCTGCTCATGACACACAGGGGCAAATGGGTGAATTTGGAATAGCAGCCAGTCACATGCACTTCACTATTTGGCTGCAGGAAAAATACTTTGGCTCCTTCATATGACTTTTAAATGGGCTGGGACAATGTTTACATACATGAGGATGGAAGCAGTTTCGTTTGAGGTACGACCTCAAACAAAACTTCTTGTCAATATATCTCAATATTAAAATAGTATAACTCAAAACTATGAGGGCTTGACAAGGCTACTTTGGATCGGTATGATGTAAATTAATGTTAAAGACATGTACTCTGTTAAACATTAATACCTGATTGGCATATATTTCTTGTCTGAAAATGGTCCATCCAAAACAAACAACACCTGAAAAGTGAATTACCCAACAATCGCAATTTCAGAAAAAGCTGTTGACTCTCCTCAATTACAATTCTCTGTGCATGAATTTAAAAGAGGGCGACAGATGACGAGTTCATTCAGAGAGCTTTCAGCTCCAACTTGGCATGTGAGGGGCATTTAGCAGCACTACAAAAAGCCCATCTGCCCTTGTGGTGTGACTGGGGATGAAGCAAACAAAGTGCCATGTGAGGACAACCATAAAAAAGACATCTTACACAAGCCAAACAAACAAACTTTCCCTTCCAGGGATTTAGGCTTTAGTGAGGCCACATTAACCTTGTAACATCGATAAGACAAACAGCAACACCAAGCCATTAGAAAATGAACAGTAGCTTCTAGTGATTTTGAAGTTTGCTGAGAGAATGAAGCCTATAAATGGGTCTTGGACACTCCTGTACCATTTCTTGCTCTTGTGGGAGAAAATAAAAATAAAAAATGAAATGTATGAACCTAAACTACCTAGACTTTAAGCTAAAAAGGCTGATTTTTATGATGCAACCAGACAAATAATCAATGAGGACTAATATCTCACTTTCTTAGCAATTAAACAACTGACTATAAAACTCTGCAAGTACACGTTTGAGCTTATGGCTAACACATTTTTAAATATTACATGTTTGTCTAATATTGCATTTGTACATAATTACATACATACCTATATATTATATAACTGACCAATCTGCAGAAGACTGAATGGGAAAAAGTCTGACATGTAATTTGGTTTTGAAAATGTTCATGCACAGATACTAAATCGTATCAAAAAATCACCTGTCATTCCCTATGATAAGTGGTATTCAGCATAATCTACAGACGCAGTAAAGCCAATAATAGTCCCATCCACAATGTACGGTAAGATTGCTGGATGTCGACACGCTGTCAGAAAGCCGGGCACGTTGTCAGAAACAGTCCCCCAGTAAAAAGCTCAGCTGACATGTCCTTGCAGGCTGACTCAGTGTTGACATTCAGTACCTGCCTCATGCTTTGTTCTTTTTGACTTCGTGCAAATTCATGAATGTCACAGCGACTCCCAATACAGCATCAACGCTGCAACGTTCATCCACGACACATTTCTGTCAGGCACTATGTCCTACATATGTTAATGTTAAAATGCATAAATAGATCTGAGATAAGTTTCTGATCCCTGGTATTATTCTCACACTTTCTTGGCTGGTGGCCACACTGTTCATTTACAATGTTCGAGTGCTTATTTGAATTCTTTTGCAAATATTTTAAGAACCATCCCTAATTGTCTAACATGTCAGGAACATGTAATTTTTACATTTCTTTGCTAACTTTTCCACAAATACAATTGTTCACTTCACATTTCTAAAAAATCCACAAGCAGGAATGGCATTTCCCCCCCAGCCTTGTTCACAATATTCTATTTTTAGAGGTTACCTGCTGGTTTTGAAACCTGATACCAATGTCAATATTTCAGTGTTGAATGTTAGGAATTATATACACTACCGTTCAAAAGTTTGAGGTGACCCAGACAAATTCATGTTTTCCATGAAAACTCACATTTTTGTTCATGTGCTAACATAACTGCATAAGGGTTTTCTAATCATCAGTTAGCCTTTCAACACCACTAGCTAACACAATGTAGCATTAGAACACAGGAGTGATGGTTGCTGGAAATGTTCCTCTGTACCCCTATGGAGGTATTCCATTAAAAATCAGCCATTTCCAGCTGGAATAGTCATTTACCACATTAAAAATGTCTAGACTGTGTTTCTGATTAATTTAATGTTATCTTCATTGAAAAAATTGCTTTTCTTTCAAAAATAGGGACATTTCTAAGTGACCTTAAACTTTTGAATGGTAGCGTGTGTGTGTGTGTGTGTGTGTGTATATATATATATATATATATATATATATATATACATATATATATATGTATATTTATATATATATATGTTTATATATACATATATATGTATACGTATATATGTATGTATATATAAACATATATATACATACACACACACACACACACACACACACACACACACACACACACACACACACACACACACACACACACACACACACACACACACACACACACACACATATATATATATATTTTTTTTTTTTTTTTTTTAAATATAAATTTTAATTGTACTTTACTTCTGTCAAATTTTTATGCTGTAAAGTATTTTAAATGCAAACCAAGACGGGAAAATAACTTCAAATTAAAGTGAACACCAGTCAAATTCTTGGGCTGGGTGGCACCTCCTTACATTAATACATACAGATCGGAAACAAATTAAAGGAAAACTCAAGTAAATGAGTGGAGAAACATAAATCAACAGAAATGCTTCCACATAGTTGCATTTTATGGTACAGTTAGTGTAAGACACGAACATCCAGGCACGCTTTGACATGTAGTCAAATTCTTAGAAAGCTGATTCAGATTTTATACAAAGATGGCAAGAAGATAAGATTGCTGGGGCACAGATGGCAGGAGCTTCAGTCACACAGACTACTCAACTGGATTTATTAGGAGCACTGATTTAATTGACAGAAGCTGTAATCAACAGTGAACATTTGATGACCGTAAGACTCAAGTGGGAAAAACAGACAAGGAATTCTTCTTCAAGTGACTTATAATGTCTCTGCAGGAAGTGATCAGTCTGCTAGCAAGAACAACCCATTAACAATTATTAATAGAGGGATATTATAGTAAAGTTAGAGTTCATAATTCCCTTATAAACAAAGATGAATGAAAAAACCAAGAGTTCAGTGCATAAAAACCATTGGCATTGCTCTACTGAGATGTCCAAAAAAGCTCAGATGAGTCATCCTTCATCATATAAGTGGGTTGCTGCATGTGTAGCGTTCCTCAACAGAACAGTACAGGCCTGAATGCTTGATCCCTACAGTGAGGGGATCCGGGGCTCTGTTAGCCTTTTTTGCTTCTGGTTTGGGTCTGCTTATCTCCTAGAAAGAAATATCACTGAAAATCATTATGAAGATCTGAGTGATCACCTTTATCCTCACATGAACCATTTCTATCCTGATGGGAGCGGTTTCCTCCAGGATAAAAGTGGCTCCATCTAAAGGGCATGAGGGGTCACTGAATGGTTTAATGAAAATGTCACCACAGTCACCAGATGTCAAGTCAACAGGACACTGACGGGAGATTTTGGACCTCCAACATTATCAAAACACCAAACTAGGTATTATCTTTTGGAAGAATGGTTTTAATCCCCCTAGTGGAGCTCAAAAGAGCTGGAGAATCAATGTCAAGGTGCACTGAAGCTGGTTTGTTGACAGATGACAACCTAACACCTTACTAAGACCCATTATGTTGGATTTTCCTTTAGTTTGTCACCCATGCGTTCACAAATACCACACCCAAGAATTAGCCCTTTACAGTATGTTGCCCTCATTCTTTCATTCACAGAAAGTTCACTATCCAGAAGGTGTACAGAGCAGCGGAGTTTGACATGCGCACAACTCTATATTATAACTATGAATGGAGCAACCGGATGCAGTAATAAAGTTAAACGGAAAGTGTGGAGTAAAAGTTTACAGCTGAGGCAAATATTAGCTGCTTGGATGACAGGAAATTGGGACACTGCATGTTTTATTCAGGTCAGCTTTAATTATCTTTTTGTTTGTTTGTTTGTTTTAACATTACATAAGTCATCTTAATCAGTGTCTGTCTTTTCTGTCAAGTACACATATATTTTATTACAATAAAAATTATTTTTAAAAATGGGAGAAAAGAAAACAGAACGTGCATTTTCATCTTTTTGATTTTGGGGGGGGAGGGGGGGGGCGGGGCGGGGGGAGCATGGTAATATGAAGTGGGTCACATTCCAACTTTACTTTAAAATACAGTTTTCTGTAGCAGCAACAGAAAGAGGGAAAATTATACTAAAATCACAGTAACTCTGGAAGATAAGAAATGGATTTGACCAACTCTGACATCTGAAGACGTCTCTTACATTAGATTTATGAACAAGAGGGGAGACAGTATAGATCAGTAAAGCTTTAAATTAACGCATGGGTTTGAAAAAAAAAGTGAACTTCAACAATTCTCCCCTAAACACAAATAATCCTTGTGTCTACTGCTGGTGTTCTCATATCGTTGCTCTACACAGCAATGTTGACTGAGAAAATGAGAAGTTTCACTTACTGACTGAATATTTATTTGATTTAGTTTATTCTTTACACTGCAGAATAGAAATTTACCAGAGTTGGTCTTCAAACGTACAGAATTGGGCTTTAAAAAGTTATAAACTATGTTGAGTCCTCAAACATCAACATCAAACACACATGGTAACAATCGTTAAGGTGCAAAACATATGTTTAACCACAACGTTTAACTAGTTTGAAAGTATTAACTTTCAAACAAAAACTATCATTTTAGTTTTTTTCATAACATAATCTAAGATGGAAAAATTTCATAAAACTGATGAGAAATGTGAGAGAATTGCCTTTTATTTATGGTGTGTGTTCATTCAGCCACACTGCTGCTGGGACTGACCCTCCAGAAACTTTGTGGCGCTATAAAAGGCAATGTTTCTCCGCACGCAAAAGCTCAAGTCTCCCCTTTAACCGCAGCCGTCCACAAAACTACTCCGAGTTCGTCTCCAAACTGCGCATCATTCCACATTTGCGCCACACTCGACTACTTTAAAGTTTGGTGAGAAAAAGTACAGAAGCTTCTCTCAGATGCCCTCAGGCTCTATTGCATCAGCCGGATGATGTTCCCCTCTTGAAAGCATGTGCAGCTGCTTCCTTGTGGCGTGTCTTTACGCATTGCGCACGGCTGGACACATGGCGCCTTTCCCCCTCCTTTAACTAACAGCTCCGGCCCGATAAATTTATTTAGAAGCAAGAGTCTGATGAAGAAGCCTTACCTACTTGAAGAAGATCCCAAACAGCTCCTGCTTCTCTCACTTTACTCCTCACCACAGTCGATTTCCTCCGCCTGAAACTCTGATGGTTCGCTGGGAAGGACTCACGCACGGAGTCGTAGAAGCCCGCCTTCTGTGGCTCCACCCGTTGATTTCTTTTGTTTTGTATGCATGGGCGTCCTGCTGTAACCAGATGGCGCTCTTTACAAGCAAATCCTTCTTGCATCCCCTCCTGATCGTCTCTGAGAGGCATCCTGGATCAGAAGACAGCAGCATACCCTGCAGCCCTGTCTTCATTTTAAATGTATGCCCATATCAGTATGCATATGTTGACATCTCTCCCTGCTGTTCCTCCTTCCTTTCATCGTTGCATACAAACAGTCACATCAACATCGGATGATTATGGATTGCTTGTGAAGTTGCAAGTCTCCACGGGGGGAAACAAAGCTGTTACGCTCCACTCCCCAAGTTCCCTGCTGGGGCCGTACACTGGTGTCATGTCGTGATCCTCTTATTTCAGCCTGGATCTTGATACATAATACAAATCTACAGTAGGATTTTGGATTATCTATGTGAGAGGGATCCAGCACACACTAGCCGAGGGCTCCACCCATGTCTTGGGATTCAGGGACTCCCAGTCATTTTTTGGGTCCTGCTGAAATAGCAGCAGAGGGTGTTGAAATCTGCTGGATATTCAGGCCGCTTCATGATCCCCTCCTTTGCTTTGACTATAACTACTACATGTATCAAAGCGAAGACATAATTGGTAAGAGAAGTGCTTTATACCCTGCCTTATCTGACATTTCTAGATTTATGGTTGACTGCCGCTCACCCTGTGGGCCAATTGTGGCTCGCCTTGATAAATGGGAGTTGGTGGTCTTAGGTGATTTTGAAGTAATGCAGTTCCCATGGGACTTGGGAGGAGAAAGTACTTCAAAAGAAATACTATCCTACAGCCTACATAACCAGATATCACTGCATTTTGTTCCTGTTAGATACACTATTTGCCAGTTTCCGGGGGATGGTTCACACCTCATGAAATTGTCGGATTTAGTGCAGTTTCCTACTACAGGCCAGTGTTTCCCAGCTGCAGTTATCACTAGCACTGATGGTTTTCATTCAAGCTTTTTTTAATGAGGACTGAAAAGACACGAGATACCAGGAGAATGCAGTTAATTACCTTCTACAAAAGAAAACAAGTGGCACTTTGGGCCCCAAAGATCTTCGCTGGAACCCGTCACTGCCAGTGCTGTGCATAAAGATGAAAAACGGAGTGTAATGACAAAAAGAATAACAGCACACTCTGCTCTCTGCTGGGCCTGACAACAGTCCCACCACACACATTGATCTTCTCCTCTCCCTCGCTGATGCCAGAACGCTCCACCAAGACGTTGTGATTTTTTACAATCATATCAGTCACATTAAAAGCAAGAATTCAAATCAGGCTGTCAGAGGAGGCCAAAATTCCTTCCTTCTTGTGCTTTTGATAGTGACAGTCGAGGAGTAATGCAACATTGTTGGGAAACTCACTTGTTTGCCATCTTCCCAAGAGGTAGATGTGAAGACTGCTATCAATTACGTGTTAATGCTTTCAGTGAAGAAACAGCTTGATCACATGTTTAGCCTTACTTATAGCACAAATTGATGTCTCTCAAAATAAAATAAAAGAGATATGCAGCATAAACTGCAATAGCCCAAACTTGTGCATCTTGTATTTTAGTGACACCTGAGTCTCAGATCTCTTTTTTTAAAGGTAAACGTCTCTTGATATTTGGAATCAAGAGCCCTTTATATAACTGGATAAAAATATTCTGTACCATAAAGAAACTTTTTGATCTATTATTTCCAAATTCTGGGACTAAATAAAAAAATAAATGCTTGAAATTCCATATATCCATGCTCAGTTTGAACAACATTAACTTTACAGTATTTAGTTAAGGTTATATAAGGTTTGTGTACTCCACAATAGAAGCAAGGCATTGTGTACTTTCTGGCTCTCTGGAGAGAAAATAAAGTCAAAATCCTTTTTTTGATGCTAGAATGAGTACAGTATGTTTTATCCAGAAGGGTCAGAAGCAGAGCCTCAGAGGGTTCCATTAATACCTTCAGAACACTGGCATGTGTTGTTATATGATCTTCTGGGATGGTATGTTTTTTCTTGTGTCTTTTTTTTTTAAAAAGAAAACCATGAATCTTGGCTCTGCCACATGGATGTAAGGGCATAAAACATGTTGGAGCTGCTCCGAAGCTGTTGTGATCTTTACTGTAAAAAAACATACTAAAACATTTTACTGAACAGTTGTGCGACACTACACCCTCCATGCTCCTAACATGATGCTAAAAATCAGAAAATGACCACAGCTTGATGCTTTGTGCCTTCTTAATGTTCAACAAAACAACAAGAAATTAAGCCACTGACCACTCTAAAGGTTAAAGAGGACAATGTCTTACCATTGTAGAAAAAAAAGAATTAACTGGTCTACATGGGATCAGGTCCCGTACTGTGTGCCACAGGTGTTCAAACCTGCAGGAGATGATTGTTGCGGAAAACCACAGGCTACCTCTGCTCAAAAACGATGACAACAACAACAAATGTGGTCTTGGCTGCACAAAAAGTCCTATGTTGTAAGGTGAACTTTACTATTCATATGCTGTGCTAAATACACCGATTAATTATTAGAATAACAGCTATTCTGTGTTATGGCTCTTGATTATAAGGTTGTATCAGGACACTGAATCATTGTGGATTTGAGAGTGTTTAACTCTTCACATGCTCAGCTGGCTGCCTGATCTTTAACAGGACGACTTCAAACAATTCTCTTAGGGCAGAAAGATGCTGTTTTTAGCAGGTTTTTCAGGTTCTGCTTTCCCTGCTGTTTGAACACAACGATCGCGCAAAGGAAAGGAAGTCACTGGATAACAGACAGAATCATTCACATCTTTATTCTGGAGTTTGAATGCAAATACTTTGCAAATCTACAAAAAATATTTCTTGGTTATTTTTCCACTGTGCCAGCAGGAAAAATGACACATGATCCAATAAATAGTTCACAATTTATTGCAACTAACTTCACATGTTTAATGTATAGTACACTTCACAGATAATTAGAATAATTCAACTTTATTCACACTGCTCGGAGTACAAGTACTAAGACAACCAAATGCTTTTCTCGTCTTTCTGTGTAGAGGGCTTTTTTTTTTTTTTTTTAACAGAATAGAATATCATCGCAGGCATTTTGTGTTAGAGCTGCAGCAATGTGCATAGTGAAAGCCCTTCCTAACTGGTGCAGTCTCATGGGTCAAACTCTGAAAACATCCTCTTTGTGCATGTCATACCCCCAATTCTGTCTATGATGTTATTGAATTCTCTGGGATCTTCCCTTTCAGGCATTTATATTCTTGTGAGGCAATAAGAAATGCAAGAAGACAAACTGTAACTACACAGAATGCGCACTTCAGGGTCACTTGTGAAATCTTCTCATGGACAGAATACCATACTATGTCCTGCATATTTCATGGCAGTCATATCTAGAGGGTGTACACTGAAGATTCAATGCAAAAACACTTCAAACTAGTCTACACTACTTTTTAGAAAGAGTGTTTGTTGTACTCGTGTAAGTCCTGTGGTGTTTCTGTTCTAATTTGCATGATTGTATTATGTTAAACATGTCACACACCTTTAAAACATGCACCCAAACCAAGTAAACTGCCCACCCTGGATATGAATGTGTGCAGCGTATGAGCCGAGCAGAAGCAGAAATATCAGCGATGAAAAATAAAAAAAAATAAAAAGGAGAAAAAAAAAATCACTTTGGAACACCCAGAAGACGCAGCCTCAAAAATTACCACAGAATTGAATCAGCACCTTTGTGAAACAGCCACAACAAAAGCTACATTGTGATCTTTCCCAGCTGCTTTTCATGGTGCAGCTGCTATTAAGAAACTGCTTGTATCGATGCCAGCGCACAAAGACACATAATCTGGTGTAAGTGGCACAAAGTGCGGATGCCTAGGAAATGGAAATTGAAGTATTATGGTCTGATGAGCTGTCTTTCATCCCCCTTACATCATGTTGTGGGAATCGCTGAGGTGATTGCTCTCTATAGTCCAGTAACAACATTTCACAGCTCCCCCAGTCACCAAACGCAAGCTGAAACGTTACTGTATGTTCTCAAGTGTTCAGTGTGAAGTATATTCCTTCCTTTTGTCGCTTGAAAGATTTCAGGGCTTTCCTGATTGAAGTGTGGTTCAGCATCCGACAACACACAGGTCACAACAGACACAAATAATGGTGTTTCAATGAGGTTTAAAGCTGCTTTTATAAGCGAGTTATTTATTTTTATATAATGTAATGCTGCCCTTTGTTTCGTTTTTTTCCAGTAGTGGGAATTCACCAATGCACTAACATATTATTATTCATTATAGATTGCATTTTTCAGTTAAAAATATAGTTTGAATTGCACACTAAAAACTAAAACTTAACTGTTACTTGTGTACTACTATGATACAGATTTTGTTGAAGAATTTGATGAGAAATTGTTAAGAGGAAGAACTTCATTTTACAACAAGAAAAACTTTAAAAAACTGGATGTTAATGCAGTGGCAAAAATCAGTTAACTTAAATTCAATTATAATCTACATTTACTTCCTAAAAATGATGGTCGAATGAAACTAATATCATGAAATTATATATGAAAAAATATGACTGTAAGATAATTATTTTTTTAAATGAATGAAAACTCTTTGGGATTAATAACGTTTTATCATCTCTTATCTCACCCTTTCATGGATTTGGCTGGGGAAATCAAAGAAATCTCATTTTACTGGCTACATGCAGCTCTTACATATCTGACAACTTTTGGTTTGAATTTACAGACAGGTGAAAATCCAAAATGACATTTAAAATTTGAATTTTGTATCAAGAACAGAGTACCATCACAGTACATTCTGGGGGATGTTAAAAGCCAGAAAGACAGAATCCGTAGTCAGACAGCACGTTCACTTCATCCACATTCTTGTGGCTCGACAGACACTGATTTATTATCATTAGTAATAATGAAAGAAATATTCTGAAACGGTTGCAGTGTATCAGACATCAGCTTTACTTTTGAGAACAAATACAGACAATTCATTTTGGCAGCCAAAAAATGACAATGACATCGGGTCAGATGAGGGATGATTAAACACTCCAATTCAGTCTCAGCACCTCGTTGCATAAAATGTAAGCATCCTCTCTGTGCTTTTCGAGAGGTGGAGAAAGGCATTTTTGAACGCTTTGGTGTTGCACAAAAATAAATGACATGTTCTTGATACTTTTGGCTAAACACAGAAGAATGGTCCTGAATATGAATGCGTTTTCTTCAGCTGCAGGGGAGGCAGATCAAAACCTGCCATATGCTACAATACATGGCTTAAATGCCTGAGAATCTGCACTAATGCAGTGGGTGTGGATCACAGAATTACAGTATCCGTGGCAGTAAATCAAGGAATTTGCTTTTATCTGAGATGCCCAGAATCACGTCTTGTTTCACTTCTATCAGGCTTGCTTTGATAACACGTGCAGAGAATACTTAAAAATGTCCAAAAGACACCCATTCATATGGCAACAAGGGACTGTTAGAACGAGGATGGAAGCAACAACAGCAAAAAAAAAACCCCACAACACACAGGCTGGAAGCAGACCAATTATCACAGTGATTTGCAAAACATAATATTTTATGACATTTTGCGATCGAGTGAGTTCACAGTCACCTATCATCAGTGATATTTCTCGGTTCGTACACATTTTAGCTAATCAATAAGCTTCTCACATAACAGCGATAGGGAACTGAAGACGAGCGTTGCAGCTGCTCTTTGAGACGTTCAATCATCAAGTGTGTGTTGAGACAAAAAAAAGTCGCAAAAGTCAGAACTAATTGGAAGAGGCACATGTCGTTCTCTGTGTGAATTTAGGCGCTTTCTGGTGTTTTTCCGGAATAATCCCAGGGGGAATGCGACAGTACCTAATGAACACGGTGCACATACATCACAGTGTCTTTAAGTAGTCTAGTCTGTGAGTCATACCTGTAATACTGTCTTCTCCCACACAAAAGGAAGTGCTGATCATCAGTGTCAACTTAGTGTTGTAGTAGGATTTTGCAGTGTGGAGAGTTTAGGAAAATTCACAACAAACTATTTTAATGTGATCTACTGCAGGGGAAAACTGCATTACTCTATGCAAAGAGGGGGAAAATGGTGTAATTCAGCTAAAATGTTGCTTGTGCATAATGCGGCACACTGTGAACAATCCAAATTAGGTGATTTTATCACTGCTTTAGCTGCAAATTACTGGCTTAATAACTGAGCCATAAATAACCACTTAAATGCTCCCAGTAGCTGCATAAATTCAAACATTACAACACAACTGTTTTAGACACTCATTAAAAGTATAATCATTCAAACCAGTTTATTACTGTGTGCAAATTGCAATATATTTTTATATGTACAATGTCCCACAATGCAAATTAACAAAGGCAGATCTCCAGTGATTAAGTACCTGGACGTTTTGATTTTCAAGTGCTGGTAATACTGTAAATCCCTCTGTGTCTTTGACACTATAATATTAGTTCTATTTAAATACAAAATAATTAAATCAAGTAGAATATACTCATTATATCTCACATATTGAAATATTCATATTTTACTTATTTATTTATGTATTTATTATGTTTGAATAAATGAATACTGGCTGTATTGCTTCACTCTGCTACAGTCGTCGGTCATGTATTTCAGATGACATGCCAAATGCAGCAGAGCCTATAAATGGCTGCTGGCTAGTGGTGGATGGACTCGGCAGGGTTTTGAGTTTTAGCATCTAGCTGCTGGTTAGGTTGGACGCTTCCCAAATGGACCAATCTGCAGTAAATGGGGTTACACAGCGTCTAAGGTTGCAGATGGTATTTGAAAGCACACAAGCCTACAATGCTTTTTTTCCCCCATTTAAAAACAGACTTGAAGACAAAAAGTAGGTTTGGGTGGTGTGCAAGGTTGACACTTTAAGATGAAGGTGATTGTTAACACTCAGTTTGAATTTGGAATCCATTCTCAATCCTGGTCTCTGTGGAGACAATCATCCTCTAATAACAGTAATCTATCTCCTCGTTGGCCAGGACAATAGCTGTTCTGCAGGGGATGTAGACCTGAGAGAAAAAGAGAAAGAGAGACAAAGGCAGGGAAGAAAGAGGGGAGAAAAGTGAGATGACAATTCAGGATTAATGATGTTAATAAGATCACCAATTCTGGAGATTACGGAATCTTCAGGTCTATCCTTTTTTTCTTAGAAGTGAGACATGCAGGCACCTGGTGCTGCATTAATGATCAAGCATGGTTGCTTCTCGCAATCAAGGTCGACATGACGGCTAAACAAAGAGGAGAAGGAAGAAAAAAACCCCAGTGAAGACGAAGATGGGAGGTGTATTTAGACGGTTATTCACATCTGAGCAGAAAAATAGCTCTTAAGAGGAGACAAACACCACAGCCTTGATCGAAGACAACCGTCAAGGTTAGAGAGGTATAATCAAAGTGTGACAGAGTTGAAGCTTCATCAGGACCTCTGGGTGGCACTAGAGTCAGCATGTTAGCAGAGAGGAGAGGTCTTAAACTGCTTAGCTTGTGCCCATAAACTGTGTGGTAGCATTTCATTCTAGGCTTCAGGCTGTAGGAGAATAAGCATCCTGGTGTTGTTGGTCCTGTAAAATTCTTAATCCGTGCCTTAAATCGTCTAAAATTCACATCATTAATATTATATTCTATTCATATCTTGCGCATTCAAGTGAACCATCCACAAACGAGCAGTCTTGCCCTAATTTCCATTTCTGAACTCTCTAATCAATGCAATAACTGCATGTTTCATCATCTCCACATATTGGCTATGCATCAACTGTAAATTTAGGATTCTGTGAAGATACTATCTGCCAGTGGGTATAGGCTGATCAAAAATAATCTCCAAGTTCAGTGGACTGAAGAAAAAAACACATCAGCGAAAAAGAAGCACACGAAAGGGAGCAAAAAAAACCAATCAAACAATTAAAAAAAACAGAAAGAACAGAGTGTGTAAATGTCAGAATTCCTATTTATATACGGCACAAAAATCTTAGTGAGGATGCTAGTTGGGAGTGGTGTAGCTAATACAGTCTTTGATCAATTCTTTTGATATTCACAGTGTCATTTGGAGGCAAGGAGCCACCGTGTAGCATTAGTCATTTCAGATTTATGCCAAAGGAAAAGCCAAGCAGACATAAATGATGCTATATTTCCCAACAGAAAACTAAAAAAGCAGGCAGTGCTGTAAACAATTCAATCACCCCCTGAACTCTTCAAGCCGCCCCTCGGCATCAGTGGATCTGAGCTCACTGTGGATGTGTTTCTTTGGCAACAGTTTGTCACCGAGGGAGTCGAGCAGCCCAGCGCTGAAACACTGACACAGACATTGGTGACTAATTAAACAGTCACAGTGGGAGAGTCTCCGTGCAGAAGCACCGCACAGAGAAGGAAAGGCAGAATGAATCACTGCACCTGTTTAGACAAATCTACCACTGTGCCTAACCTGGAATATGTCAACAGCTTTTATTTCCACCAAACAGATAGCAATAGTGACAAATTGTAAATGAATCTGTGAACAAAGAACAGCAGATACTCTCGAGTGTTGGCACAGCAATTAGTTGAAGACATTCTAATTAACATATTAAGCCTCACAACATCAGACACATGCATGCATAACTGTGACCAACCTGTACAATGCAGACTAGACACAGTTTAAAAAGGCGTCAGATATTTCCCTTTGTGTATGTATAGCATACGTGAGTCAGACATTTTCTAAGCCGATACAGGACCAGAGGGTCACATTTCTGTATATCGAGCCAAGCCAAAATAAAATGAATTCAACTGTATTTGCACAGCTGCGCCCAGAGAACTTTTAGAGGTGACATAAATGTCAGTGGAAAAGTACAACTGAACTGAAATCTGACACCTGCTTGTGAAAGTTGAAAATGTTTCAGCACAAAAGCTCAAAATCTGATTTGTGAAAACTGAGAATTACATTTACTGGTTTTAAATGGTAAAACCAGGGCTGAAAAATTAAGCAAAAACTGCAGTTCCTTGAGTGGCCACTTGAGGCTGGCTCAAAATGCAAGTAGATTTTCATAAATATCCATGTTATAAAGTGGAACCTACACAGCAGAAATAAACATGTTTACAGCCTGGTTCAAGAATTGTTGTGGTCTTTTTTTTAGCTAATTTCCCCATTCATGACAACAGAACGTGGGGATTCATTTGTTTATAACTAACCCACTTAAATTGTTTGAAGGTTTAAATTTATGCAAAATTAAAGGCACGGCTGCTTTCAGTGACATCATAGGACAAAGCCCACGGCCCAGAGATGTTTGCATAACTCAGTTTAAGACACCTATAGGTGATGCTGTAGAGGGTTTGTCCATTGTCATCTGTAGTCTGTTAGTTTACAGCTAATGTGCACATAGATGTTTCACTGCCATCAATAGAGCCACCATAATGGTGTAGGAAATCTACACCTCCGAATGCATGCATGTCTATCAAGGCAGTAGGTCGACCCGCAATTCAAACCAATGATCACAACTTGCAGATTTCTTTTTTTAAATCCGATAGCTTCACTTAAGGTATCGACAGCCAGTGTTGGTGTTGTGTTCATGGTAACCGAAGAAAAGGGCTCCTTCATGTGATGCAACAAGTTCAACCCATTCAGAGGAGTAAAATATTGTAACCTATGAAATTTTATTCCCTGATGTTTGGTTGAGTAGAACAGCCAAAAAGAATCATAAAAGTCTGGCATTTTCAGACTGGATATGGCATCTATGTACAGTCAGTGTATTTTGTTATAAAATATGCAAAAATAACGTGAGCAGAAAATTTGTTTTGTGAGCAAGACAGTCAGTTAGTAGTTAGCAGCCGGCGTTACATACACAGGGCTGGTAGCGGAAGTAGTCAGTTCTGGAAATTCAATGGTTACTCAACAATAAGGCACATCTTCACTGATCACCCTGATGATCTTCATCTCTTTTGACTTTACAGCTCTGGCTTCCTTATGAATCATCAATCCATAGGTCGCACATCTAGACATTCAATAGTGATATGGATTTCTCAGGTATAATGTCAGATATAAATTTTGTCATGCACAAGTTTTTGAAAAGGCACCAAACAACAATACTGGTGTTTAGAATCGGATGGTGTTTGTCTGAGTATGTCCACAAAGGCTGTGCTGCTTTCTGATTAGTCATATGGAGTAGGTGTTTACCACTTCACTGACGCTCATAAACACCATTTCATATCTAGACAACAGCTTAGTGCTAGCAGTCAGATCCAGCAGCAGTTTCTGCACAACAGAACGCAATCTAACAATTTATTCCAAGTGCTAATATCACGAGTGCAAAACAAAACGAGATGAGAATGAAGACAGTTTGTTTGTCAAATGGTGTACTATGAGAAAGTTAGCCAGCGCTGTTTGTCCTTTTCCTGACTTCTTTTGTCTAAAGGATGTTCTTGTATTGCCTCGTATCATGGTCACATGTGAGAATTCAGATTTTGTACTCCCTTGAAGAGCAGAGTCCAGCCTTTGGGCTGATACTCAATCTGATCAATGTTCAAACACGCTGATAAAGGATTCATGAGGTGCTTCGCAGGAATATATCATCCACTCTGGCTCCAGACCCCAGCTGCTAGCGAGAGTACTGCCTGACTATCTGTGCACTTTAAGTCTCCAGACATGTTCCTGCTTGGCTCCATTACTTACTTAACACGTATCAACTCCCTGTAAGCACTTCTGCACACGCAGGTTGTACTTTAGGCAAAACCAAGGATCGGACTGGGTAACAACACAAACCTGACTCTGAGCTGAAGACTTTATTAAAGGATTCTGTCTGCTTCTGTTTGAAACCTGAGATTTATTTTAGTCGGCCATAATTCTCAGTGGAGATGTGAACGCTGTACTAAAACTTTTCTGAAAGGCTGTTGTATCAGTGTGAGTGCTTCACATATCAACTCCTTATTTATTGAATATTTTTTATGAGATTTCGGGTAATAATCATTCACAAAGCTGGCATGACTAATGATTCCACACCGTAACAAAATGAACTTCAACATTAAGCCCCTGCAAAATTGAAAAACTTTGTTCAAGTTAGTTCATTGTGCTGAATTCTAGTTGAGTGTCATTCTGAAGTTGACATAAAAATTTATGCTGCAAACAATCCCAAAAGATAAGCTTGAAAGTATCACTTTAGAAGAATTAGATGTCTGGATGATGTGATCTGCCTCATGCACTTTCAATTTATGCTCACAATTACTAATAAATGCAAGCTTAAACACTATGGATTTATTCATATTGTTTATGTGCATATGATTTATTTGTGCATGTAAAAGTGTAAGACAGGTCTTCTCCATCCTGTCACAGTTTTACTCTGCTAGTTCTCACTTCCTTATCAGCGTCAGGCCTTAGATCTCACTGATGACAATGTACGCCTTTTGATCATTTGTCGCGATCTCGCTACGTTTCTCTCACTTTCTTTCCCTTCCTCACTTCAGCTTAATTTCTTTTTGTGAAACTGTCAAAGGAGACAACCTCTCTGATGCATGTGAAGTTTATCAAAAGGTTTTGAAGCAGCTAATTACTCATCTGCGTTTCTTGGCATTAAATTTTTTGACATCGTAACACTCAAACAAAACTGTACATGCGACATGTATCACAGGAGGGGAACCCAAAATAAGTTTCCTCACTTGGGGAATTTTAGTCACTGACAATTTAAGTTTTTGTCTCGCTAAAAGAATAAATTGTAATCGTTCACCAGCGGTAGATCTAGTTCTTGATGTATGAGATTCTCGTAACAGACTCTGCTGAGGATATCAAGCTGTCAGTTCACTCAGATGAAGACAGTTTCAGCTTTTTAAAAAAAAAAAAAAAAAAACACATAAAGAGAAAAGCGCATTTTATATCTTTTGATTTTTAAAATTCAAACATGCACTTTCTTGATACAACCAGGCATAAAATTAAACAAAGCCAAGTTCTGATTCTTCTGTTACGACTAACAAACCCCACTTGACAATCAAACAAAATGACACAAAAAACAACATTGTAAATGTGTCACATCAAACACTTAAAGCACTTTAAAATAGGGCAGTTTTAGGAATTTACGAATAAACCTTGTTAAGATAAGTTCATACAAAAAGAAAAACACCAAAAATAAAATTATTTGATATTTGGTGTGAGCACGATTTGACTTTACAACATCATTTTCACAAGCTTCCCTTGCACACTTTTTTTCCTATGTACTTTAATGTGCCACAGTTCTTCTGTGGACTCCCTCAGTTGTTTCTGTCTCTTCATGAAATCCCACACTGACTTCATGAGGTTGAGATCAGAGCTCTGTCGGACCCAAAACATCTCCTGCAGGACTTTATTCCTCTAGTCTGAAGAAAGCTCCCGACAACTCTGAATATGACTCCTTGCTTGTATTGTGTGATGGATAAGAATGCAAGCATGAAGGTGATGATTAATTCTAACTAAATCTCCAACTCCATTTGCTCTACTGCAGCCCCAAACCTGTTAGGACCCTTCACCATCCTTCACTGTTGCCTGCAGGCGCTCCTCATTCCAGTCAGTTCTAGCCATTCGGTGGACAAACTGCTTTCTGCTGTTACAGCCACATATTTCAGTTTGCCATTTTTCTGCATCCCACATCTTGTGTTTCTGTGCACAGGTGAGCGAGTTCCTTGGCATTGTTTCCATATCAGAGGAAGGGCTTTTTGGCTGCACGTCTTCCCTAAATATCACTTCTAACCAGACTTCTCTGCACTGTAGCTGGGTGAACCAGAATCTCACAGTTCTTGTTGCCAGTTGTGAGTTGATGATGGTGCTGCACATGTTCCAGTTTTGAAGGGAAGTCAGCTTAATGTGTCCTTCGCCTGCTGCACTCAGTTTACTTGGCTGAGCTCTAGGATTCGGGTCCTCACTCTCGCCTGTTTCTTTGTGCTTCTGCGGGAGAGCTTGGACAGCCCATCTGGAAATGCTATGCTGACTCTTGCCAGGAGTTTTAAATGTCATTTCCGCAGCAACCTCGCCTTTTTAGTATAGCTTTATCTCACCCCATTCCATCCCCTCCTGCACAGACATTTTAGTCTCAGTAATTGAGTTTGGTTCAGTCCACATATTATGTTATTGTTCATAGCCCCTGTTAGATATTACTGATGAATCATGCACTGGGGTTATGTGCCTAAAAAAGTTTCATCTGAAAGGTGCTCTGTTACTTTGTGACATGTAGATATCTTGATTCTATTTGACTAAAATGTCCAACAAATGTTTTATGCAACAAATGCATAAAGCATTGACACAGTACTATATGATGACTGATTATAATTATAATTTATTTCATGTAACAGTATTATATTAGCTGTTTGGAGTATTTCGATATATTGTATTTTACTATCTTTTTAATAATTGCTGTTACTTTAAATACCCTCAAGCCAATGCTAAGTATTGGAATTTGATTTAGAACTATACACTGACATGCCAATTCCCCCCACATTAGAGCTGGGTTCTGCTCGAGGTTTTTTTCCCTGTTAAAAGGGTGTTTTCCTTGCCACTGTCGCCTTTTGGCTTGCTCTGGGGGTCAGGCATATGGGTTCTGTAAAGTGTCTCGAGACAATTTGACTGTAATTGGCGCTATATAAATAAAATTGAATTGAATTGAATTGAATTAGCAACAAACACAAAGGCAGATTGTTTTATTTTACGCACAAATCAAGTCAAGTAGAGACTGAGAAACTTATGAACCTCTTATAACAACTCCATTATTATTGTCCTCCCATAATATGGCATCCAAAGGTTATTCTTATGAGTGCCCTAAAGCTGATCAAAGTAAATGCCTTATTATCTAATAATAAGCCACAAGTTTTCACTTATAGTCTCTTTTCCAGATATGTGTAACACATGCAGCATACATGTTTGCTATAAGGAGAATGTTCAGTCTAACCAGTTAAGTAATTACAACCATATTAGTAGCATTCTCTTGCATACTCTGATCACCATCTGTGTCGCTCCTAACAGGTTCTATGTTGCTCTTATTTTTGGTTTCTTTGTGTTGAAGAGGTGGGGGCATTTTATTTTTCTTTTTTGATTTATTTTTTTTTAACAATTAAAATGACACGACTATAAGGACTGAAGAGGTGTCAGATGACAAGAGTCCACGATCAGATTTGTAAACACGGGGCACTACAGTTACACGGTGTTCACCACAGCCAAACCGACGCTCTCGACTCTGCTGGCTTCATCCAATTATGTGCATCCACAGTCTAAGGTGTGATGCGCTCTTGGAGGATATGAGAGTTTATTATCACTCAGTAACGAGGAAGCCGGAGAACTGACAGACCCATTAAAAAGACAGACGAAACGAAGTTTGTGCAGACTTTGAAAGCAAAAGTTGTTAAATAAAACATGGACGGTGTGGGCACCTTTCACAGCCCCCGCAGACGATCTTGTCTGATTATCCTTGTCATAACCAGGTAGGTGTGAGGAGGAGGAGGAGGAGAAACAGCATCTTTATGCAAGACCACAGTTCTAATGTGCAATCTCTACCAAGAAGTCTTGAAAGGAGACGCAGTATGTGCCACTTGCCTCCTTCCTCCCTTCTTGCCGACTCCGTTCCTCTCATTTCCTTTTATTCCCCATTAATACACCACGGTGCCAAAATTAGCAGATGACTTGCTAACTAAACTTCACATTTTGGCCGAGAGGGACATGGGTGAAGCAGTGGTGTTTGAATTAATCAGAGTTAGAAAAGATTTAAGAGATTGTGGAATTTGTGTCCTCAACTGATGAAACCTAAGCTAATACGACGGAGGATCACTGTCTGCATGAAAGAGGAAGAGGCTTTTTAACAGGGGTCGACAGAATCTTAAATAACGCTGAATTGATGCTCTTAATAGGAGTGTGAGCTCTGCGAAACACATTTTTGATGCATTAAAGTGCTCCGTCCAACTCTTAATATAGAGTAATATCCTCTATCCATTAACTGCAACACTTTCAGTATTGATCTGCGGAGGTTCAAGTTGAGTTCAGAAAAACAAACACCTCATCAGGTGCTGTGTCAACTCCGGTACAACCTGAAAGATACTGCCTCAAGATGTTTATTAATTTACGAAACAAACTCAACAACCACAGAAAGGAGATGATAACTGTGTAGACCACTTCACGGACATCATTGTCCTCATGTATTAATTGGATTCATTAACATAAGATCCAACACACGCAATCAGCCGTGTGTGTGTGTGTGTGTTTGTGTATCTGTGGTGATCCTCAGTAATTCATCTCTGACCTTATTTATAAACATCTTATTGGTTTTCAGCATTTTAATCAAGAAAAAAAATCACATCAGAAAGAAAAAAAATAAAGGAGGCAAACATGAGGAAGATCCTCAAGCACTCTGCTTAAAATGCATATCAGTGTTTCCCTCTATATTTCAAGGACAGACCCATTTCATGACATTAGCCTTAAGCAGTCTTCATGATGGAAGCCTGGCGGTTCTTTCTCCCAGATACATTTCTTTTCCTCCCCTCCATGACGCCATGCAAGCTTAAGAGGCATGCACATCAAAAGGTAAGTTCTAACGCTATGAATAATGCACATTGTTTGCTGGAGCATCTGAAAGAGCTGTAGGTATCCCATTCACATAATGCTCGATGACTCCAGGATAACAGCCAGAGCAAAACGCAAAGATGTGAAATATGATATTCACAAACAAAACCTGACACTAAGGAGACCGCAAACAATGATACCATCTCCTGATAGAAGAATCCTTTTTTAAAAAAATAAAATATAGTCACATTTGATCACTTTCTTGATTTTGCATTAAAAGGTAATCACATTAATGAAGAAAACACTAAATTATAGTGCAGCCGTTAAGCTGAGAGTCCCAGACCAGGGAGATGGTGGCTTTTTGCCAGAACAAGCAGCCTTCTTTCATGCCAACACACTTAAACCTAATTAGAATGGTATTAAAAGATCCTCTTGCTACAAACTCCATTTCAGGCTAATTAAACTAATTTGTGGAATCAAACATGGAAAATAAAAAGGACAAAACATTAATACACTGGCAGCTATTTCATCACATTTTGTATCTGCTGCAAGCGGTTACAAAATGTCCTTGTAAAAAATTACAACCTTATACTCATGTAAAACCACAAACATGCACCTGATTAATGCATATCAGCTGAATACATACATGTTAGAGAAACTTTACATGTTCTAAAGGTTGCTGCAATAAACATAAAACATTGTGCGCCAGTTTTCTTCCACTTATGATCCCACAGGAATGAGTATTTAATCCACCAAGGTATATATTATGTTAAACTTTACAATGCGTAATAGAGGGGCAGAAATACACTAGTAACTCCGATGATTGCAATGTTAAACTACCACACTTTTTATGTTTAACAAATCTGCTCCCTAAATCTACAGAATAGAAGACCACAGGATTGCAGCTCTACATTGATGCAAAATACTTTTGTAGAAGCTACTACAAATGAAATAAATGGATGTTTTATAATATATTTTTATCCTAATAGGAAATGATGAACAAGTGACTTGCAATGCTACAGGCAAAATAAATTTGGAAACAACAAAGAGAAAGAAAAATATTTGTCCAAAGTTTTAATCCTTCATTATTTCTGGAGCTGTCTTATCACCACCCACAACTTCTTTTGATGTTTTTCAGCTGTGAGCAACTCCTCCATTAGCCCTACATATGTGCATTGCATTGTGGGACAATAGTGTCCATCAACAGCAGCACTCGACAATCATTTAGTATGCATGCTGACATTTTTGAGTGCGCTTAATTTTGTCACTTCCCCATTGTGGATGTACAACAACCTCTAGAATTAGTATGCAGAAAGGGACGGCGATACAGCACAGGCTCTTAGAAAAGTGGTCCAGAGACCAGAACTCGACTACAACAGCCCTGGATTCACAATTGAAGCATGCTTGAAATCTATGGCTCAATGACATTCAACAAAAGACGACCTTTGATGAGTCAAAAGTGTGATGTTGAAATATTTACCAGGATGGAGTTGGAGCGGCCGTTGAAGGGCTGTGCCTCTGTGAAGAACTCTGTGCCATGGTCCAGCCGTCCGTGACCCCCATACTGAACCATGTCTGAATCCAGCTTGATTTTGTATCTGACAAAGATTGAGGTAAAGGCACAATAGCAGTGGGAAACTGGCTTATGAGATCGAAGACATGAGAAAGCGCTGGAGAAGGTTTTATCAGCAGTGCTTTTGCGTTGCAGACTCGGTTTTAGCGGCGCTCAGCTGGTTTATACTCATTGAAATCCTCACATCCATCAGCATGCATCTCCACCTCAGAGCGCTGTGAAGTGACAGTGCGGCGCCCAAACAGACAAAGAGAATGCTGCCTGAAATTAGCATAAATAGAAAAGTGATTCAGCCATGGCCCAACCATCCAGCCTGCCTGTCTGTCTAATTTATCTAATTCACTGCATAAATAACAAGTTTAATCAAAAAAGTGATCCAAATGAGTGACACCAGATACACACACAAAAGATTATAAAGATTATTCTCTCCTCCTCCAGGACTTGTTCACATTTTCTTGTTTAACAACTTGACAAGGGGAAAAGACTTATTCATGTCAAATATTGAGCAAATCACTACAAACTGATCTGAATAATGTACAATAGATGACTGCAAAGGCATTCATCCTCTTAAAGTTACCAGAGAGCATCTATATGTTTAGATGTGATTACAGCCAAACACATCTATTTTGTATTATAATTGGCATTGAGTCTTTATTTGTTAATCATTAAAAAAAGTCCACTCTGATTCAAAGTTATCAAACAGATTCTGACAAAAAGGGTTTAGAAGTGCGGTCTGTTACTGCACACAGTAAGTTAAATAGTAAAAAACAAACATGTAAATATCTTTAATTATGCATAGGAAACCTGTATGTTACAGCTTTATATGAGGATGATTGAATATTAACACTATCCTCCTTTCTGTCACTTTTTGTTCAATCTCTCCACTGTGTTTCCATACAAAGATGCTCACACATTAAAGAGCTGACTGATGGCAGTCTCTATAATCAGGTTCTTATGAAATATGTGTGTTCAAGATGGAAAGACCCGGCATGAAACATAATATGTAAATCATCCCATATGCCCCAGTGAGGGCATACGGAATGCGAATATGTTCACCTTTTAATGAAAGTGCATGATCACTTCAATTACACAAAGAATTATGCTCTTCAAATGGAAATCTAGAACACTGTGTAATGTGACAGGTAAATTGTAAGGAAAGCGCTCAACAAACTCTGTCTGCGGAAACTATTTTCAAGGGAAACTTTTAGACAAATTTTTGCTTTCTTAACTGCTTGACATAAGCACGGTTTCCCATCCTGTTGCGTGGCAAAAAAACAGAAAGGATGGGTGTCAGCATAAGTTACAAGGCTGTTATTAATGTCAGAGAAAGTGTTTGAGACACTTTAAAAGCCAGATTTAAAACGCAAGAAAGTGCACTTTGACAAGAATGTACATAAATATATATATTTCTTATCTGAAAATGTGCCCGCAGGGAAACTTTAGCCTTGTCCGTGCTAGTCTCCCAGGGTCGGTGGCTGTACGGATAGGTACAGTAACTAACACCAGGAGAGAGGGGCAGACATGCAAACAACCTCCTAATTGGCTGGCTGAATAATCACCTTATTTTCCCATAGGCGACATTCTGGAGTGTGATCCTCAAACGCTGCCTCACTCTGCCCTAGAACTGAGGAAATTCTGCTTTTGCTGCCTGCTTGTCTTCTTTGATAGTGATGATTAAAAAGAAGTTCTGGTCTGTGCATTGTTTCTGCTGAGGAGGAAGATCCCCTCCTCCACTACGGCGGTTTATTGACAGAACAAACTCATTTTACCGTAGAGGTTTTCACTATACCTACTGGAAGAATATGCTAATACTCTCCCAGGCGTTACAATGCTCCTAGGGAACTATACAATGTGATTTCAAAGCTTCCTTCTTCTCATGCAAATAATAAAAATCCTTACATAAACTAATTCTAACAGTGCACACAAAATGTTTGGTAACTGTAAATATTCCAATATCATGTTTCAGAACTGATTTAAAGTGCTACACTGATCTTTCCTGGATTCTGTGAACACCGTGTGTCGGTCTGTGGCACAGGCTGTGCTGGAAATGAGGCGTAGTTACAGTAATTCACAGTTCCCTGGCAAACTTCTCTGCAAGGAAGTGAGGACCAGCACAAATTGGTAGTTGGAGGCTTTGAGCGATTACGTCTTTGTTAGTGGTTACAGACGGCTGCAACAACAGCTTGCAGTTCAGCTGTAAAGTATTGTAATCGATAGAGCCTTTGTGAATAAAGGGGAAGATTAAAGAACACAATCAATTTTGCCCAATGAGCAGAAAGATACGATTCCAGGCCGAAGCTTGATGATTAGAGTCACTGATGACCTGAAAACAATCATGCCATGACCACGATTGCAGACCAAGCCACCACTTAGTTTCTCCATCAGCTTGTCATTTTTTCCCCCCAGGCTTTATGAAAGTAATAGCAGCCTGGGTAAACAAGACCTGAGTGAGATGTGTGCACATCTGAAGAATGTGGCACGGCCTTGTAAGCATTCTAAATACCGGACGGAGCCTTTTCAGCGTTAACTTTAGCTTCTGTTCAGATGTTGTAAGTTACATCAAAGTGGAAGAAATGGCAGAAGTGGTTTCTGCTAGTAAAAGAATAAGAGAGGGGTCAAGCCAACCAGCAGCAACTGTTGCAAAGTCAGACCTTTAAAGAGTATTCATTTCTAACGAATAGAAATAAATATTTTTAAATAAAATCCATCATCATGCATGACACCTAAACATACCTTTTAGCGGCTTTCAGTGACAGTTTTGCTCTATTACTTTGTTGTATTCATTCCTTTGTTTCATTTTTAGGGCATCCAGAATGACCTTTAATATGGTGATGAACATTCTTTGATTTCTGAAATAATTATTATGTACAAACTAACAATGTGCAGATAGAAATTTGTGCACGATTGTGGCTCCAGAGGGCTCTGCAGCCATGCAATGTTGAACTTGAAACAAGAGCAGTCAAATGACCAGACACATTTTAAACAAGCTGCCAAGCCACTCAAAATGTATGATCATTAGCGATAAAATACAAGTTGTAAATATCCATTACAGTTAATAGACTGAATTTTTGGAGTGACTTTGACCGACTGTGCTACACTTACCAGAGCTTTTTTGCAGAGTTTTCCTGCATAATGAGGATTATTACCTATATTTCTGTATTTCTTTTCTCAATTAGTTTTAGAAGACAGATTTTATTGATGGAATGTGAGTCTGAGTGCCCCATTAAAACTACGATAACACTTTTAATGATGCATAGGGATTGACTGATATAGGTTTTTTTAAGGTCAATACTGATGCGGATTATTGGTAATCAAGAAAGGACATTAACCGATATCTGGATCCAATATACACCAAATTTAATGTTTTAGGAGCACATGATAGCACAGCATCTGTCATTCATAACTAGGCTTCTTCATTAATAAGCCATAACTGAATATGTAAAAGAGAAACAGGAGTGATTATAATAGGACGCTCTTCTCTGTTTATGTGTGGGATCAACTGAGATTAATCAGTTTGTCTCCTTCTGTTCTTCTCTATTTTCATAATCTTTCACTGTTCTGTCACTTTTATTGCTCACTAAGGTCCAAATCTTACAGCATTATTAATTACTGCTTTAGTGTAATTAATGGCTGCCTTCCAATTTAACCGTTAGCTTAGCCTTAGCCACTTTGAGAGAAGCTAATTTCTTGGTTCGTGGCAACGGCTTGAGTTTCTTGTTCAGTTTTTGCAGAGTGACATTTCTGAGTCAACAGACTGACGACAGACAGAGAGAGGAGGCCGCATCATTTCATTTTTCAGTAATCTGTAGATGAAAATACTAATACCGATAATCACAACAATGCCAAATATCGGCCATGATAATCAGCCAGGCCGATAATCGTTATATCCCTAGTGATGTAGTTCACAAGTAAAGCATGTTATGTCATCTTTGGGCATGCTGAGCTCCAGATTACTAGTTGTGAACCCACTAACTGCTTGATTTACAGCGTATCTGCCATATTTACACACTAGCTGCTAAAGGGGTGCGATGGGATGCAAATTGGGCCGTAGTTTATTTTACCTACAAATAAAGCTGTACATAATTTGGCCAAATGGTTGCCGTGTTCACAGCCTGTCTGATTATCTCAGTGCTTGTGCTTCTTGCCTCATCAGACTGTTAATAACGGCAGGCTGCTTCCAGAACTCAGGAATTACTTCACCGAGTACAATGCTATTATAATCGAGAGAAACGATGGCCAAAACTACAAAAATAACACCTGAGAATTGAATTTTCCTTTAATGCCCAAAATAAAGCAGCTCCTCTATTTGTCTACAGCATTTGATAAAATTTGGAATCGCAGATTAAGCCTCTGAAGTGATGACGATGTCTGTGGATGATATCTGATCAAGTAACACCTTAATGGAATACCAGGCAGAGGAAAGAAAAGTAGTCCATCTTTATTTATCTCACAGCATGCTGCAGAGGGTGGTGCTAGCAAAAACTGATGCATATTTTCCTTTTTCACACACCTTATCTGGAACATTCCAGATAACATCAGAGTACCTTGCTTTCACCTATGCACAGCAGCGTGTATTTTGATCTAAATTCCAGTTAGTTAGTGTCACTACACTTGTAGCTGAATTATTCCAAATGGCAATCCAAGAACAGCTCAGACAGAAAAGGAGAATGATGACCTGACACAATTGCAACTGCCTATTGGCACAGTGTAAATCAAAGACCAATCTGCCCTGACAGGTACAGCTTTCATGACGGGATCCAACTGGGATTTCAAATACTCTAACCAGCCAGATAAAGACCACTGCCTGAAGAATGTGTCCACCACGAGTCAGAGGGAAAAATAATAAAAAACACTGATGGTTTGAGTGCCTGTCTAAAAGCTGACGTTGACTGCATTTTAATGGCCAACGCTTTTGGGTGAGGTGCTTGGCTTTACCGTCTCTCCTGCTTCTCATGGAGAGAGAGAGAGGGGAAAAAAACATATTAAAAAGAGGACAATGAGAAGCAACAGAGAAGCCTGTCTAAAAATATGAAGAGGCCAAACAGTCAGTGAGCATCCACCTAACTGGTACTGAGAAATAACTATACTGCAGTTGAGTTGTTAAGACGGCAGGATTGCAGTTTTACATTATATTCCAGAGACTGAAACCACAGCAGTTATTTAGTTGTAACGCTTCTGCACTGTGGCAACTGTGGATTCCTTCCACAGCTATATTGACAACTATTTTTCTATCTTTAATTAAGCACTGAGGAGCTATGCAGAACTAGTGACACCTCTTCAAACAGCACTGCCACGAAACAACGTTGTGCTTATTTTTTAATTGCATAATAAATGAATTATGGAAGGAGCATGAAGAGAAAACACTCGAAGATCCATCTAAGCAACATGAAGGCATCCAACATGTGACAAAGGGCAACAAAAGGTAAGTTAATGGTGTTTTTTACTTGAGAGGGAGACCCTCTGATATAATATGGTGCTTGCCACATTGCCAAAGGAAATGACACCCCATATTGGATCAATTTTCAGCGGTGCACAGCATGGTCAGCCGCATCTAGCTATTATTTCCAGATAGAGCAGTGGTGTGGGGGTTCCACTGTGACATCCCTGACCCTCACACAGGTAGAATAAAGTTTAAGTATATGACAGCTGAGTGTAATGAAAAAGCACTTTTGGACTCTCTGAGCTTGTCTTGTTTACCTCCTCTGCCTCTGAGTGGCACTTTCATCTGTCTTCCCCCCTAATTGGATCCTCTGCACACATTCCCATCGGAGGATCTGCATCTCTTCATACACACGGCACATTTACCTTCCTCACACACACACAGCACATTTGCCTTTATGTGTTTACCGCCTCTCTGTATAATGACAGCCAGAGCTTTGCCCTCACATTTATTTGCATTTCCTCTCAACCCACCCAGTGTCTGAGGCCTCTCCTTAAACATCAAAAGAAGCACCAGGAGGAAAAGATGTGGTTCCATCTAAATGAAAATAAACCCTCAAAAACGATGTTACAGACACCGTGCAGCAAGGCTATTAGTGCTTTGCCCAAGATTCACCCCACCAAGGCAGAGCCAAAACCACGAGGCAGAATGTACAATTATTGCACATCAAACAAGCTTACAATTAACACACAATGCTAAAAGATGAAGACTTTCTTCTATTGGTATTTAAATCAGCAATTAAACTTGATTATTGTTTTGTCTCACTATTCACATTAAATATCACAATGACTGCAAAAAAAAATGTCCTGTTTGGGGATTTTTATCCATTGTAATAATCAATACTATAACTATAAAATGTAATTGGCAATAATGTAATAATCAGGAATACTGCAATAAAATTCACATTGAAATGATTTTGCTTGTCAATGGAACTGATTCAGATGTTATCATCTTTAGTTATTCTCCTACTTATGGGCCTGTAGGGAGGTACTTCAAGAGGTCTCCTATGTTATCAGGGTTACCCTGTGTTTCTCAATTATCATAACAGACGATTACATGGAGAAGTTCCCTACTGGAACCTGTATAAGGGGATGATGATAATAAGCTGATAATGTGTGAATTGGGTGGTTAATATAATAATTTCTTCTGATTCTGTTTTCATTTCTGATATTCCATGATTTTAATATTTCAATGATTAGCCAGAGGCAACCAGTTATCCATCTAAACAAAACAAAACAAAAAAAAACAAATGTAGTGGAATAACTCCAGTTTAATACCCTCTTCGTCAGCCATTCGAATCATCACAATCTGATACGCATTTGAACTGTCGGCATCCAGAGGAAACTACCAAACCTGGTCTGCTTTTCGACCCACCACCACATTGTTTAAGTCATAGCTGAAAAAGCAAACCAGCGTCCCGCCCAGCCAGGAAAACCGCCGGTGTGAGCGACGCCGGGCCCCATAAGGGATTGATGTCCGTTATAATAAATACAAATCTGTCAGCTTCCTGTCCCCCTTCACATGCCTGATCATTAAGCCGGCTGTAATCACAACTGTGGGACTCATTAAATTCCTGACAGCCAATGCCGCTAAAGAGAATGCTTTCTGAATCACTGGGCTCTGCTATTATTCCTCTCTAATACCATAACAACACTACTATAAACAACTGACTCATATTCCTCTCAACACTGACTGCTAAAATTATATCACAGAAAGTAGCAGCTTGAGAGAGAACACTGCTATTAAAGCTGTGGGTCTTTACAAGTAACCTTTACTTTTTAACAAGTCTGACAGTGTTTGGATCCCTGAACCACTTCTCAGTCCAGAATCTTCTTAAAGGTGAATTTTGTCATTCTCAATGCCGTAATAAAATGAATGTATAAGTGGGAGTTGTATTTACAGCGATGTCAAGCCTTCAACTCCACAACAGCCAGTAGTGAAGATTATAGGTGAGGTCTGTGGATGTAAACCTACTTCTGACATACACATAAACAGATGATTATTAAACTCGTGCAGAATATATGCTTTTGAAAGAGTATTTTAAATGTATGCCCAATGTTGGAGATCTGACACACTGGTAATTTCATATGTTGTAGCAAGTCTGTGCAAATAACAATCGACTCATTACACTTTATACCTACACAATTTTGTTATGAAACGCACATTTTCCTCTTTTGCTTATACCGTTTCTACTTAGGACATATTTTTTTACTTTAGTTTATATATTTCGTACTTTTCATATTTCTATGACTTTGAATAAGAGCAACTGTAACG
Source organism: Amphiprion ocellaris (assembly GCF_022539595.1). Lineage (NCBI taxonomy): Eukaryota > Metazoa > Chordata > Actinopteri > Pomacentridae > Amphiprion > Amphiprion ocellaris. The sequence goes on along the minus strand of NC_072772.1, from coordinate 29,594,388 downwards.
TAAGCAATTTCCCCTTGGGAATGAATAAAGTATTTCTGACTCCGATTCTTGGATATTTTACAGTTGTTAGTTAACACCTGTAGGGTAAACAAGTTTTCAAGCGGAGGAGGTAGTTGAGGGATTTATTACTCCTGAGAGTTGATGGGATAAAATTGCAACTTTTCTGACATACATTGATGCTGGCAAAATTGACACACTGGTGTATTCTGAAGCACTCATTTGCATGTCCTTAAGAAATTCTTTTTTAGCTTTTGTAAAATTTTCATATCCATCAACTGTGTAAAATTCACAGGGGATATATGAGTGGAGACGTCTGACCAATGTTTTGCTGTTTTTTGTTTTTTTTTTGTCTTTTGTTGAACACAGATTACTGCCAGTCAAACCCTCAGCTCCATGAAGCTGGTAAATACAGCTGATCTGACTGGAATGTGTTGTGGATTTTTTGACTTTTTGAAAATTTAAAAGATAACCAGAGTTGACAAGATTTATCCACTGTGTAAAATTAATGTTTGTCCCAAGCAGATGTTGACATACTTTACCTCACTCTCCCACAACGCTGCGCAGGCAAACTCCTTCCAAAAACAAGGTCATGTTCTCGCTGTGAGCTTTAAAAATCCAACTACGTAGTGCGGATCGTGTATTTCGCAGCTCTTCATTGCAGTCTCTCTTTTAATAGACATTTACTGTCTTGCTTGAAATACTGACACTTCAAGTTCAGTCACATCACTGTACAGAAAGTAACAAAGTTGTAAAGAACTAACTAACAAGGACATCATTACTCTCAGAGGCGCTTCGAGTGTGCACTGTGGTGTGACAAGAGGAAAGCCGGTGTCTGAAGATTTTTTAAAAATGAGCAGTGACATGACATATGAGAACTAAAAAGGATACTTTCCTGGAACTTCTACACCCACCCGGTAGCCCTGGAAGCTCTTATTGGGGTGGAAGTTGAAGATAAAGACCACATTTGCCCTGTCAAACACAATGACCTTGTCCTCTTCATGCTTGGCACTGACATAGGCCTGCGGGGAGAAAAGAGGGAGAAAAGAAAAGCTAATAAAATACTTCTTCATGAATAGTCATTACCTTTCTCATCTCGGATTTAGGGAGTTATAATGGGGGCGCAATATATCAGCGGACGACACATTTCCAAACAGACTGAGAAACATTCGCACATCAAATTACAGGTGGCACTCATCAGCGGAAGGCAGCGGCCCAGGATAGTGTGAGGCCGACACTGTCAGCTTTAGACAGCTGCACATGATAAAGCCGCCACTCTCCTGTGGAGCGAGCTACTGTTAACGTGTCATTAGCTGAGATTATCAATGTCACCCAACCCCCTATTTTTAGTGCCATGTTCCCCAAGCCAATTTCAGGGCAGCATATTCACGGCTGAACGAGAAGATAAGCACCCCTGCAACCGGACCAGCAGAGAGGATGGAGGTTAAGAAATGAGCTGACAGTCTGGAGTCTTTTACCAAGTCCATTTCTGCACAAGAACTCCACAAATCTGAAGTAATGCCAAGTTCCTCTGGCCGGCAGTGACTGCAGATTTAACCTGCATCCATTAAGTTCAAAGAAGCATATACAGTCAATGTCCATTTTTGCTTGTAAATAATAAATAAATAAATGTAAATGCAATCAAATAACTTGGTTGCTATCATAAATTTTTTCTGATTATATTCAGAATCTGCTGATGCGTGTCAGAAAAAAAAAAACCCAAATGAGAATCTAAAACTTTTCAATTGTGCAGCAAGAAAAATGCCTTCTTAAGATGCAAACATATGGCTGCCTGATGTGAAAGAAATGTATTCTTGTTTGATATTAGCCCTGAGTCTGTAAAGTTTCTGTTTCTGTCAGTGTCTGCAGCATCACACTGACCTCAAACAGTTCTGAGGAAAACTTTGCCAGGCAATGAGTGGAGGGTAAATCCCTATTTGTGAAGTCAGCACTCTGAAAGAGAATATTTTTGCAAAACCACTGTTGGAATCCAATATTTCGACAAACTGCAATCCCCCACTCTGCTCCTTTTCTTCACTGGAACTTACACTAAATCAGCTGCAGGTGCACCCAACACAGTTTGCTGAAAGAAAAAAATGGATTTAAACGTTGGTGTTGCTGTGGGCAAAAAATTGAAAATACATGTGAAGATGTAACCAGCTGCTGGAAAAGAAGGCACAAATAATGATTTGACTTCTCCTCTAGGGTTTGCTTAAGGAAAGTTATGTGACTGAATCAAATGATGGCCACTGGAACACCGACAGTTTTACATAAGAAATAATATCTTTACTTCTGAATTTAAGCTATTATTGCCACTAATGCTACAGTGGTACACCTGAAGTGGTGCGATCTCCACAATAACAGGAGCTTCAGTTCATGTCCATAGTCTGGCCTTTTGAAGCTCATAGCTGTACATGTTCAAAGAAAAATGCCCAAATCACACTTTAAGCCAAGTCCCCACATGTTTCTTTCTTTGCTTAGATCATTTACACCTGAGACAACAAGGAGAACATCCGACAGATCATCTTCGGCTTCTCGTTTTCACTGAAAACGTCCTTGGATCCTCCCACCACAGTGAAGTATTGAACTATCTGAGCTACAGAATATTCCTACTAAGCACAATTACCTTGGCAATGCCATTGATGAGCTCAGCAGAGGATTCAGACTCATCTGGTTGTTAGAGCAGAATCTCTGAACAGTCTTTGCTGCTATCAGTGAGTGATGTATTACAAAGTACTTCTGTGATATTGTATCAGTCTGTGAATGAGAATTTTTTTTTTGTCTTTAGCTGCTTCTGTGAACAGGGATTGGAACACAGGGTCAGCTACAGAAACCACTGGAACTCATTTATTATCTCTTGCTATAGTCTGGTCCACAGACCACTTAACTAATATCTTAAGTGTATGTTCAAGGTCCAATGTTGTGCCCATTTTCAGCATTAATTTGAGTTTCAAATCATCCCAGAATATTTTTTAGCTCAAAAAAACTCCACAAAAATGGTTCATTTCACCATGAATGTGTAACTCTTGTTTATAATCATCTTCTAAATGGGCTGTATAATTATCTGAGCTTTAAGTACAGCTGACCAGCTGCTGTCCATGCCCCCTTCAGGAAGAAGACTCTCTCTGTGTCAGCGATTGACAGCACAAAAAGCAGATGATCACACAAGAGCAGACAGACATGAATGAGTGTATGAGAACAGGGCTTTCTATTGCTTCTTACTTTTTTCCTGAGCACTTATTTGTATGCAACTACAGCCGAACACACAGCTGGTCTTAAGACTCTATCGTGTTATTTGTGTTGTGGATTTACTGCAATAATTTACACATTAAGGATCTAAACCCAGCAAAAATGATATAAAACACAGTTTTACCTGAGATTAATACATAATATGGCTAACACCCTACAGTATTAGTAATAATGGAGTTTGACCTAACTAAATTAATACAACAACTGAGACCCTTAGGTACTACTGATTATGGCGCTTATCCTAACTAATGTAAATACAAGGCTGCAAGACCCTGCAGTATTAATAACTATGGAGATTAACCTGAAGAATGTAGAACTTAAGTTTTGACCTGAAAAAAAAATACAAGAAAACCCCACAAATTCAAGAGGTCCTTGAGTCTATTTTAAGTAACATCAGATTTTTAAAAAAATCTTCATTATAATTTATGTGTATTGTTTTGTGCTTTTGTTCAGTTCCGTTCCTTAGACGCTGGGAGTGCAAGAAGAATCTTGTGTTCACTTACACATTTGGTGTGTTTTGCTCATGACTGCAACATTTAAAGCTAGTAGAAGCAGCTCTAGCAACTGAATAAACTTGTCTCGTCAGTTTCAGTG